>NW_006408604.1:12433303-12463428 GCF_000296735.1 Chrysochloris asiatica
GTGGCCGCTCTGATCCTTCTCCCGCTTGGCCCCACACAAGATGGCGGCTCTGGGAGCTGCTGAGCATCCTGAACTGGAAAGCAATGGATTTCTTGCTTCTGCCACAAACTCCCCCAGCAGTAAGTCTTCCACCCTTCTAAATATTCCTTTATATGTGGTTCAGAGTTCTGGGACCATCCCCTGAGCCTGCTTGGTCCTGTATTCTGTGTTGTTGCCAGTGGAGCTCCTCACTGCACTTCCACCCGATCCACTATCTTGTTTGTTCTCTGATTCTTTTATTATTGACTAGTATTTCATTGTAGTCCTGGTGCAGTGTGGTAGGATAAGCACCAAATTGCTAACTAACAGCAAGGTTGGCGGTTTAAACCCACCAACTGTTCCTTAGAAATCTAAACAGGATCCCTATGCATCTGAACCCACTCGATGTCACTTAACAAGTATTTCATTGTTTACCATAATTTGTCTTTTTATCTGTTGCTGAGCATTTGGTTTGTTTTCAGTTTTGAAATATAAAGTTACTATATTTGCTTCAAATTACTGATCCCAGTTTAATCTTTTTAACTTTTGCTCTTAAGCTGTGAACAGGACCAGAAACGTGTTTCCTTTAGAGTTAACTTTTTCCCACTGCTGAGACAGAACTCTTCTGAATTTTCTATCCGTGATCATACAAATTTTTATGTTTTCGATTTTGGTGGTAGAAATGAGCACTATTGCTGACCCTGTGTAAGCTTTAGAAAGTGTTCCTTCTAATTTTTTCTGGTGGTTGTCTCCTAAGCTTCTGGTGATTTCTTCACAAGCATGAGAGACCTGTCTGCAGATCTCTGGAGTTTTCTGTGGCAGTCTTTCTCTCCTCTGTCTGCTCTGCCAGCTTTTGTCACCTTGGCCTTCTCGAACTCCCAGCTCTACCCTTTCCTCAAGGAGACTTCAGACCCCCTCCTCACATGGCCTCAATACTCACACCAAGTCCTCTGGGGCACTCAGGACTCAACTCATTTGTCAGCTCTCAAGAATAGTCCTTTGTTACCTGATGTCCAATGTCCTGAAAACTATTGTGTAAATATTATTATTCAGCTGTTTCCTAGTCCTTTATCTTGAAGGGAGGCTCCAAATGCTGTTTTAACTTGGAGAGCATGGTAAATTACACATGTTGTAGTCACACTAAATTCCCAGCTATAGGAGTGAGGCTATGGTATGTTTCTGCAATCATACACCAATGGTATGCTAGGTATTATGTTAGGAATTAAGTGTGCAAAGTTAAATTAGACAATGAGTGCTGGTGGTGCAGTGGGTAAGCACTTGGCTGCTAACCAAAAGGTTGGCTATTGAAGCCCATCAGCTGCTCTGTGGGAGAAAGATATGGCAGTCTGCTTCCGTAAAGACTTCAGCCTTGAATCTCTATGGGGGTTTGTTCTACTCTGTCCTATAGGGTCCCAATGAATTAGAATCAACTGGGTGGCAAAGGAGAGAGTTTACAATCCACTGTGGGTAATTTCATTCTTACGATACAATGTACTAAGTATAATGACCACATTTTAGGTGTTGTAGAGCATCCTTATGAGAAACCATCCAAACAAAGCCTCCTGGTGGCCAAGGGAAGGCTAATAAATCCTGGAGAAAATGCCAGAGTGAATTTGGATGTTGTTGTTGTTGTTAAGTACCGTTGAGTCAGTTCTGACCCATAGTGATCCTGTATAGGGTTTCTGAGGAATAGCTGGTGAGCTTGAGCCCCCAACTTTATGGTTTAAACCAACTTTCCATTTCAGCGCATTAACCCACAGAGCCACACCAGGACTCCAGATTTGGATAGATGGTTGGATTAGTAAGAATGAGGTAGGGATTGGGTGTAATTGATCCAGGAAGCAAGAGCATTCCAAGTAGAGAAAGTATTGTTATGAAGGTTCAGAGATAAAAGGTTGTACAATACATTTGAGGAACTGCACAATTTGGAATGAGTGGGGCAAAGTGGGAGGAGGATGGTCTTCAGAGTCTATATCTGCAAAAGGAGTCACATTTATCCTCTCACCTTTGATTTTTGGTTGTGGTAGTGGTGTGCTGTGGATTCAGTTCCAACTCATAACACTATACAGGGTCGCTATAAGTTGGAACCGACTTGATGGCACTTAACAACAACAATCCTAACACTACCACAAAGAAAATCCTAGAGATCTTGAGAAGTGGGGTGGTTACTAAGAAGAGAGGAGGAGGTTGCTGGGTGTCATGGTTTTCTGCCAGATGGAAGTTTTTCAAAATGCCAACGGACTTTTCAATCAAAACTGCAGAGTCAAAACCAGCTCCTCCAACAAGGCAATATAGGAGTAAAGTTTGCAGGTCTTTTAAAGCTACATCTGCTTATGTGCATTCAGGTCATGAATATCTTCCAAAAGGTATGCTTGAAACAATGCCTATGTTGTTGTTGTTCTTGTTACGTGCCGTTGAGTCGATTCCAACTCATAGTGACCCTGCATAGGGCTTCCCCACCACTCATCTGACAGTTTGTCGTACTGTGATGGCTTATGAATTGCTGCAGTTCTGGAGGCTACACCACCAGTATTTTAAGTGTCATTAGGGTCACCCAGGGTGGGCAGGTTTCAGCCGATCTTTCAGACTAAGACAGACAAGGAAGAAGAGATGGATTACTTCTGAATATTTAGTCACCAAAAACCTTAGGAATAGCAGTGGAATACTGTCAGCATCAGAATATTGAGTATTGAAACATGATGAAGAGCACCAGAATATTGTCAGATAGAGTGACAGAAGATGAGACCCTTGTGTTGGGAGGCACTCAAAATACGACTGGGAAAGAGCTGTCTCCTCAAAGTAGAGTTAACTGTGATGACACGAATGAAGTAAAGTTTTCAGGTTTCATTTGCTCATGGGGCACAACTCAAAATAAGGAGAAACAACTGTAAACATCTATTAATAATTGGAACATGGAATGTATGAAGTATGAATCAAGGAAAATTGGAAGTTGTCAAAAATGAAATGGGACACATAAGCATCACTTTACCAGGCATTAGTGAGCTGAAATAGACTGGTATTAACCATTTGAATCAGACAAACACAAGGATATGGAATGAGAGATCATTGCTGACATCAGTTGAATCTTGGCTGAAAGCAGAGACCACCTGAAAGATGTTTACTTGTTCCTTATTGACTATGAAAGGCTTTTGATTGTGTGGCTCATGACGAGCTGTGGACAATGTTGCAGAGAATGAGTATACCAGAACACTTAATTATGTTTATGAGGAGCCGGTACATAGACCAAGAGGTAGCTGTTTGAACAGAACAAGGGGACTCCTGAATGATTTTAAATTAGGAAAGGCATGCACCAGGGTTGTATTATTTCACCCTACTTAATCAATCTGTATGCTGAACAAATAATTCCAGATGCTGGGTTATATGAAGAACATGGCATTAGGATACAAGGGAGACTCATTAACAGCCTGTGATATGCCATGATACAACTTTGATTGCTGAAAGCGAAGAGGACTTAAATACTTACTGATAAAGACCAAAGACCATAGCCTTCAGTATGGCTTGCACTTCATTGTAAAGAAATCCTCACCACTGGACCAATAGACATCATCCATATAAATAGAGAAAAGGTTGAAAGTTGTCAATGACTTCATTTTCCATGGATCAACCATCAACACTCAAGAAAGTAGCAGTCAAGAAATCAAACAACGTATTAAATTAGGCAAATTTGCTAGACAAGATCTCTTTAAAGTGTTGAAGAGCAAAGATGCCAGTTTGAGGACAAAGGTACACCTGACCCAAGCCATGGTATTTTCAATAAACATGTATGTAATGCATGTAAAAGTTGGACAATGAATAAAGATCGTAGAAGAATTGTTGCATTTGAGTTATGGCATTGGGGAGTATTAAAAGTACCAACGGAACAAACCTGTGTTGGAAGAAGTTCAGCCAAAATGCTCCTTAGAAACCAGGATGGCCAGACTTCATCTCTCATACTTTGGACATTTTATCAGAAGGAACCAGTCCCTGAAGAAGACATCATGCTTGGTAAAGTAGAGGGTGGGGAAAATGAGATGGATTGGCACAGTGACAGCAGGAATGGGCTCAATCGTAGCAGTAAATGTGAGATTGGCAGAGGACTGGGCAATGTTTTGTTCTGTTATGCATAATGTCGTTAAGAGTATGTGTTGATTTGATGGCTCCTAACAACGATAGTAACAACTAAGGGTTTCCCGAGGAGCAGTTGGTGAATTTGAACTATTATCTTTGTGGTTCACAGTCCAATGCTTATCCTACAGCACCATACCAGGTCATTCAAAATGTAGTTTAAAAAATACATATTACTTCACAATAAAACATTTAAGAAAAAAAAAACACAAACATATTACTAGAATCCAAAGAGTAAGCAATGGAGAATTTATCATTTTGCCCTCATCAGATCTGCAGACGTCTGTAGCACACTTTCCCTAAGGAAGCCAATGGAGGTAGTGAGATAATGCCTTCCTCACAAACACTATGGAGAGTCTGAAAAACATCAGTGTCACGGCCATGCTACTATGTCCTATGTGCGGGAGGTGAACAGTGACTCTTCTGATGCCTCTTGATTCATGCGGATTCAATGGTTTTGAAAACTTAAGTGCTCTATCGGCCATGTACATTTTTTCCCTTCTCCCACAGTCTATATACTGAGGTTGATGTCTATGGGGGCACAGTTAGATAATGAGGATTCCAGATGATGAATCTTCTGATGTTTCAGTCTATTTCTTCATGTGATGATACTCCAAGTACTTTTTCCTACAGGGGGAAAAGAGAAATAGATTCTTAAAATTCCAAGTTTGATTCACTATTCAAGTGAAAACATATGCCTGTTAACTCTGCTGTCTTATCCCAGGCACAACCCAAGTTTTGGAGACTGTGTTAGGGTTGGGGAGCGTTTGGAAAGGTGCCTGGTATCATTGGTATGTCTGCAAGGGAAGGAATGTATGTTATACATCCAGGGCTAACAGGCTGCATCTTTTCTTGATGGGAGAAAGCTTTGATGCTATATATTAAATTCATAAAAGTAGGTCCTGAAAGGTTGGAGACAATGGAGATTGCAGACATCTCTCCATTCACAGTGCTATAGATTGTGTGAGGTCATAGCACTGCAGGGTAAACTATGTGAACAGTACTCTAGGGTTAGGGAAAGGGTCAGGTAATAAATTAAATCCCGTTTTAAATACAACAACAACAAAGAACCTCATGATTAGCATGCTTTGTAGATGGAGCAACTGTTCATCCTTTTGATACATTCATTCATTCTACATGAATGTGGCCGAACGTCTATGATGTACATAAAAATAATGAGAGTTATGTGCAGTTTAGTTGGGAAACATTCATTCATTTATATGAATGTGGCCGAACGTCTGTGATGTATATAAAAATAATGAGAGTTATTAGCAGTTTAGTTGGGAAAATTAGATGTACTCATATGACAGATATAATACCAAGGTATTAGGAGCGTTGAGCTTCTGGAAAACTTGCAACTAGGATTAGTGTTCCCTCCTTTCACACTACCACAAGGATTCTCCAGAGGGCCACCAAGATGCCTGGGGCCAGTGGGAGCTCCTGAGGACTTGCCACTGTGTCTTCTTGCTACATTACTCAAGGCAATTGAACCCAGATCCCAATCCCCACCCCCTTCAGATGTTCATAGCTCATATCCACCCATAAGTATTCTTTTATCAGCTGCCCCTTTACTTTCGCTAACCTTTTCTCTGTTGATTTGGAAAAATCAGCCCTTTCTTTTTTATTCTTTTTCCTCCCTTTTCTAATTTCCAGCTAGATACTCCAAACTAAACCTAACTATACCCAAATATTAAGATTAGGATTTACGATGTCGTGGAAAAGGAAAGTAATACATTTAAAATTGAAACTACAGATGAAAAAGAACCAATGTCATCAAATTCTAAAGCCTTGAAAATCCTCTTTATTATTTTTACTGAGCGAGGCCATCTGTTTTCTCCAGTTGATACTATTCTTTCTAGCAGCCAAATAAAAATAAATAAAAGCATTTGTATTCATTTCGTTGCTTTTTATTTGATTACTAGAATTAGTCACTGTTTTTATAACCAATTTATTTACATATAATTAACATGCCATATAATTTATCCTTTTAGGGTATACAAGTCCGTGTACAATCCACAGAGCTGTTTAACCATCATCTCTCCCTGAAGGAAGGATTGCTATTAACTGCTGTTGAGTCGGTTCTGACTCGTAGCGACCCTGTATAGGGTTTTCAAGGAGCTGGTGAGTTTGAACCGCCAACCTTATAGTTAGCAATCCAGGGCTAACTAAAATAATATTGCAGAATCTACCCTCCTTTCAAAGAGCTCTGGTAATGTTGTGGTTGTGAATCGAGCTGCTAATCTCAAGGTCAGCAGTTCGAAACTACCAGCTGTTCTACAGAAGAAAGATGAGGCTTTCTGCTCCTGTAAAGATTTGTAGCCTTGGAAACCCTGTACAGGGTCATGCATGCATACCACCACCACCACCACCACTCTCCTTTCAGGATGAGCTAAGGAGCTTGACTTCAGAATACATCGTGGTATGATGCTGTAGGACAAGCACTGGGCTGCTAACCACAAGGTCAGTGGTTCAAACCCAGCACCAGCAGGTCCTTGGAATCCCTATACAGTGTTGCTATGAGTTGGAACCAACTCAACTGCTCTTAACAACAACCAAAACAAAAGTGTTTTTTGCTCAAATCAGCCACTTACTTGGTATGACTTTAGATGCAAAAGTGGAAAATCGGAACTGAAGACTAGATGAGCTGAATGAACAGTCATGGAAACATACTACAGGCTTCTTAGCCCCTTAGGCAAGACCAGCTGTACTTTGCTTCTGGAACCCAAGCGACCAAGCCTATTTGGAGGCCCCAGTGTTACTTTGGCCACACCTGGGGTCCTTCTCCAACCTCCTCCAACCCCTGAGCAATTCAGTGGAAAGAGTTAGACTAAGGATCATGTGGGGTGAAGATGGTTCTTCCTAGGAACAGATTGAATGGACAATGCTCTAGGCCTGCTAAGATTTAAAGCTCTAGGGTAGACCATTATGTAGTCATTCAAACAGAGCAGTTTAAAGAAGATCTGAAAGAATGAGAATTAAGATGGGGAGGGGTTGAGGCTCAAGTATGGGGGGTGAAGATGTCTATTTTGCCAGATATGAGTAATTAATAATAGATGAAAATTTAATGGCTTGCTTTTTAGTTTGAATCAAATTGTCCGAGTCAAATGCAGCCATGACTAAATGTCATGAATTCTAAATTTCTGCATGAGGATTACCCTACAGACCCTGTCAGCATCTGACAATATGAACAAGAAGGAATGGTCTGCCTCCCCTTGTCTCCTGGCCAGACTTCTGTAGTCTGCAAAATGAGAGCTAGCAAAAGTTATCTCTCTAAACATTTTATATCTCAGCATCACCTCATTTCCTGTTATATCTGACCAACCCTTCTTCCCAACACACAAACCCCACATACCCTTTGTGAACTCAGTAAATATTTGTTGATGATAAAGAAGATAATCAGTAAAAGTATGTTCCCATCAATGGGATGTATCTCTTGTCACTCAAGTGTTCTAATCCCATGAGAATTATTACACAGATGTGTTCCCTTGTAAAACAAAAACAAAAACAAAAACAAAAAACAACGTCCCATCCCCTCTCCCTCTGAATTCTGGAAGATTAATTTTTAAATAGGATACACTTACCCATCCACCATGCTGCTGGATCCAGGGTGAGAAGTTTTCTTTCAGGTATTTGGTCCCAAAGCCAAGCACCCTATTCATGGGATGGTTGTCGATGGCAGTAAGCTTGGCAGCAGCATCTATGACAAGAGCAGCCTTAAAGCCCTGAGCTTTAACCTCTGATTCACCCCTGGTGTCCACAGTCCAGAGGAACCGGTCTATGATGGTCCTGAAGATATAGTAGGTCAGCTCCTTCTGGAAAGCGCTCATCAAAGCCTTGTCTTTCCTCAACTGTGTACAAGAGAATAAGCAGTCAGTAGAGATGCTGGACCCAGTGATGTATATGAAAAGCCACTCTCTAGATCAACAATGGGCCACTAGAACACCTAGTGGAAAATCCCTGGACTTTAGTCTCAACCATGGCAGTTCAGGTATGTGTCTGCTGTTAGGAGGACAGTCTCCCTCTGTGTCCTCCATTCCAGGTCACATACACAGAGGTCTTGGGCCCATAATTCTCTGATAAGGAGGCTGACAACTAATTTTCTCTCTTCCTTCTCCTAATCAGAGAAGCCTTCCTCCCTGTTCTGGGCTCACAGTAACTTTCTCTGCCTCTTGCTCATGCATGAGCAGCAGATGGCCACTTGGCCATGCCCACTTCTGTATCTCTTCCCATTGGGAAGAGAACAGGGTCTCACCTACAGCACAAGAAGGGTATGTGTAGGACGCTTGCCTTGCACTGGCGTGAGAAAGCAACTCACTGGCCATGGGAGACCAGTGCCCACAACTGAAGGTGACCTTGTTATATCTCTTCTCTTTGTGAGAACAGTGTTTTCCACTGCCTGTGTGATTTGGTGGTTTGTTTTTGGGTTTTTTTGGTAACCTGAACCTTGTTAAGTTACTTGCTCTGTGAATTTATTTCATGAGAACATAAGTGAAAAAATTGAACAAACCACTTGTTCAGCATTCAACTAATATTTTCTGAGCACTTATAAGGGGAAAGTACTGCATTGAGCAGAAGGAATAGAACGATGATTAAGAATCAGGCCATGACTCAAAGGGTTCACTGGCAATTACAACACAGAAGTAAGTGGTTTGCTAGAGGTGAAGGAATGAGCAGAATTAGACCATCTTGGCTCAAATCCCTGCCCCATCTCTTTAGCTGTGCAATCTTGGGGCAGTTGCTTAACCTCTTGGCCTCAGTTGTGACATCTCTAAACTGGGATGATAATAGAACCTATAAAACTAAGCCAAACCCACTGCCTTTGAGCTGATTCCAACTCACAGCAGCCCTATTGGCAGAGTAGCCCACCCCGCAGGGTTTTCTAGACTGTGATCTTTACGGAAGCAGACTGACAGGCCTTTCTCCTGCAGAGCGACTGGTGGATTCAAACCTCTGACCTTTCAGTTAACAACCAAACACTTAACACTGTGCCACCAGGCTCCTTGATCACACCTGTGCTTGTAATTGAGTAAAGCACTGAGTATAGTGCCAGACATGAAGGAGGTGCCCTCTAAATCTTAGTAATATTTTCAGGATATTGTGGGAGCACAAGAGGCTAGGGCAAAGACTCCCTGAAGTCCACATTTGGAGACAAACCCTGGATTCAGTCCCCATTATTCTCTCCAACCATCCTACCTCCCAACCCTCTCTTGAGTCTGCTATCTGCTTTATTCATTTTAAATAAATCAATACTGCCTGTTTCTTTTGAAAGAAAAAAGCATGGCTTATGTAATTAACCTGGACGGTGCATATGGTTAGCACTGGACAGAAAAAATGAAACAGGATCCATGCCTCACACCATACACTCAGCTGCTAATTGAAGTTCACTAAGAGGCACCTATTGATTTACTTCTGAAAATCAGCCATTAAGAACCCCATAGTTGTTGTTTGTTGTTAAGTGCCATTGAGTTGGTTCTGACTCACGGCAACACTGTATAGGATTTCTGAGGAAGCAGCTGGTGAGTTTGAATTGTTGACCTTGTGGTTAGTGTTGTTCTTAAGTGCCGTCGAGTCAATTTCAACCCATAGCAATCCTGTATACGGTTTCCAAGGAGCAGCTGCTGAGCTTGAACCACCAATCTTGCAGTTCAAATGACTGCAGTCTGACGCATCAGCCCACAGCACCACACCAGGACTCCTTGTGGTTAGTAGCCCAGTGCTAATCCTACAGCACCACATGAGGAATCCTAGATAAAACATATACAGCTACAGTAATCAAAACAGCCTGGTATTGGTAAAATTATATGTGGGACTTCACAAAATTCATGGAATAATGGAATGAAAAGATAATGCAATTTTCCCACAAACTTTTTGAAACTCCTTCATAGATGCCACTGGACCAATAAACAACATTCTTATCAATGGAGAAAAGATTGAAGTTGTCAATGACTTCATTCTTCTTGGATCAACTATCAACACTCATGGAAGCAAAAGTCAAGAGATCAAACGATGTATTGCTTTAAGCAAATCTGCTGCACAAAACCTTTTTAAAGTGTTGAAGAGCTTGAGGACTAAGGTGCACCTGACCCAAGCCATGGTATTTTCAACAACCTCATATGCATGTGAAAGCTGGACAGTAAATAAGACTGTAGAAGAATTGATGCTTTTGAGTTATGGTGTTGGAGGAGAATATTGAAAGTGCCATGTGCTGCCAAAAGAACCAATAGATCAGTTTTGGAAGAAGCGCAGCCAGAATGCTCCTTGGAGGCCAGGATGGCCAAACTTCATCTCTCATACTTGGAACATATTGTCAGGAGGGACCAGTCACTGGAGATGGATATCATGTTTGGTATGGTGGAGGGTCAGAGAAAAAGAGGAAGCACCCCAGTGAGATGGATTGGGAAAGTGGCAGCATCAATGGACTCAAGCGTGGCAACAGTAGTGAAGATGGTCCAGGATTGGGCAGTATTTCGTTCTGCTGTGCATAAGGTGCTATGAGTCGGTACAGACTTGATGGCACCTAACAACAACAACAACAACGTAGACACCTAGACTAATGGAATAGAATTGAGACTTCAGAAATAAACCCACATATTTATGGCCAATTGATTTTTAACAAAGGTGCTAAGTCTATTCGGTAAGGAAAGAAGAGTCTCTTCAATAAACGGTATTGGAGAAACTGGATCTCCACATACAGAAAAATGGAAAAGAATCCATGCCTCATACCATATACAAAAACAAATTCCAAAGGTATTAAGGACCTAAATGTGCAAACTAAAACCCTAAGATTCTTATAAGAACAAACAGGAGCAATACTTAGACCTACCTTTCAACAGTGGATTATGTAATATAATAACAAAAGCACAAACAGCAAAAGACAAAATAAATCACAGAGATTTCATAGAAATTAAAAACTACTGTTCATCAAAGACTTTACCAAAAACAGGAAAAGACAAGGTATTAACTGGAGAATATTGGGAACCATATACCCAACAAGAATCTATTAACCAAAATACATATAAAACATCGATAACTTAACAAAAAGACAAATAAGCCAATCAAAAATGGGTAAAGGATTTCAGTTGATGTTTCACCAAAGAGACATTCAAAGGGCTGCCACACACATGAAAAGATGCTCAACATCATTAGTTATCAGAGAGATACAAATCAAATCCACAGTGAGATACCATCTCATCCATGCCTGTACGAGGACACCGAAAATAACCAATGTCAGCAAGTTGTGGGGAAATTGCTGGAGAGAATGCAAAATGGTATCGGCATTGTGGAAAACAGTGTGGTAGCACCCCCCAAAAAATCACATCAGTTAAGGGTAGGGTTAGGAGTCCTGGTGTGGTGCTGTAGGATAAGCACTGGACTGCTAACTTCCAGGTCAGTAGTTCAAGCCCACCAGTTGCTCCTTGGAGGGTCATTATGAGTTGGAACTGACGGGATGACACTCAACATGAGTGCCATGGAGTAGTTCTGCCTCATAGCAACCCTGTACAGGGTTTCTGAGGCTGTAAATCTTTGCGGGAGCAGAAAGCCTCATCTTTCTCCCATGGAACAGCTGGTAGTTTTGAACTGCCGACCTTGAGGTTCCCAGCCCGATTCATAACCAGTACACTACCAGAGCTCCTTAACAACAAGGTTAGGGTTAATTATTGTAATTATTATCAATAAGTTGTACACCTGTAAGAAGCTGAACTGGCAAAAGTCATATGAGGGATATATTTTCACCAATCCAAAATACAGCAGCTGTTGAGGCTGCTATGTACAACCAAAACCATCACAGGATTTGAGTCCTTAGCTTGGAGGTTGCAGGTGTCTTGGAACTTCCCAACTAATTGGCCTAATAACCTGTTTAATGCTTTTGTTCTCCCTTCTGGTTTGTTGGGTAGTGTCCAGGTTCTCAAAAGCTTGCAAGATACTGTATAAGGCATGGCAATTGGTCTCTATTTACCTGAAATAACAAAGGAAGGGAGTCAGGAGTTAGGAGGCAGATATGAAATCTATGGCTAATTGCCTCCATGAACAAGAACTGGATGGTGCCCAGCTACCATTATGATAAAAGATTCCATAGAAGAATCCTGATCAAAAGGGAGAAAATACAGAACAATTTCAGATTCTCATGGACTCCAGACTTTGTGGAGCCATGGGGGCTGGATGAACTCCTGAAATTGTTGCCCTAACATAATTTTTAAAGCTTAAACCAACATAACCTGCCTGAAGTCTTTTAAAAATCAAACAACAGTTTAGTTTAAGTAGTAAAAAATGTCTGATTTGAGCATTGTGCTCTTTTCAGGACTATCTACATGGGATCAAAGCGACAAAAGTAACTCAAAAAATTAGATAGAAACTGTGGTGTAATGTCTCTTCTAGCATTGTCTGTAACTCCCACCAAACAACGTTTCTGCCCTGCTGGGTCTGGTTAAGAGAAGTAGGAGAAGATACAGATAGGATGACATGATTCAGCTGTGCATGTTAGTAGAGTTAATTGTAATTGTAAAAACCTGGAACTCTAGCATGAGTATAAAATAAACCATCTTAGAAGCAGGAGGGGGTGGTGGGAATCTCACTATCATCAAAGAAGAAGAGCTAGGAAGGGAGCTTGTCCTTTTGGATACTGAGACTCCTGTGTATTGAACCTCCTTGACCTAGGGACAGAAAGCTGTGATGCCAGAGGAGTAACGGAGGAGCAGAAGCAGCAGAACCAAGAACCAGAGCACGGGACAGAGAATCTGTCCTCCCAGTCCATGAAGCAAGTAAAGTTGAATGACTTTGGGCAGGAAGCTTGCTAGTAGAGCAGGGTGCCTGAAGGCACATAAGAGGTGTAGCTAGATTTGCTGAACCGTGGAGCTAGAGTCAAGTGCCTTCAGGCTGAGACTTTTGGTGAAGTGCTGAGTCCTGAACAATTGTGCCCTAAGCAGTTCTGACTTGGAATTGTTAACTTGCCTAGTAAACCCCATAAGTGTGACAATGGTGTTTGAGGTCTGTGTGGCCACTGCAATGAATTATCAAACTTAGTTAAGGATTGTGGGAGGAATGGCTGGTACTATATTTTTTTGTTTTTTTTTTTTGCAAGAAGGTTAGGGAAAAGTGGTGGTGGTTATGTGCTGTGGAGTTGGTTCCGACTCAGAGCGACACTGTACAGTGTTTCTGAGGCTGTAAATCTTTATGGGAGCAGAAAGCCTCGTCTTTCTCCAACGGAACAGCTAGTAGTTTCGAACTGCTGACCTTGAGGTTCGCAGCCCAACTCGTAACCACTACGCTACTAGAGCTCCTTAGGGAAAAGTAGGTTTATATTAAGGGGGTAGAAATAACTCAGGAAAGACGGGAGAGGATAGTTGCCCAATACAAGGAGTGTAATCAATGTCATTGGATTGTACCTAAAGAAATGATTGAATTGCTATATATTTTGTTGTATATATTCTCAACAACAAAATAATTTTCTTTTTTTAAGTAATAGAAAGAAAGGAAATGCTAAGGAATAGCACAGTCTTACTCTGACACACATGGGTTACCATGAGTGGGAACTGATTCCATGGCATTTTTTTTTTTTTTTCAATTTTTTTTTTTTAATGTCATTAAAGGTATATGGTCCTGGTGTGGTGCTGTGGGTTAATGCACTGGACTGCAAGGTCAGTTTGAACTGCATGGTTGGTGGTTCAAGCTCACCAACTGCTCCATGAAAAAGCTATACAGGGTCGCTATAAGTCAGAACCAACTCAAAGGCACTCAACAACAAAGATATATATCACTTTCATTTAAAATCATCCTTTCAACATCTGTCAGTTAACATGATGGCTACAGTGAGGAAAATAGGAATTTCTTAGTGAGCAAGGCTAAATGTCTATTTCAAAATCCTCTAGTTCTGTCCTTGAGAAATAATAAACAGGTTTCCAACAAATATTCTGAAAAGGGATAGTCTGAGTATGACTTGGATGCTTTGAGATTTTGGTGAATGCTCAGTGTCCTTTATGTGAACCAAGCCCATCTCCCAACTTCCATGAGACACTAGGGTCCAACCTGGATTATTGATCTGAAACAGGAAGGACTAGCATCTCCAGACCAAGAATAGACTTCCCTGACTCACTTTCAGATAGCCAACTGAAAAACCAAAGCAGGCAGCTGGACACCTGAACCAGGAACAAACACCTTCCACAGAGCTTGCTTTTCCCTTTCCTTTGCCTCTTAGTTGTATCTGGCTCTTGGGAGACCCAGAGGTTACAGGACAAGACTGTGGACCTACCTGAGCTCTCAGGGATCAGTAGCTTTGAGGGTATACTGCAGCTACATCCCCAAGCCCTCTCCTCATTATTTCTTACCCACCTTGTGGTGAGAATTCACACCCCATACATCACAAGTCAGACCTAGGGTGTATTCCAGAGTTGTTTATTGGGTAAATGCAAAAAGGGAATAACATCTGTAGAGAGTGTGGTGATGCCATAGGATAAGCAGTGGACTGCAAACCACAAGGTCAGCAGTTTGAGCCCACCAGTCACTCCACGGGAGAAAAATGAGCCTTTCTGCTCCTGCAAAATTAAAAGCCTATACAGGGTCAGTATGCATAAGAGCTGACCACAGCACTTACCAACAACAACAATGTAAAACGTCACTCCGTATCTTGAGAGAGTATCCAGTAAGGTGAGGCGTCTTAAAGTGGTGATTTGTGAAGTGAAAAGGGAAATCTCTCTTGGACCCTTTTAGAGGTCATCTAATTGACCCCTCCCAGTTTAGATTCTTGGTGTCCTGGTGTGGCACTGTGGGATAATGCACTGGACTGCAAGGTCGGTTTGAACTGCAAGGTCAGCTGTTAAAATTCACCAGCTCCCCTTCAGAAACCCTATACAGAGTAGCTATGAGTTGGAACTGACTCAACAGCACTTAACAGCAATTTCAATATTCAACTGCTGATTGGTTAATGGCACTGACTTGAGATTCTTCTAGGGACAGGGAGATGGTTCCTTCATAAGAATGCCCTTGATGTTGATGGGCAGCCCTGCCTGCTTTGTTGTTGCAGACCATGTAGGCCTGATCAGAGGTTCGAGGCCCTATAGGCCCGAGTGTAACAGATCTAGCCACCTGGCAGTTAATAACAAATTATTTTTCATCTTAGTGTCCAGTTATGTTTTATTAATTGCAGACATGAAGCCCTTGATATACACAGATAAATGTAATATTTTCCTAAAAGTCAAGACTGTAAAATTCCAAACAGGCAAAGTTCTTCCCTCAGAGAATTCATTCAAGGTAAATTGGGTGGCTCCCTGGTCTGTTCCAAGGACAATAGGAATGCCCTCCCTAAAGTGTTTCCAGGTGCTGCCTATTCACCCAGGCGCCTCTTTTCCTGAAGAACCTGGGCTGGGCAGCCGACACAATAGGAATCCTCCCAATCCTCCCTTTCCTCCCTCCATTTGAGGCTAGGTGCTAAAAGGTATGTTAATTAAGCTTGAGAAACCAAGTTGCGGTGGTGAGATTCGAACCTGCGAAGTAAGATGTAAAGTTGCCTAAATGTCTGGAAAAATAAGATTGACAGCTGTATCTTGTCTTAGTCCCCTCCTAGCTTTGTGTAAAGTACCTCCCCTAAATAAAAGGAAGGCGCAGAACGAATCCAGGTGCATTACGACTGGCAAGGCGTGCGTTACAGCATGCAGGGGGCACAGTCCAGCCTTGCAACCATACTGCCTGTTTAGCTAAGATGTTTACTATGCAGGATATTACGGCCTTCGTGGCTGAGATGTTTGCAATGCAGGATCTGCCTGATGCCAGTCCAGCATTCACTCTGGTTTCGGAGTGTCTCTTTGTCTCTCTCTTTGCGTGTCTTTGTCTCTTTTGCTATCTCTATCGCCGCTGGATCTCCCCTCCTCGTGAACCAAACACTCGTGAACAACACAACTATGTCGAGGTCAGACCCCGACACTTTGTAACTACTGATGGATGCTAATTGAGGAGAAACAGTGTTGTCCTGAAAGCAGGCACCATGCTCTGCTACTAGTTCCTCTGTACCCCTCAACTGTGGCCTCAAAGCTCTTACACCTTCTTTCCTTTTTTCTTTTTTAGTGGAATGCCCTGGATTTCTAAACTGTTCCTCCTTCTGAACCATTATGTGCCATGTCTGTCACCTTCCTGGTGCACACCTTCAAGTCACATGTCTGACAGAGCCCTGAGCATGTTGTGATTGTGGTTAGGACACCGGCCAGTTAGTACTTTTTCCCACCCCACAGGGCCTAACTTCCTCCCCTGCATCTTGGAAAATACAAGGCAATGGGTCCATAAGCCAGCATCTGATTGACAGACCCTAGAAACTACTAAGGGGGACATTGATTCAGTGGTAGGATTCTTTTCTTCCATGTGGGAGAGCAGGGTTGATTCTGGGCCAAAGCATCTCATGCATAGCTACCACACGCCTGTTAATGGAGGCTTGCAGGTTGCCATGATGTTCAGCAGATTTCGGAGAAGCTTCCAAACTAAGATGGACTAGAAGAAAGGCCTGCTCATCTACTTTTGAAAATCAGCCAGTAAAACATTCTGTAAATCACAAGGGCCCAATCTGCATCTTATCCTGGGAGTGGCACAGGACTGGACAGCGTACTCCGTATATTGTTAACATGTGCATGGGGTCATCGTGTCATTAGTGGACAGACTCCATGGTAGCTAACAACCACCATCACAACAGAGATACTCAGCCTGTGGCTGACATCTAGTGTGCCCTGATCAAGGGCATTCTCCTCTTAACTGTGACATCACTTCTGGCCACAGTGAGGGCCTGGTCAACTGACTGTCCCACCGTTCCGCTCCTTAGCATAATGGGCCACCAATTTTAAATGACAGAAAATCCAAATGTTCTCTAAGTAACCTATCTCTCTGGCTGGGTTGTTGAGAGAGACCATCAGCAACTATACCCAAGAACTTACTGCTCTCAAGTAGATTCCAACTCATAACAACCCTAAAGGAGAGAGTAGAACTGCCTCACTGGGTTCCCAAAGCTGTAACTATTTACAGAAGCAGACTGCCTCATCTGTCTTAGGAAGCAATTGGAGGATTTGAACCACTGATTTTTGGTTAGCAGCCCAATGCTTAATGTGCTGTACCACCAGAGCTCCTTTCACCAATTACAGGGGGAGATTATTTCAGATAGACACCAGCCTTTGAGCAACCTTAGGGTACAGATATCCAGGCTGTAGGGCAAATGCAGGCATCTAAACTTCACAGAAGATCAGTTACATGGGGAACTAGATTAATAATAATACTCAGCAATTTTTAATGTACTGGTGTCTTTTCTTGCAATAACAAAGTTAACTTTTTTAGTTTCCAAAAATTCCAAGGAGGCCCCAGAAGATTTACTTATGTTTTCCAAAGTGATTCATTTTTGAGATACTGCCAGCATGAAGAATTTTGACTCCAAGGGAAATAAAATTTAGGACTAAGTGGAAACCAGAACTTTGAAAAGGAATAAGGTTGCAAATGGAGTATAATTCCATCCACAAAGACTAGTGCATGGGCCCAGAAAGAAATCATATTAGTTAATGAAGCTTCGTACCTCTCTGTCCAACTGATCTCCTGAACATTTCAGCAATTCAACAATTTTGGCTATTATTTGCTGTTCTCCATCTGTCAGGGGAAAATTCCAGTTATTTCTTTTAAGAGAAGCAAGAGACAAAAAAAAATTTTTTAAAGTAGCCTTAAAATTTTTCCAGTAGCAACACTTGTGGCCTGGTTAGGGATGAAGAAAGAAATAAACCTTCTAATTCTTAGCACATTACATTTTACCTCATCTCTTCTGCTCAGGCACAAACCATCCCAGACACCTTTTCCCTTAGTCTTCTCCTTCCTTTTCTCCTCTTTGCTTGGTTTCCCAGTTCTCACTGTGAAATTCGTTTCTATTTGCAACTGTTCCATTGCATGTGATTGTTTCTATTAAGATAATTGGGTGAAAGAAATTTCCCTCTGGCCTCTAGGTGTTTCCCAAGCAATTGGTATCTTTCTTTTTCCCCCTTCAAGGACACCTGGAAGTCACATATTTGATCATGTCCCCCTCTTTGTATGAGCTATGAGACTGTATAGGGCCAAATTTGTGGTCCACATCTAAGAGGGTGTATAGTTTATCTGGCCTATATTTTGGAAATTAACCTCATACCTAAACCCATCTTATTTTCCTACTCTTGTTTTCATTTACATATTATCTCACAAATAAATTTGATTTCTTTTATTTTACTAAAATTTATATCTCCTTGTATGCCATGTTTTTAGAACAAGGTGGGGTACAAATAAATAAAATTAAGAAATTCTCCTACCCTAAAGGTCAGAATGGAGATAGGAGACGGCTGCAGCTGGTGTGTGGTGTGGATGTTGGAACAGAAGAGGAGAGGATCATTTTTCTTGACTCAAAATTTGCTAACAACTAAACATGGTAAAAATAGGCCCTGCTATAGAAGAGAATCCAAACAGAGGAAAACTAGTTATTGAGGGAATACCATTTCTTACTTATGCCATAATCTTTGTAATCATAGAGTTTGTCCCAGAGAAGAGGGGAAGAGAGACCAGTGACTTCCTCTAGCAAGTCCCAAGAAGGCCGAGAGAAGGACAAAGGCAGTGCTAAGTGGGAAGACTGAATCTCAAGTCACTTGAGAGAAGAAGGAACACAGCCCATGAATCCTTTTCATCTTATGCTGAAAGTGGTTCTAACAGCTGCCTCCATTTCTCATGGGCGTGGCAAACGAGCCTCAGCTTTAACATGGTTTAGGGGTGTTGCTCCCAATCACACTCAAAGTAGCAAATAGAATCGGGACACTTTTTTGTGTGTTTTCTTTTTAGCAGATTCAGAGAGGTCCTTGTTTCCTACAGCTCCTTACATTTACACTCTAAAAACCTCTGTGGCAGTTTGTGGTGACCTCCACCCCACCCCACCCCAGGGCTGGCCCCAACAGCACAGCCTGGGGTAGACAAGCTCACCAGTGTACTTCAGGGGGCGAGGGACATAATGCTTTCAGAGAGAGCATTTTTGCCTTGTGTTCTGGTGTACTGCAAACCCCACATCTTCCACTGAAGTTTAAGGAAAGAGCCATGAGTGAGGCTGATAACTCTCTAAGCCACCACACTACAGAATATTAGTGAGCAAACAAGACTGAGGCTCTTCTGTTTTTCTCATCTCAAGTCTTCCCTCCTAGTCCAGAGTTCTCTCAGTCCTCATGGGATTTATAGTCCTAGATAGTGAGTGCTATAGTTTTAGTGGCAAGTGATCCAATGTGGTCATGACTTCTCAGTTCTGCTTCATGTTCTACACCCTATAAGATCAAAACAATATTATGAATCCCTGGGTTGAGGTTCCAGTGACACCCAGTGCACTCCCATGAGCAAATTGGACCATGGCCATTGGTAACATGATCAAATCTAATATTGCATTTTCCCCAGTGGACAAGTTTGAACGCAGGCTTTTTGTTTGTTCCTCCTCCTCAGTAGGAAACTACTCTTTTGACTTAGTATGGTTGGTGTGTTGGTTCAACATGCTACTGCAGGTCCCTCATGATTCAAACTGGTACCTCAGATTGGAGCTCAGTGCCCACAGCATGCTGCCATTCCTTTAGTACAGGTCAGTGGAGATTCTCAAGTAGCAGAACCATGAGCTGAATGAATACAGACATAGTTGTGTATGTCTGCCTCATAAACACATTAAGAAGGACAATTTACCTTTCTTAGCACTTGTACCTCCAGACTGGGAACCTTGGAGCTGAATGATGGAACCTTGTGGTACAAAATTCTCTTTAAACCTGGAACTTCCTCCCTGGGTGTGGCTCTCTTCCGGTGGTGGCCAAGAATGAACAATTTCAGCAACTCGGTTGGCAATGGAAACGACTTTGGGGTTCACAGCTGAAACAAGATAAAAATGGTGTTGAGGCCCTATCCAGAAGAACGTCTCTGTCTTGCTCATTGGTATGCACAGTTGCTCTGGATGAAAAGACCAGAGTAGAATGAGAGGAAATTGCCCGAGAGCAGGGGGTGGGAATGTCATTCCTCAGAAGGGACTGGCAGTTGCCTGGCAGAATCTGGGATGGGGGAGGAGCACACAGAGGAATGATTGTCACCTTGAAACAATTGCCCTTCTGCACCCTCTTTTTGAAGTCTTGCAAAATTAGGGTCCCCTTTCCCCTTTGCAAGGGAAGAAACACAAAAGGGAGTGCTTAGTTCTTTGGTTGAGGGACTGCTCATTATGCTTTTATTTTTATTCTTCTTTTTGAACATCTTTTATACCTCAGAGAGCTGGCCTCTGTGTGCATAGGAGGGCATTCAATAGTTTGACAAGTCTTTTGGGGCTGGTCAGTGAGGAAAGAGAAATATCCCTGCTCTCGAGCCATATTCATCATCCCAGTTCCCTATTAAGTAAACACCTCAGTCCCCTTGATCATACTCATAGTCAACTAATACTTACGGGGTAAGCAAGGAGGCATAGAGTGTAACCCATGGCCTTCAAGAATTTATATTCCAGGAAAAAAGTTAGATCATCTATTTGCACACTAAACAAAGCATTTGGGGACATAAGAATTTAAATGGCATTGGTTCCCGGAGTGTTTTAGGATAGGATGGCAAGTCAGCTTTGCCTCTGCTTGGGGATAGGGTATTGGGGGTGGGGGATGGGAGAGGAACTTGCATTGCTCATAGTATTGTTGAGTTTGTTTAAAAATTATTGTTTAACTAGCAATTCAGTTATTATCAATTTGACTCTAAATTCTTAACTTTTGGAAGTTCTGTCGTTGATGCCACAAAGAGTAGTGGGGTTTTATATAATTAAAAAAGAAAACAAAACACTATTTAATTCATAAGACAGAGAAAATAACGGAGTGAAGTTTGAGCTGGAAGACTGGGGTGCCCAGGGAAACACAAGAGCTTTGCAAATCATGATAGATGGGAGAAGGGTTGGATCTTGGGAGGGTATGATATGACATAAAACACAAACCCTGATTTGTTACTGAACTGCCAAGGTGGTAAAAGGAACTGATCCTTTTACCCTAGCTCCCTCCACAGCATGATACCCTTCTGGGTGTTCACTGAAAGGCCAATGGGGGATATTACAGTTCCATGAAGTCTTCCTTAAATCGACATCTGGCTTACCGAGTAGTATGTTTCATGCTCAGTGTATAGGGTTCCAAAACAGAGGGAGAGACTAAGAGGGAAGGAGCAGTGTCTTTCCTTCCTATTTTAACCAAACCAGATGTATTTTCCCCTTTCAAATCACCTTATTGCAGCCAAACCAGCCTCATGAACACTGGCAGCTCCTGATCCTGGCAAGGATATGGTAAGAGACCGGTTCCCTTTCACTTTGGGAAAAGAAAGTTTACCGTGTCTGCGGGAGATGGGAAAGTCTTGTGCAGCCTGGCTCTGCTACCAGAAATAACATAAAATAAACCATTGAACACTACCCCCCACCAACCATCTTATCATGTTTCAGGGCAAACATAAGACTAGCAGCAGGCACAGGAGGGCTAGCATGTGTATGATTTATTGATTCTAATGAGGTTGTTGGCATGGAGTGAGAATGGAGATGATAGATATGCAAGAAGAACTGCAAGTAACCACATTTTGACCCAGATGAACAGTTCTGGTTTAAATCTCCATCTTAAATACTTTAATTTTTAAAAATGTTTAAAAAGAAAAGTTTCCCTTTTTGTCAGAGTTGGTACCATCTGATAGACAAAAGGAACATTGGGCAGAGACAGAAAGATACCTGCTTTCTGGACTTTATCTTGGGGCTTATTCTGGGGCAGGGTTTCCTTCTACAGGTTCCTTCTGTGGGTCTCTCATTTCCTTACGTGAACTTTGCAGTAAGGGTCCCCAGATAATCTCTAATGCATCCTTTTCTACAATTCTCAGAACTAATGGGATCTTAGTGAATGATCTAAATTTGTCCATGTGTGGTTAAGCCAGAACCATCACAGCATTTTAAAATTAAACCATTACTGCCATCTGTTGACTAATTATTGACAAGTTCCTCAGGCTGAACAAATCCAGCAGGAGGAGAAATTTCTATTTGAAAGCTGTGCATTATGTGCTAGGCATTGCTGAAGATGAAGATGTTTATGCTGACATTTGTAGGCAAAGAACAAGTCCCAATGATAAAACCTTTTGTGAAAAAATGTTTATTTTCACCAAGTTCTATTTATTTTGTGAGAGAAGATTTTTGTCCAATTGCTTCTCAGTTGTTTTTATAGATTGGGTTTTAAAAGTCTTTTTTTTTTATGTATTGATCTGATCTTTCCATCAACCCTAAGAGGTAGGGAGGACAGGAATACCCACAACGTTCAGGCAGAAATGCTGAGGTCCAGAGGTGAGCTGACTTGCCTCTGGAAGGGAAGTCTGAACCTGTCTCTCTCTTTCTTTTATATAGGTTTCCCAGAGGAGTAAGAATTTGGGCAGTGAGTTCATGGCTAGAAAATCAGTGCCATCACCTTTCACTAAGCTCCTCTTATTTCCTGCTCCATCTTGAGAAAAGTAGGGCACCGATTATAGAAACAATAAACAGGAAAGTTCAGATACATTGAATGCCTTGCCATGCGTGGCATGAGCACCAGATGGGAGATCAATTATTATGCACCAAGAAGGGAGAGACATGACTGGGTAACAAAGACATCCCAAAAGCCTACCTTCTTGTTCTTTGTGGGGTTCCACATTAGAAGATGATTGGGACCACTGCAGACTGTTAAAACCACCCTGATTTTCTATTGGTCTTTGATTCCCCTGTAAATAGGATTCCGCAGACTCTACATCCTTGACGCCTCCTCCTCTGAAATATGGTATCCCAAAAGATGTTTTCTTGGCAAAGCGCTTGTCACTGGGTTGGGAACTCCTGGAAGGCTTCGGTGTCTGTGTCCTCTGGCCAAGAGGGGCAAACATGTAGGATAAACTTCTTGTTATGGGCAGCTTTGGTGAGAAGACATCAGGGGTGCTCTTGAAGACATGGTGTTTGGCATAAAAGGCAAGGATTCTGAATTCTATAGTGTTTGAGTCGTCGTCATCCAAGGGGATTTCTTCCAGGTCATAGTCACGGGTGGTACACATGGTAGACCTGCAACAACAAAGTTCACACTGTGTACTTTTACTGTGGGAAAGTTATTTGTAGGTTAGGAGAGACTGGGCAAAAACTCAATAAACACCAAGAACCAAGGTGTTCTCTAAATGTTCACTATCTCATGGGATGGTGAAGAAGAGAGACATGTACACAGGTGACTTCAAACAAAAAGACTGAGCTAAGAGCTCTAACAGAGGAGCAGACCTTTAAGTGTGGGGACCTGAGGGAGGGATTGTTGTTAAGTGCCATAGAGTTGATTCTGACCCACAGTGACCCTATATAGGGTTTCCGAGGAGTGGCTGGTGAGTGTGAATTGCCAACCCTGTGGTTCAAACTGCCTGTGGTCGAGTGCTTATGGTTGTGGAGGGGAAATAAATGAATGTCTTGGACAAGATAGATTATAGGGGTGGAGCCTCTTTCAGGCTAATGGGAGCACAATGGCTCATACGATAAGCACTGGACTGAGAACCACAAGGCCATTGTGAGTGGAAACCAACTCAAAGGCACTTAACAAACATCAGTCCTGGTATGTCGCTGTAGGGTAAGCACTGGACTGCTAATTGCAGGCTAACAGCAAGGTTGGTGGAAATCTACTAGCAGCTCCTCAGAAACTCTCTACAAGGTCGCTATGAGTCAGAACCCACTCAATGGCACTTAACAACAACAATAACATAATGTTAGAAACATTTCATTTGCTTACATTGATTGGTACATTTCAGAAGGAATCCTAGGTTTTATAAGGGAAGTTAAAGGTCTTCTTGGGCAAGAATTGCTGGCCAAAGCGGGAACCAACTCAGAAGGGTGACATGCCTGAGCTCCCCAAACCACCCTTTCATCTTCTCTCTCTTTAGTTTCTGCTTTAGTTTGTGCAGGCTTGCTTCTTGCCATATTTGACATTGCAAGTAAGATTTCATTTTATTTAATAGCAGCCTGTTATTTTTTTACAAATTTGAAAATCACTGATGAATGACAATGGAGAGCTTGAGAAGATTTTGAGTGGGAGGAGTGATGTGCTCGTATGCCTGCTTTAGAAAGAAGGAGTGATGTGCTCGTATGCCTGCTTTAGAAAGTGTTAAAATGGATTAAGTGGTTTCATCTTTATTTTTATACAATAAATGGATAGATAATAAACTGATTTATGAAATAACTCTTCTTCTAGTTTCACGGTAGGAAATCATTTCTTTGTCCTGATGATTTCCTTTGCTTTCTTATGTCTCATGGCTAAGGACTAAGTTTCCCTTTTTGTTTCAGATGCCAGCAAACCAAGATCTCACTGGGCTAAAATATCATAGGTCAGATGTATTGGAAAATATCTTGGGCTCACCAGTCTAATAGTCCTTGAGTCAAATGCTGGCCATTCAAATGACTAGTTTTATGACCTGGGAAAGGTGAACTCCTTGAAAGGTGAACTGAAAATGATCATGCTCTTCTTGCAGGAATATTGAGGGGGTTCAAGATGACAAATGAAAAAGAAGTTCCACTATAGAACCTACCACACAGAAGCCTCTTTGAAATGTTTGCTATTATTTTTTCCTAGTACAACTATCCTCTTAGGCCTTCAAGCTCTGTTCGTATTATGGCTCTTTATTATTTATTTAGTTCAATGGTCCTATTTTAAAACTGGAGTCTTGGTGTGGCACTGTGGGATAAGCTCTGGACTGCTAACCTCAAGGTTGGTGGTTCAAACTCACCTGTTGCTCCTGGAAAATCCTATACAGAGTCACTATGAGTTGGAACTGATTCCACGGCACTTAACAACAACAACATATGTCATATTAGTGGTATCAGTGGAAAATCCTTCCTTTTCTTTCCACTGAACTTTCTCATATGAAGACTGACTTAGGGATTAATGGGATAGTGACCTATAGTATATAAGGAGGCCTGGTGGCACGATGGGTAAGTACCTGGCTGCTAATTAAAAGGCAGACAATTTGAACCCACCAATGGCTCCACAAAAGACTTAGTAATCTGCTTCCATAAAAGACTGTAGCTTAGGAGACTGTTTGGGGCAGTTCTACTGTGTCCTAATGGGGTCGCGATGAGTTGGAATTGACTTGATGGCACAGAACAACAACGGACTATATACAGCGTTTTTGAGGTTGTGTGGTGGGACTGTTAGCTTAGACTGGGAGCCTGGGAACTGACCCAGGGGTCAGGGTTGATTCCATTTCTAATTTGAATGTCTTTGGACAAGCCAATGAGTTCCTTTGGCCTCCAGTTTTCACACTGTTAGAATCAGAATAGTCTCTGACTTTTCCATCTGATTCTACTATTTGAGGGAAGTGGAGGAGCTTACACATATCCCTTGCAGGCCTGCAGATGCCTCTGATTTAATTGGGAGAAACTCACCTTGGCTGATAGAGAAGCTGTTCATCTGAGGACCTGCTTCTTGGCCATACCCCTCCTGCCATCAGATTAATTCTGACTCTTAATGAGTCTATATAGGGTTTCCTAGGCTGTAAATCTTTATGGGAACAGAAACCTTCATTTTTCTCCCACAAAGCAGCAGATGGGCTTGAACTGCCAACCCTGAGGTTAGTAGTCCTACAGAGCCACTAGGGAATTTTGTTCCTTGGCCAGGCTCTGAGTAAGCAAAGGCTAGATGCTTTCTGATGGGAGTGAGGAAGGGAGAGGCTGTTGAAAAAATACTAAGTAAGACATGAGGCAACCCTGGGGCACTGTGGGTTAGATGGTGTGCTGATACCCATCAGATTGGTGGTTCAAAACCACCAGCCTTGGAGACAGATGAGGCAGTCTGCTCCCGTAAAGATTTACAGTGTCAGAAATCTATGAATCAGAATTGGTGGGTTTGGAGGCATGCATGAGGGAGTGACCAGGGACCAAACTTAAGAAACCTGAGACAAACAAAAGAAGGAGCCAGAATGTGCGGCTACAACAGGGTATATAGTCACAACTGTGCACACCAGTGAGCCCAGACTCTAGATCACAGCTGGAATTTCTCAGGGGAGGATTTAGGTGGCTTTTTCACTCAAAATTTCCTTCTAAATTGGGCATCCCTGGACACTGTAGTCAGGAAGTACATTCTGGTCCTAAAGGAGCTATGTGCTATGGAGAGTTACTGCTTACCTTAATCCATAATACTATTCTTTAGAAGAAATCTCAAGGTAAGTTATTAAAGAGCTTTTAATGTAGTGTGAGGGTTTTTTTTTTGTTGTTGTTGTTAAATGCCATCAGGAGATTTTAATACCTCACTTCTGATGAAAGGCCTATCAAATAGAAAGAAACTCAACAAAGACACAGAAGAACTAAATAACACAATCAACCAACTTGATCTCATAGACATATATACAGAGCACTCAACCCAACAAGAGGTCAGTATACATTCTTTTCCAGTGTACATGGTACATTCTCCAGAATAGACTATATGGTAGGTCACAAAGCAAACCTCAATAAATTTAAAAACATCAAAATACTACAAAGCATCTTTTCAGATCACAATGCTAATAAAAAATGAAATAAAACTATCCCTTGAGTCAAATGATAATGAAAACACAACCTACCAAACTTTTTTTTAAAGCTTTTAGTGATTTAATTTTGAAATTCACAAAAAATTTATCTTTAAATTTAATTAAATTTCATATTTTAAAAGTTTTTATTGTGAATTGAGTGATATTTACATGGCAGAATATCAGTTTTACACTCATCATTTCATTGCAATGATTATAATCTCTGTGCATCCTTTTTCAACAGTATTTGCTTCTATTCCCTCTTTTTTTGGGGCGGGGGTGTTGTTGGTGACGTTAGTGTGAGTGTTTTATAACTCCGTGTGTGTGTGTGTGTGTGTGTGTGTGTGTGTGTGTACAGTTGTTGACAAGAGAAGGGCCTGACTCTAAAGATTGAAGTTTGTTAAATGCTGATTCAGGAGCAACATTTGAAAGGAGGAAAAACTGCTGAAGCTAAGATAGAGCACATAGCTTATTTGTGAAAGAAGAGATTTTTGTAGTGGTGCGGGTTAGAAAGGAACTGGGTATATGGCCCAAGTGACAGGCCCAAAGCCAAGAATAAGAGAGAAACAGAACTGCAGAGCTCAGGGCATGGCCCCAAAATGACAATGACCCTGATGTATGGTCGTACATGGGTAAAATGGATAAATGGGTAAATGGGTAAAAATGGAAGGACTGTTGGGAAAGGGACCTGGGCAGTATTAGGGCAAAAGGGAAGAAATGGAGATATAAAGATATCAGTTAAGATACTTTTAATGCATTAAATAAATTTAGAGGTTTTTCTCCTTATTAATCTTCAATACAAATTATGGAAGAGCTATAGACTTCTGGGAACAAGCTGGTGTGGTGCTGTGGGCTAATGTGTCAGACTGCAAAGTCATTTGAACTGCAAGGTCAGTGGTTCAAAAGCTCACCAGCTGCTCCTTGAAAACCGTATACAGAGTCCCTATGGGTCGGAATTGACTTGACAGCACTTAACAACAGTGGACTCCTGGTGTGGTGCTGTAGGATCAGCGATGGGCTTCAAACCACATGGTTGGCCATTCAGACCCACAATTTGCTCCTCAGAAACCCAATGCTGAGTCGCTATGAGTCAGAATCAACTCTATGGCAGGGGGTTGGTTTGAGTTATTATTAAATTTATAGGTCTTATGTTAAGGAGCAGTAAGTGCCTTGCACAGGGTTGGTATGAATCGGAATGCATTCCACGGCACACCAACAACAACCACCATCTCTATGCACACTATTATTTTTCTCTTCTATAGCTCTGTGACCCTGACCCTCTTTTGTCTTTATACTTATTATATTCTTTTTTTCTGGATGCTGTCTGTTTTTACTGATTTTTTTCTCTTTTCATTGTTGTGTCCTTTTTCCTCTTTCTGTTTTGTTTTCTTGTGTGTGTGAGTGAGGGTTTTCTCTTTTCCAGCCTATGTTGTTGCTGTTGTTGTTAAGTGCCGTGGAGTCGATTCTGACTCATAGCGACCCTGTACAGGGTTTCTGAGGCTGTAAATCTTTACGGGAGCAGAACACCTCATCTTTCTCCCGCGGAACAGCTGGTAGTTTCGAACTGGTAACCTTGCGGTTCACAGCCCGATTCATAACCACTACACTACCAGCCAGCCTATAGGAGACAGCAATCATGTCCATACAGACCAGCCATAATTGTACCCTATGTAGTCCACTGACTGAGCAAGAGCCAATATCAGCTTCTATACCACCTGATCAAAGATAGACAGCAATCAACACCAGCCAAACCCACCCTAAACTGAGGTGCACTAAGGTGAATGAAAATGGTGTACATGGTTCCATTCACTAACTACACTGACAAGAGATAGTTGGTGAGAGCCTAAAAACAAATCAACATACAATCATCAATTAAATAGAAATACAACAATGCCACAATATTTCAGAGACAACAGACAAGTTTAGCTCACATAAAGAAACAACTGAGAACGCCTCAAATGAATGACCAAGATGCAGAGCCAGAAAACATTTCTGAGGAAGAAAAGGTAATGGAACTAACTGAAAAATAATTCAGAAGAATGATAGTTACCTTCAAAAGATTAACAGAAAGATTGAGGAAAGCAAGGAGAACATAGAAAAAACTTTAGAAGAATTCAGGAAAACACTACAAGAACAAACAACAATGCAAACAAAACAAATAAAAAATAAATACAAAATTTGAAACAATGCAAAATCTGCAATTAAAAATCCAGATTAATTCTAAAATTTCAGAAATGGACAGCTCATTGAAAGGGCAAAGAAGTAGTTTAGAAGCAATTGAAGCATTAATTGTTGTTGCTGTTAAGTGCTGTCAATAGAAAGAAACTCAACAAAGACACAGAAGAACTCCAACTCATAGGGACCTTGTATGGGGTTTCCAAGGAATGGCTGGTGAGTTTGAACTGCCAATCTTGTAGTTCAAACTGATCTTAGACAGTCTGAAAATAAATCTCTCAATACTAGAAGAATGGATATAAAAATAGGATCCTTCAATATGCTGTCTACAAGAGACACATCAAAAAGATGGAGACAGAGGAGGCACCATGGTCAACTGGCATAACATAGTCCACAAAGACAATGTTCTGTATCCTGCTTGGGTGAATAGCATTGGGGATCTTGAAAGCCCATGAGCAGCCATCTAATGTTCAGTTATTGGTCTCTCCACTTGCAGTAGAAAGAAGGGTGATGATATTGAAAATGTTTGAAATCAACTAGTCCAATGGATTAATGGAACATATGAACACTAGTCTCCATGACTCTGAGACCAGTAGAACAGGACGGTACACAGCTACCACTACCAAGTGCCCTGATAGAGGTCACATTAGAGGATTCTGGATAGAGTGGGAGAAAACATGAATGAAAACTCAGAATTCTTTAATTTAAAAAGAAAAAAAAGAAGACTGGGTTTACTGGTCAGAGAGAGACTGGAGGAATCTGAGACTATGACCCTCAACCATCCTTTAGGTCTAGAATGGAACTCACCCTTGTGGACCAAATTTTACTCAAGCAGTGGATAGGTTTATAGGCCGCCAACAGCACTGGTGAGGAATGCTCACCATGGAACGGTCAGTCATTCAAAACAAAAAGGGCAACATTTTCCTAGGGACAGAGTGGAGAAGGGACAGGAAGGTAGGTGGAATGCAAATGGAAACTATGGGGAGGAAGAAGGATAACTGTTGTTGCATGAAGGGGAATGTAGTCATTGAGATAAAACAAAGTGCATGATTTGTTGAATGTAAAACTGATGATCTTGTCTGTAAACCTTTACTCAATTCACAATAAAAAGTTTAAAAAAAAATGGAGATAGTGTAAATACTTACCAACAGAAGAATGATTAAACAAACACAAACTTTGGTACATGCACACCATGGAATCCTATGCAATGTTGAAGAATAACGATGAATCTGTGAAATTTCTCACAACATTGATGAATTTAGAGGACACTTAAGGAGCTCTGGTAG
>NW_006408604.1:12464293-12469673 GCF_000296735.1 Chrysochloris asiatica
AATTGTCAAGGATTTCATTTTACTTGGATTCACAATCAACACCTGCCCATGGAAACTTGTTGTTGTTGTTTAGTGCCATAAAGTCAGTTCTGACCCATAGCAACCTTTTATAGGGTTTCTGAGGAGAACTGCCGATCTTGCAATTCAAACTTACCTTGCAGTTGAGTGCTTACCTATCAGAATCCACACTGCCTATGGAAGCAGCAGTCAAGAAATCAAACAACTTGTATTTCATTGGGCAAATCTGCAGCCAAAAACTCTTTAAAATCTTAAAAAGCAAAGATGGCATTTTGAGGACTAAAGTGTACCTGACCCAAGCCATGGTATTTTCAATTGTTTCAAGCTGGACCAAAAACGAATTGACACCTTTGAATTTTGGTGTTGACAAAGAATACTAAATATACACCACAGAAGTCAGAACAAACAAATCTGCCTTGGGAAAAGTACAGCTAGAATACTCCTTAGAAGCGAGGATAACAAGACTTCATCTCATGTCTTTTGGATATTTTACGAAGGATCAATTCCTGGAGAAGGACATCATGCTTGGTAGAGAGTCCGAGAAAAATAGGAAGACTTTTAATGGGATGGATTAACAGTTATTGCAACAATGGCTCAAAACCTAGCAACAAGACCCAGCAGTGTTGTATGTTGTATGTAGTTTCTGTTGTATGTAGTTTCACTATGAGTCAGCACTGACTCAATGGCATCTAACAATAACAGCAGCATACTGAGATTGTTGGTAAGTGCTGTTGAGTCGGTGACCCTGTATAGGATTTCTGAGGAGTGGCTGGTGAGCTTCAACCACCAACCTTGTGGTTCAAACAGACCTTAAAGTGCTTATCCTACAGTGCCACACTATGACTCAAAAAACAAAACAAATACTGAGATTAACCAATGCTATATTTTTACTGTTCCCTCCTCTTCTCCATAAAAGTGTCATTGTTGGGACCTATTATCACAAAGATAGAACAGCCAGGAGTGGAGCGTGTCTTTTGGACCTGTGATGCTCCTACATCCAGGGTAAGATTTATGCCAAGATACATGGAGCTCTCCAAGAAATACTGAGCCTACAGATGCTGAAGGAAGACAAAGGCTTTTCTCCAGAGCCAACAAAGAAAGAGAAAGCCCTTCTCTAGAGCCCGCACTCGTGAATACAAACTTCTAGCCTCTTAAATCTTAACAGAGTTCTGGTGTGGTGCTGTGGTGCTTATTGCACTGAACTGCAAGGTCGGTTTAAACTGCAAGGTCAACGGTTCAAGCTCACCAGCCTCTCCTAGGAAACTCTATGAGTCGGCACTGACTGACAGCACTTAGCAACAACAACAACAACAAATCTTAACACAGATTTGATTCCAATTCATGGCAACACCATGAATACCAGAACTGGGCTCCACAGGGTTTTTAATACTTGATTTTTTGTGTTTAAAAAAGTAGATCACCAGATTTTTCTTCCAAGGTGACTTTGAGTGGACTTGCACCACCAAACTTGTTTTCCCAGACCCTATCTACCTCATTAAGGAGCTCTGGTAGCATAGTGATTACGAATCTGGCTGCTAACCTCAGGGTCAGCAGTTCGCTTTCTGCTCCCGTAAAGATTCACGGTCTCGGAAACCCTGTACAGGGTTGCTATGCATGGGAACCGACTCCACGGCACATAACAACAACAACATCCACCTCATCTGTCTACAAATCTTATAACAGAACCTTGAGAGAATTCTCAACTGGAAATTGGTGTTTACTGCTACTTGCAGAGCTCAAGACAGAGAGATGTGAGAGAGAAGGAAGAACTTCAGTACCATCAAGAAAGAAAACAACCAGGAGTGGAACATATCATTTAGACAGGGGGACCCTGTGCTGAGAACCTCCTAGACCCATGAAAAAACTGATGCCAAGACACATGTAGCTCTCCAAGGAATGTTGGGTCTACATGTCATGAAAGGAGACAAGAATCTTTCCTTGGAGCCTAGATATAGAGAAAGTTCTTACTTAGAACTGGTGACCTGAATCTGGACTTCTAGCCTTTGGACTGTGAGAGACTAAATAAATGTCTGTTTGTTAAATAAATAAATAAAGGTGTTATAACTAACCTGCCCTAAGTCATTTTTATGTGTGTGTTTTAAAGAAATAAAAATGGTCTCCCTGTATGTATACTGAATCACTGATTTTTTTGTTTTTTGAAATTCATTTGAGGACCTGATTTTTTTATTTTTAACCTTTTCTTTCCTCCTTTTTAAAAAAAACATTCTAAGGGTGAAATGGACTCCTGGTGTGGCACTGTAGGATAAGCCCTGGACTTTGAACCACAAAATTAGGGGGTTTAAACCCACCAACTGCTCCTCAGAAATCCTTTACAGGATTGCTATGAGTGGGAACCAACTCGAAAGGCACTTAACAAAAACAACAAGGGTTAAATGAGGAACAAGATCTTAGTTTCCCAAATAGAATCCAGACTTAAAGACAAAGCCTCAGTCATATTAAAGTCAGTCAATTGTGGCTCATGCTGACACATGTGTGTTGGAGTAGAAAGGTACTCCATAAGGTTTTCAGTGGCTGATTTTTCAAAATAGATCTCCCGGCCTTATCTTCTGAGGTGCCTCTGCGTGAGCTCAAATCTCCAACTTTTGGTTAGCAGTTGCGAGTTTAGCCTTTTGTACCATGAAAGTGTACTTTGTTGTTGTTGTTGTTAAGTGCCGTCCAGTCGATTCTGACCCACAGAGACCCTGTATAGGGTTTCCGAGGAGTGGCTGGGGAGCTTGAACCACTGACCTTGCAGTTCAAATGGCTTTGCAGTCTGGCGCATTAATCCACAGCACCACACCAAGACTCCCATTTTAGGCCATATTAAACAGAAGGACAGTCTCTGAGGAAGGCAACTCAGGGAGGAGTGAGTTTTCTAGAAGGAGGGAGACAGATTTTTCCCATGTTGCTTAAGTCTTGTTCTCAGTGTAGTCTCCAGCGTCTCTGGCAGGACTAGACTTTATAAGGCCAGAGTTCCTGGAGCTCAGGACTCAGGGCTCAATCCCGGAACCCCCTTTGTCCCTCCTCGGCCCATTCCACTGCAGGGCAGCATCTCTACAGCCTTCAGTTTGGGCAGTGGCACCCCTGATTTGTCATCACAAACCAAGTCATAGAAACCATGAGGTTTACTGCAGAATTATAAAAATGGGCTGCCCAGTTTTTCATTCTTAAAGTAGCTACCAAAGAAGAAATGAAAGAGAAACTAACCTTTCTCTCCCTTTCTTTAAACCCCAATGAACTAGACTCTCGGCTGTCCTCTTGTATCTGGAAACTCGTGGGCTGAGAACTTTTTAGTAAATAGCTCTCAATAGATCGCTCTCTGAGCTCTCAGTAGGGAAACCTTGCCTTTTGATCCTCTTACAAATAAATGCCTGAGTATGTAGGCAGCTGCCTCCTGGGTTACCTGGTCTCCAAGCTGTCTTCTTCTGCTTCAGGCCAAGGTGGCAAAGAGGCCATTCCTATACCAGAATCTCTCTCCAGGACAGTAAGAGGGAAGGATAAATAAATCTTCTCGACTTCTCAGTGAGAAAAGTTTATGTGGTTTCAAGACTCCATCTGGGTACTGACTCTTCAGGTTTAGAACAGAAGCAGAAATGAGGTTTAAGCATGAAGAACCACTTCCCTGTTTGGCCCTGCCCCTAGCTCTTTTAAACCTAAGGTGGGGCTGACCTTTGGCCATGTAATTTGCTTATAAATGGAGATAAGCACTCTTTACCAAGGCTCTTAATGCTCTCAGGACTATTGTTTTTGTTAAGTTGGTTCCTAAGCCTAGCAAAGCTATATAGGTGAGTTTGAAATGCCAACCTTGTGGTTTATAGTTCAGCACTGATCCTAAAGAGCCACATCAGGGGACTAGGTGAGTGTTTTACTGAAACTGTCCACTCTTTCCACATTTTATCAATTTATTTAACAAACGATCACTGACCACCTACTAAATTACAGATCCTGTAAGTGGATTTAATCTTAACATTGAAAGGCAGGTGCCACAATTCTCATTTCATAAAAGAGGAAACTGAGGCTAAAAGTAGTAAAGTACATTGCCAGTGGTCTTATCAGTGGAGCTGGATTCAAATCCAAATTTGTCTGACTTTACACTGTATTACGCTATTTCAAGAAATCAAACAATGTATTGCATTAGACAAATCTGCTACACAAGACCTCTTTAAAGTGTTGAAGACCAAAGATGTTAGTTTGAAGACTAAGATGAGTCAGACCCAAGCTATGGTATTTTCAATAAACTTATATGCATGTGAAAATTGACAGTGAATAAGGAAGATCGTAGAAGAATTGATGCATTTGAATTATGGTGTTGGAGGAGAATATTAAAAGTACCATAGACTGACAAAAGAACAAATCAATCTGTGGGAAGAAGTACAGCCAGAATGTTCCCTGGAAGCCAGGATGACCAGACTTGGTCTCGCATACTTACGACATATTGTTAGAAGGGACCAGTCCCTGGAGAAGGGTATCATGTTTGATAAAATGAATGGTCAGAGAAAAAGAAGACAACCCCTCAATGTCATGGACTGGCATAATGGTAGTAGCAATGGGCTCAAGTGTACCAATGATTGTGAGGTTGGCGCAGGACTGGACAGTGTTGCAATCTGTTATGAGTTGTTGCTATGAGTTGGTACAGATTTGATGGTACCTAACAACAACAACATGTATATGAAAGAAGAAACAGTGAAATATGTATGAGTTTACACTCTGTCCAGATTCTTAACTGAAATCGATATTTCTGACCATATTTGTGATCAGGAACCATGAGTACTGACTTGTGGAAATGTGAAGATGAAAGATTTTTTTTTTTTTGTCTGACATCATATGGATCTTGGGTGAAAGCAGAGAGTACCAGAAAGATGTTTATTTGTGCTTTGTCTACTATGCAAAGGCTTTTGAGTGTGTGGATCATGACAAGCTATAGATAACATTGCGGAAGTTTTGCACTTATGAGGAACCTATACTTAGACCAAGAGGCAGTTGTTTGAACAGAACAAGAAGACACTGAATGGTTTTAAGTTGGAGATGATGTATTCTTTCACCATACTTATTCAATCTATATGCTGAGCAAGTAATATGAGAAGCTGGACTATATGAAGAAAAATGTGGCATCAGGGTTGGAGGAAGACTCAATAACAACCTGTGATTAACAACTTTGCTTGCTGAAAGTGAAGAGTACTTAAAATACTTACTGATGAAGATCTAAGACCACAGCCTTTGGTATGGCTAGCATCTTAATGTAAAGATAACAAAAATCCTCATCACTGTACCAATTTTGTTGTTGTTGTTAAGTGCCGTCGAGTCGGTTCCGACCCATAGCGACCCTGTACAGGGTTTCCAAGGCTGTAAATCTTTATGGGAG
>NW_006408604.1:12474288-12479213 GCF_000296735.1 Chrysochloris asiatica
TGAAAGAATACAACCTTGTCATACACCTTTCTTAATTTTAAGCCATTCAGTGTTCCCATGTTCTGAATAAATATGGTGAAAGGATAAACCCTTGGCACATAACCTTCTTGCTTTGAAACCATTCTGTATCCCCTTGTTCAGTTAGAATGACTGTTACTTGGCCAATACCAGAACACTTCATTATGCTCATGAAGAACCTGTACATTCTTTGCAATGTTATCCATTATTATTATTATTATTATTTTATGATCCACACCTTTGCATAGTCAATAAAGCACAGGTAAACATATTTCTGATCTTCTCTGCTTTCAGCCAAGATCCATCGGACATCAGCAGTGATGTCCCTTGTTACATTTCCTATTCTCAATCCAGCTTGAATTTTTGGCAGTTCCTTGTCTATGCACTGTTGCAACTGCTTTTGAATTATCTTCAATAAAAATTTTACTTGCATGTGACATTAATGATACTATTAAATGATTTCTGCATTCTGAAGGGCTACCTTTCTTTGGCATGGGCCCCAAATGGATCTCTTACAATTGGTTGGCCAAGTAACTCCTTTCCAAATTTCTTGGCAATAGATGAGTGAGTGCCTCTAGTGCTGTATCAGTTTGTTAAAAGATTTCAATTTATATTCCATCAATTCCTGAAGCCTTATTTTTTCACCAGTGCTTTCTGTGCAGCTTGGACTTTTTCCTCTTGAAGTGTCTGAACATTGACAAATTCTTTTTAGTACAGTGACTCGTGTATTCTTTCCATCTTGTTTTGATTCATTCTGTATCATTCAATATTTTTCCAACAGAATCTTTCAACATTGCAAGTTGAGGCTTGAATTTTTTATTCAGTTCTTTCAGCTTAAGAAATGCTGAGCATGTTCTTCCCCAGTAACACACAGTGTCTCCTGAGAGATGTCAGTTTGGAATCAACTTAACAGCAATGGGATTGATTTTTTGATATTGTTGACCCATGGGTTTTATGGACTGGCTTTCAGAAGCAGATCTCCAGGCCTTTCTTCCTGGTTTGTTTTTAGTGTGTAAGCTCTTCTGAAAACTATTTAGCATAAGAATAACACGAGATCCTCTACTGACAGACAGGTCAGCACATGAGGTTCATTGACCAGGAATTAAACCTGGGACTCCTGCATGGAAGGTAAGAAATCTGACTTTGAACTGCTTATGCCCCTAGAATGAGATGAGATTCTTAAAAACATTAATGACCAAGAACAGATGTTTCCAACAACAGAAAGCAATGAAAAAGTAGAATTGTTCCAACCCAATTTGACTTCTATCTTCTCTACCAAGGATTACAGTCTCACTGATGGAAATGACAGAGAGAAATTGAAGTTTTAGATCAAAGAAGAGATAGCAGAACAGATTTTAGCCACTTAAAGGGAGTCTCCAGCCCAGCCTGGAAAACCCAAGGCCCACAACAAGTGGTGCCTTAGGATTGGAAATGATTTACACAGTTTCCAGGCAGTGACAGGTCTCAAAATACTTCCCACTGATGTCAGTATCCTACAAAATCCTGCCCTGGATTATCAAGCTGATGATGTATGAAACGCTGCATCATATATTCACTGACGATTGGTTAGGACAAACTCATCCCATCTTCCAATGTTCACTCCAGTGAACCTTGTGACAAAGACCTCATGAGATGTGAGCACGGTGGAGAACTGCAGGCTCCATGGGACTGTAATTGGCAAGCTTGTTGGATGGTTTCTCATTTATCCTGGAAGTGTGTATTAAGGGAGCAAGGAACTTGACCTTCCTGGACTGTTCACACTTCATCTCACTCTTCCCTAAGTGTGTGAGCTTGGGTAAATTTCTCAGCTTCTTAGGTCTTCAGGATCTTAGAGAGAATGATCCTTCTCTGTTTATGACAATATGATTAATTGATTCATGTACACCTGGAGGGATATAATTTACCTCTGGGTTCTGTCCTTGATTCTCTTAGATGTTTTTCAGTGATTTACTTAGATAGTGACACATTTTAAATGATGCAAAGAGGTGGGAGAGCATGTGATTAAAAGCTTATGCCCTGGAGACGGATAATCCTGGGATTTGTTGCTTCCTATCCTGTACAGGGTCACTATGAGTCGGAACCGACTCCACGGCACATAACAACAACAACAATTATACAGAGCTACTATGAGTCGGAACCGACTCGACGGCTCTTAACAACAACAACAATTGGACCTTGAGTAAGCTTCTTAACTTCACTAGGCTGGATTTCCTAGTCTATTAAATGAAGAGAATAGTAATAATACTTAGTTTCTTATAAAGATTAAATGATTATAAGGACATTATATGAAAAACACTTAGTGGAGTTCCTGATACAAAGGCACTTATAGCTGCTCCAGAAACTTAGCTGCTATTGTTGTATCATGGTTGTATTCTTACAAACCTGGGAGGTAACATATTGTATTTCAAAATAATTGTAGGATGAAACTAAGGGTTAAAAACTAGAATTTCATAGGTTCAATGGAAAGCACAATGTTTAGAATTAAATAATCAACTGCCTGTGAACAGGATAGGAAACACCCGGCAAATGAGTGATTCATACAAAAATGTTTTTAGGTGACTGTCAGCTCAATTTGGATCATCAATGTGGCATACTTTTCCAGAAAATCAATGTTGTCTGACTAGTTGAGAGTGATTTTTTTTTTTTTTTTATGGAAGTATATCACCTTTCTTCCAAGGTAGCTCTGAATGGATTCAAACCTACAGACTTTTAGTTAGCAGGCAAGTACACAAACCACTTTCCTCTGGCCTGACTAGGCAGATTGTGCTTAGAGAACTTGGTTGCGTTCTGCCCTTGCATTTATTATTGAAGAAGTAAAGCAGAAAGCCAGTTGATTGCCTGCTTCAAATCCCATTGAAATGCCTGCCATTAGACTGGATTGACAAACTATCTAAATTCTCCATGCCTTTGCTTTCTTATCTGTAAAATAGGCATGATAACATTTGAACCCATCTCATCAGGCTGTTATGAGGACTCAGTGGGATGTAAATATAGATATGTAAGTTGCCTACCTCATAATTGCTAGAGAGATGTGGTTGTTATCCATGGAGCTGCTGCTGATGGTAGCCTCATGAGCTTTCTAAGAAGGTAACATTGTTAATGTTTCTAAGGAGCATGCTCAGAATGGTAATGGCTGCATCAGTATAATAGAACATTGAAGGAACCATTTCTCTTTTGAGGAGCCCTAGTATTTCAGTGGTTAAGCAGTTGACTGCTAAATGAAAAGTTAGAGGTTTAAACCTATCATCAGCTGTATGGAAAAAAAGGTGTGGCAATCTGCTTCTATAAAGATTGTTGCTGTTGTTAAGTTCTGTCAACTCAGTTCCAGCTCATAGTATAGGGTTTCTGAGGAGTGGCTGGTGAGTTTGAACCACCAACCTTGCTGTTCAAACTGACTTTGCTGTCCAGTGCTTACTTATCCCACAGTGCCACACCAGGACTCCCCATAAAGATTATAGCCTTGGAAATCATACAAGGCATTTCTACTCTGTACCTATAGAGTCACTGTGAGACAGAATCTCTGTGGGACGAACTTGAGGGCAATGGGTTTGGTTTTTTAATTCTCTTCCTCTATCTCCTCCCCATCTCCCTCCCAATACACACCCCACTCCTCTGATAGGGGCAGGGCTTCACACTTTGGGGTCCTTGCCTAAGTTGGAGTGCTCTTTTTGGTCTCTGTCGCTGGACTTTAGAAATCAGGCTTCTCATTTTAGGGATCAATGTGGTTAGGTCCCAAACATCAGGCTGTTATACAAAACCAGAGAGTGATCCTATAAGATCATATAATAGAGGATGACTATATCACTACATAACTGGCAAATCACTGTGAACCATGGCCAGTCACGATGATATATAACCACAGCCATCACAGACCGCTCTACTCTCATCTCACAGTGTTCTTACTGCCAGATGCCATCGTTAATGCACAAAATGGTTGGTTAATTGGTTTTTATGATTTTAGTAAATTCAAAAATGTCAGATAACAAGATAGTTGATAAGTGAGGAGTAAGAGTGTGCTCAAGGTCAAATAAAATGGACCAAGGTCCTCATGTACATGAGGACATTTCTACTCATCACTTCTTTCCTTGACATTCCTTGTTGAAGTTTTCAAACTCCACCGTAAATCTTACCTGTTCTTAGAATGCTTTCTAGACTCCCTAAGTTAAATTGGTTTATTATTCCCCCAAAAGGAGCTCTGGTAACGTAGTGGTTATGAATCGGGCTATGAACCGCAAGGTCAGCAGTTTGAAACTGTCAGCTGTTCCGCGAGAGAAAGATGAGGCTTTCTGCTCCCGTAAAGATTTACAGCCTCGGAAACCCTGTACAGAGTCACTATGAGTCAGAACTGACTCCATGGCACACAGCCACCATTTCCCCACACTTCCACCATAGCAAGCTTTGAACATTTATAGTGTTACTTACCAGGTTTCCTTGAATTAGTGTCCATAATCCATGATTTTGTCTTCACCTTGTTGGCCTGAAGAGTAAGGAGATCATTTATTTACTTAGGATCCCACTTAGGAGTCCTAGTGTGGTGCTGTAGTATAAGCACTGGACAGCTAACTACAAGGTTGGAGATTCAAACTCATGAACCACTCCTCAGAAATCCTATACAGGTATGATATGAGTTGGAACAGACACAATAGCACTTAGCAACAACAGGATCTCATTTAGTACATGCCTGGTACTTTGCATCATTGAATTGGTTACTAAAGTTGTATAATATGGAGAATTTATCCCAAAAAGATAGGATTTGGGGGAAATGAAACTGATTCCAGAAGGAAGGATTAGACTGAGCTACTTAACTCCAAAGAGTAGAATGAGGACCAAGGGCTAGAAGTCACCCAAGGGCAGATTCCACCACCACCAGTGTGCAAAGATATGTTTGAGGACTAAGGTGCACCTGA
>NW_006408604.1:12479313-12481153 GCF_000296735.1 Chrysochloris asiatica
AGTGGCAGCAGCAATGGGCTCAAGTGTAGCAATGATTGTGTGGTTGGCGCAGGATCAAGCAGAGTTTCGTTCTGCTAGGCAGAGGGTCATTATGAGTTGGTACCAACTCAACAGAACCTAACAACAAAAAGAAGAAACAGTTAAATATGATTTTATACTCCATTGAGATTTTAACTGAAATCAATATTTATGACTATACTTACTATCACAGAACCATGAGCACTGACTTGTGGAAATGTGAAGATGAAAAAGTGTGAACTCTGAAAGGGAAAAAAAGGCACATTCATGAAAGTAACTTAAATGTTAGGCAAAGAGAAATGGACAGTAGTTGTTCTATATTGAAATCTGACAGACTATAGATGAAATGGTTGTTCTAGTATCAGCAATGAGAACCTTATGAGAAAGAATTAATCTTCACTGTATTTTGTGACTATTAAGTGGGAATGTGTGTTTGTTTAGTCAGTCATAAAATTTAAGGAAAAAAAATAGGTATACTTTCATGGTCATTAGTGATAACAAAAATAGTTATCAGTTTTTACTGGTCCTTATCAGTTATTAATATTGAGGAAAGTAAGTATTTTGGAACACTTCACTGTACTCATATGAACCTGTACATAGACCAAGAGGCAGTTGTGTGAACAGAACAAGGGAACACTGAATGTTTTTACATTAGGAGAGGTGTGTACCTGGTTGTATTCTTTCACCATACTTAGTCAGTTGGTTTGCTGAACAAATAATTTGAGAAGCGGGATTATGTGAAGAAGAGCATGGCATTAGGTTTGGAGGAAGACTCATTAATAACCTTTGATATGAAGATGATACAACCTTGCTTTTTGAAAGTGAAGAAGACTTAAAATACTTACTGATGAAGATCAAAGACCACAGCCTTGAGTATGGGTTGCCCCTCCATGTAAAGAAAACAAAAATCCTCACCACTGGACCAATAAATAGCATCAAGATAAATGGAGAAATGACTGAAGGGGTCAAGGACTTGATTTTGCTTGGATTCACTATCAACACTCATGGAAGCAGCAGTCAAGAAATCAAAGGACATATTACAGTAGGTCTTGCTGCACAAGACCTCTCTACCTGTTCAAGAGTAGAGAGATGTCAGTTTGACGATTAAAGGTGTGTCTGACCCAAACCATATTTTTCAATAGCCTCATATACAAGTGAAAGTTGTATAATGAATAAAGAAGACCATAGAAAAATTGATACATTTGAGTTGTGGTGTTGAAGAAAAATATTAAAAGTACCATGGACTGCTAGAAGAACAAACATATCTGTGCTGGAAGAAATACAACCAGAATACTCCTTAGAAGTCAGGATGGCAAGATTTCATCTCTCACACTTTGGACAAATTTCCAGGAGGGACCAGTCCATGGAGAACATCGTGTTTAGTAAAGTTGAGGGTCAGTGAAAAAGGGGAAGACCGGTAACAAGATGAATTGGCACAGTGGCAGCAGCAATGGGCTCAAGCTTAACAATGACTATGAGGATTGCACAGGACAGCATAGTGTTTCCCTCTGTTGTGATAAGGTTGCTGAGTTGGGACCAACTCAACAACGCCTAGCAACAATAACAACAACAACATACAGATTGAATGCTGTTGTTAGGTGCCATCGAGTCGGTACCGACCCATAGAGACCCTATGGACTACAGAACAAAACACTGCCCGATCCTGAGCCAACCTCACTACTGTTGCCAGGCTTGAGTCCATCGATGCCACCACTTGGCCAATTCATCTCGTTGGGTGGTCTTCCTCTTTTTCTCTGACCCTCCACCTTATCAAACATGATATCCTTCTCCAGTGACTGGTCCCTCCTGACAATATGTCCAA
>NW_006408604.1:12481253-12482641 GCF_000296735.1 Chrysochloris asiatica
AGACATATTGTCAGGAGGGACCAGTCCTTGGAGAAGGACACCATGCTTGGTAAAGTGGAGGGTCAGTGAAAAAGAGGAAGACTCTAAAAAGATGGATTGGCCCAGTGGCAGCAACATCAGGCTCAAGTTTAACAACAACTGTGAGGATGGTGCAGAACCAGGAAGTGTTTCATTCTGCTGTATATAAGGTCGCTATGAGTCGGAACTAATTGGACAACACCTAGCGACAACAAGGAGAATGGAAAGAGCTCTTCATAATGGCAGTCCTTTAATAAAGAGAAGTGACTTCCCACTGTTAACTGTACTGAAGCGGAGGCTAGACAACCACTATTGGGGATGCATCCCTGAGATCCCTGGTTACTGGCTGGGTTTCAACATCTCTTTGGATTTTAGGGCTCACTTGTAATTGCAAGCATAACTGTTGCCATGAAGTCAATTCTGATTCATAATTACACTATGGGAAAGAGGAGAATGGCCCCTGGTAGCGTAGTGGTTACGAATCGGGTTGCTAACCTCAAGGTCGGCAGTTCGAAACTACCAGGCATTCCATGGGAGAAAGATGAGGCTATCTGCTCCCATAAAGATTTACAGCCTCAGAAACCCTCTGCAGGGACACTATGAGTTGGAACCAACTCCACGGTACTTAACAACAACAACAAATCTTTACAGAAGCAGACTGGCACATCTTTCTCCTGCAGAGTGGCTGGTGGATTAGAACCAATGACCTTTTGTTTGACCGCCAAGTGCTTAACCAATGTGCCATGGGAGTTCCTTATAGAGTGCATTAACAGGGTTGAAATGAGGCTCATTATTGCCCAAGTAGACCTGACTATCAGGTTCATTCTTGGCTTTTGCTCATCCAGTGTGCAAAAGAGGCTGTGCCTCTACCAGAAGCCAGCTTGTTTCCCACATCCCCTCTGTCTTGAAATGTCCCTTCACTCATCCTGTCCCCCACTGCTCACTGCTCTCCTATGTATGCACTCAAAAAGTCAACTTCAGGCTGACTTTATTACGGTGGAAAATTCTGGGTTTTATCTAAAAGCGTTTGGGATGCCTCACAGGTATATTTTGAAATCTCTCAACTTAGCTTCAGTTAAAAGTATTATTCAACTATTGTCAAGCACTTCAATGAAAAGGCCTGTTTAGTCCCCAAAGCCATCTTTTCTAAGCTATTAGCCTTGGAGTTATGGATCTTATATTTCTTCTGGCTATTCCATTTTATTCTCCAATTATAGGTCTAGCTGTTTCCTTTCCCAGATGTATACTCCTATAAGCTTCTGAATGAAACCTTTCTGTTTTCACATCCACTTCATTGCGCTTGCTGTTGTTAAGCATTGTTGAGTCCATTCCAACTAATACAGACCCTGTATAGCTGAGTGGGGAGTCCT
>NW_006408604.1:12483071-12484464 GCF_000296735.1 Chrysochloris asiatica
GAAACCCTGTGCAGGGTCATTATGAGTTGGAACCGACTCCATGGTCCTTAACAGCAACATGGAGTCCTGGTGTGGCGCTGGAGGATAATGCACTGGACTGTAAGGTCAGTTTTCACCTCAAAGTCTGTGGTTCAAACTCACCAGTGGCTTCTCAGAAACACTATATAGGGTCATTGAGTCAGAACCTACTCGACAATACTTAACAACAACAACAAAAATGACACAGTGGTTGCATTGGCAGGGGCAGACCACATGACTTCCTGAGCTCCATACAGTCCGAGGGCCAGATGTCCCTCACTCCTGCTATATAGGTTTTCTGAAGAGTAACTGTGGGTTTGAACTGCTGGCCTTGAAGTTAGTAGTCCAGTGCTTATTCTTCAGTACCCCACCAGGACTTCTAGTTTCCCTGTCTTTGAGTTTCCGTTCCAAGATTCCTGTACAGTTTCTGCACACTGAGAGACTGATCATTACTTCCCACTGCTCCCTAGCCCAAGATGGTCCTTGTTTTTGTAACAACACAGTTTTGCTTGTTACCCTTGGGCTCAAGTGTCTCTACCCCATGGCCTCCCTTCTGAGGCTCCTGCTCAGGAAGGTTGGTAGAACTAAACATCAGCTTAATAAAATCATAGTCTTCATATCATCTTCCCTTACAATGTTGTTGTTGTGAAGTGCTGTTGAGTCGATTCTGACCCATAGCTACCCTATATAGGGTTTCCAAGGAGCAGCTGGTGAGCTTGAACTGCTGACCTTGCTTTACAGTCTGGCGTATTAACCCACAACGCCACACCAGGACTCCTCCCTTCCAATATTACATGTTAAATAAACAGTGCCACACTTGAGAGTAGATTCTGTTTAAAAAGTTCATTTACAAGGTACTTGTCAAGAACTCACATTTTCCCCTTACAGTAATGCTCTTCATGGTGGCTAGGTTTGCTAGGCCCATCCAGGAGAACCCATTTAACCTGTGGTATTAAGATGAAGTACTGGAGCCGTAGAAACTTTGGGAATAATAATAGTGGAATGGGATATAATCACAGTGTAGAATGGAGTTTCTAAGGGAAAATGTTTTTAAGAGTTCCAACTTAGAATGCTGGGAATGCATTCTGCTAGCTGTCTGTAGTAACTTCCCTCCACCCCTATTAAAAGAAAAATGGAAACAAACCCCCTACAGTTTATTGAAGGGTTACCACAGGCCAGGCAGTGCAAGTTGATTACATCCGCACGTCAACAGTATGAGGTAGGTAAGGTTTTGTTTTGTTTTTAAGGTTTTTATTGTGGATTGAGTGAAAGTTTACAGGGCATATCATCAGTTTTACATTCAACAAATCATAAACCTTGTTTCATTACAATGATTATAATCCCCTCCATTTACCATCAGTTAACAGTATTTCTC
>NW_006408604.1:12486930-12488662 GCF_000296735.1 Chrysochloris asiatica
TTCAGGGGTTATCTGTGGCCTTAATACTTAGATGGGTGTGTATTTTGGTATTTTTAATGCTTTCTGATTGTCTCCAGGTAGATGTGATCAGGAAGTGGGTTTCCCTTTTCATTATTCTTAAGAAATTTCAAGATGCTCTGTTGGTTGTTGTGACATAACTTAGGATTTAATTTCCAGCCTATTTCCTTTTTTGTCTGCTTTCCCACTCCACAATCCCTGTTCAGGCCCGGCTGTGGCCATTTGGTTTTAAGTGGAAACTGTCTCTTTAAATTTCGAGATCTCTGTACATGCGTAGTAGAACCCTCCAAGGGTGGGGCTGGGGTGTTCACTAGCTCAGGCACCCCTATAGTCACCAGAATGGAGGTGCGTAGACAGCAAGGGACCAATGAACAGATACGAAAAGAAAAGAATGTCCACACCTTTATCTCCGCAGTTCTGTCAGGCGTCTGTGGCCGCTCGGATCCTTCCCCCGCTTGGTCTCACCCAAGATGGTGGCTCCTGGAGTACCTGAGCGTCTTGAATTAGAAAGCAATGGATTTCTTGCTTCTGCTACAAATTCCCCTAGCTGTCAGCCTTCCAAACTTTTAAATATTCCCTTATATTGGCTCAGAGTTCTGGGACCATCCCCTGAGCCTGTTTGGTCCTGTATTCTGTGTTGTTGCTCCTACTACACTTCCACCTGATCTGCCATCTTGTTTGTTCTCCAGGTAAGTTTTTTTATAGATAAGTAAATGGAGGTGAAAAGCAGTGTTGTTAGTAAGTTTGGACAGGAATTCTAATAAAATAAATGAACGAAATTATAATTGTAAAACATTCTAATAAAATAAACAGGGAGTCCTGGTGTGGCACTCTGGGTTAATGTGTACTGAGAGACCACAAAGTCAGTTTGATCTGCAAGGTCTGTGGTTCAAGCTCACCCGCCACTCACTGGAAACCCTATACAGGGTCTTTATGGGTTGGAAATGATTCAATGGCACATAAAAACAACTAGTAAAATAAGACTGAAGGAGTGAGAATAAAATCTGAGAGGGAATAAAGATCCAAGACAGGACTGGAGAAGGTGGGATGGGGTGTATAGGTAGCTTAGTGCAGTGTAGGGGAGTTTTAGACATTACATATTCTCCTCCCTTGTGTCATCAGTGAACAGACACTCTGAACTTGTGGGTAGAAGATACTTTCAAAGGAATAATAGAGGTGAATATCCCAGACCTGAGCTGTCATGTCTTGAAACAACACATCACCCCAAGTCACTAAATAGCAGAAGGCTATAGAATGGAAGTACTGCACAGCTTCCTTTCAGATACATTGAGCAGAAGTCAGGAAATTGGCTTTACGAAAATAAAATAATTATGCTGTTGTTGAGTGCCGTTAGGTTGTTTCTGACTCATAGCAACCTTTTATAGGGTTTCCAAGAAGCAGCTGGTGAGGTTGAATCACCAACCTCATGGTTAGGGGTCTAGTGCTTGGACCACTTGAATAGTTTTTTGACTTTTCTCTTTATATTTAGGAATATCCAATTAAACAGGTTGTGGCACTGTGGGCTAATGTGCCTGACTGCAAAGCCATTTGAAAGGCAAGGTCGGTGGTTGAAGCTCACCAGCTGCTCCTCGGAAACCCTATACAGGGTCTCTGTGGGTCGGAACTGACTCAATGGCACTTAACAACAACAACAATCCTACAGCACTAGGATTCCTGGTGTGGTGCCTTAGGATAAGCACCCTATCACAAAGTT
>NW_006408604.1:12489587-12513400 GCF_000296735.1 Chrysochloris asiatica
TTCCTCTAGTCAAGTTCTGATTATCGAGCCATTGAGGCTAGGTCAAAAGGGTACTGTATGCAAGTATGGGTGTTCTTCACAAGGACTTTTAACAACAACAATTCAACAGCTCCACCCCACGTCTCCAAAATAATGTTGTTGTTGCTTTTGAGTAGGTTCTGACTCAGCAACCCTGTATAGGGTTTCTGAGGAGTGACTGGTGAGTTTGAACTGCCGTACTTGTAGTTGAGTGCTTATCCTGTGATGCCACACCAGGACTCCATAAAATAACGTATGTTTTTGTTGTTTTTAAGTATCATTGGGCCAGTTCTGTCTCATAGTGACCCTGTATAGAGTTTCCAAGGAGTAGTTGTTGGGTTTGAACTGCTAACCATGTGGTTCGAAGTCCAGGTCTGGTCCTACAGCACCACAATGTTGTTATGTGCCATAGAGTTGGTTTCGCCTCATAGCAACCCTGTACAGTGATTTCAAGGCTGTAAATCTTTATGGGAGCAGAAAGCCTCATCTTTCTCCTGTGGAGCAGCTGGTAGTTTTGAACTGCTGACCTTGAGGTTTGCAGCCCGATTTGTAAGCACTACGCTACCAAAGCTCCTTACAGCACCACACTAGTAGTCCAAAATAATGTATAGTATTCCTAAAAGGAATTAATATTTGTGACAAAATGAGTTTTTTTTAATGTGTCCCTTTGAATCAGTTCTGTGAAAAATACAGAAAACAACCAAGGAGATTTTCCCCCTGGTCCCAAAGGAGTTGCCCCAGTCCTTTGGAGAAGTTTATTACAGTTTCCCAGGGAAGAAGCCAATCCATGCTGATATAAAATGTCAGTTATTGCGCAAATAGATGGAGTCACTTGAGAAGGAATTGGTCAGTTTAGTCCAGAAAGGGAGTTGGTTAGTTATTATGATAATAGTATATAAAATCTGTCCAATAGAATTGACTCACTTACGCATTTAAGGACCTGTCTCATTAGAGGTTAAGGGGCCCTCACTATCACCAAGAATAAAAGCCAGGAGCATAACACATCCTTTGGAGGTCCTTGTGCTAAAAACGTCCTAGATCTGGGAGAGCTGGAGTACCGGAGCAGCAGCTGAAGCAGGAGACCAGTGTAAGGCAGGGTAGTGGGCTTCCTGCCCCATAGGGTGAGGCATTACTTACATATAAATTCTCTAGTACTGTGGCCTGGAAAAATTATAATGCGGATCTGTGGGCTAATATTCTATGAGTTCAATAGTCTAAATATCTAAACACCAATCACACACGTACCAGGTATCAGGATAAGAAGGGATCAAGTATTTTTGCTTTTGTCTGTGATATAAACTCATTATGATGGTCTTCCAGTGATTGGAAACCCAGCCAGACATTTATAATCAGATTACTAAAGACAGAAAATGTATTAGTTACTGTTTTAGAGATGCAGGGTTGTTGTTGAGAACATATTCCAATCCAACAATTTCTACATGAACAGTTTAGTGACATCCATCACATCCTGCAGGTTGGGCACCATTTTCACCCTCCTTTTCTGAGCTGTTACCCCTTTATTGGAGTCCTGATGTGGTAATGTGGAATAAAGCACTGGACCAAAAGGTTATTTTCAACTACAAGGTCGGCGGTTCAAATTGACCAGCTGCTCCTTGGAAACCCTATACAGGGTCACTATGAGTCAGAACTGACTCAATGGTACTTAAGAACAACTCCTCTATTAACATAAACTCACTGTCCCTAACTTTCCTCTCTAAGCTTTTGAGTTGCTGTTTTCAATTTGATCCCATATAGATAGTTCATAAAAGAGTACAATGCTCTAGGCATTAAACTAAGCTATTGTTTAGTTTAAAGATTTCAGGAGTCATTTCTCATTTAAGGTTTGAAGATTATCTTAGGGCAGTAGTTTTGGGAGTTTAGTTACCTTCGGTGGCTCTAGAAAGTCTGGTGTCCATGAAAATTTGAAATTCTCTTGTACATTTTCTCCCCTTTGATCAAGACTCTTCTACAGACTATTTGATCAAAATGTCCAGTAATTGTAGTTGGGCACCATCCAGTTGAAAGGAGGCAGGCAATTAGCCACACACTCCAGTTCCTCCTCCTGTTCCCAACTCTCCTTCTTTCTCTGTTGCTCCAGGGGAATAGAGTCCAACAGTCCTAAGTTATCTGTTCACAAGCTTTTAAGATCTCAAGCACTTTGCAATGAATTTGAAGGTATAATGGTTACACTGGAACCAATATTAGACCAATGAACTAGGGTGTTCTATGAAAGCTTTACCAGGAAAACAAATCCCATGAGGTGTTTGGCTGTACATAAGCAGGCCCCACTGCTGCTCTTTATGCTGTTGTTATTATAGCATGGATCTACTTTTGTCTGCATGCATTTGCCCATTATAGATATTTCAAGTAAGTGGAATCATACAATGTTTGGCCTTTGGTGACTCACTGACTTTATTCAGCATCATGTTTTCAAGGTTCATCCATGCTATGGTACATATGACTTCATTTCTCTTTATGGTTGGGTAATATTCCATTCTATGTTCATACCACATTTTATTTATCCATTCATCTACTGACTGGCTTTTGGACTATGCCCACCTTTTGGCTGTTGTGAATAGTATTGCAATGAACGTTGGTGTACAAGTCCTTGTTTTTAATCTTTTGGGTCTATATTTAGGAGTGGAATTAGTAGGCCACACAGTAATTCTGTCTAATGTTTGGAGAAATTGAGGCAACATCTTTTAAGAACATGGAATTTATGGAGAAAATAGTGAAGAGGATAGTAAATAAAGCTGGGCATTAAAACCCAGAGACATTAAGTGTCTTGTCCAAGGTCACACAGTGGGTTAGTAGTAGAGTCAAGACTAGAACTTATTTCTGCTGATGCCTCATTGTGAGAATGTTCCACTTCTTACTGTAGCTCCCAGACAACCTTAGTTTCCGCCACCTATGTCCTTTATGCCCAGCAAATATTGCTTCGGGAATTTGCAGAAATCCAGGATGTTACAGTGCCAAGGACATTTCTAGTATACTGTATACCAAGTCTTGTGCAATCATGTTGTTGTTGTTAGGTGCCTTGAGTAGGTACAGACTCTTAATGGCCTTCTGCATAACAGAATGAAACACGGCCTGGTCCTAAGCCAACCTCACAATTGTTGCCACACTTGATTGAGCTGCCACTGTGCCAATCCATCTTGTTGGGGAATCTACCTCTTTTTGGCTGGCCCTTCACTTTACCAAGCATGATGTCCTTCTCTAGGAATTGGTCTATTCTGACAATATGTCCAAAGTATGAGAGACGAAGTCTGGCCATCCTGGTAAAAAGAAAATACTCCTAAGTATTCAATTTATTGCGACTTACAGACGCAGCCCTGGTGTGGTGCTGTGGGGTTAATGTGCCAGACTTCAAAGTCGTTTAAACTGCAAGGTTGCAGTTCAAGCTTACCAGCTGCTCCTTGGAAACCCTACACGCGACAGCACTTACCAACAACAACAATTCATACAGCAAGAAATTTTCTCTTACTTTCTTTTGCCAATGAGAGAAATTTGTACTTAGAAGATTTTAAATGCTTGGTTACTTAAGAGAACAAGAAAACTCTGATGCTTGTTCATATTATGTCTGTGAAGAAACAGGAGACGTTCAGCCAAGGAAAACCAAAGTGTCTGCAGTTCCCATGAGAAAGTTTAACAGGCATGAGAACTGAATAGTTTACCTGTCTGGAAGCTGGAGTCTTTGATAAACAAAAAGATAACTGTTTTGACAAGCTTTGGCCACCTGGTGGCGCTACATCCACATTGTCAGTTCCAACGGTTTTTACAGACCTGGGAGATTTTTTCTGATGCAGGAGAAAAATACAGGCCCAACACTTCAGCTTGAAACAGTTGAGCTGAAAGGAGGCTGTGAGAATCCCGAAGAACTTGCCCTTTTAGATAGTGTGACAGAGAATCCATTGCTTCTTTGAGTACACCTGGAGCTGAGTGAATGGGGAATCAGGAAGTGAGACGCTCCCACAGCAAGAAAGCTGGGAGGTATTCAGAGGACAGATGAACTTTTGGGCTCCAGGCAGAGGCGAATTACTTAATAATCAAGGCTGTGTTGGTGTGCCGGGAGTCCGTTCCAATTCAAAGCCACTTCGTATAGGGTTTCCGAGGCAGAAAGCCTCATCTTTCTAATAGTTTCTGGAAGTTTTGAACTGCTGACCGTTTGATTAGGAGCCCGACTCGTAACCACTACACTATCAGAACTCCTTGATAATCAAGGTTATCATGGATTTACTTGTGCTTATGTATTAATCTGTAGTGAACAGATAGATTTGTAAATAAACACAAGCAAACCCATGCTTACCTTGCTTACTGAGTACTCCGCCATTCCTTTCAGGGATTGTAAACTTAAAAAAAGGCTTTGATTCTGTCGGAAGGTGCTGTGGGAAACAGATGCCAACCATATCTAAAAGGAAAATCTTTGATGTGAAAAAATATGAAACTGTACACTACAAATGAGTAAGTAAGCACAAGGAAGCCTGTGCTCACCTTGCTTTCTGGATAATCCTACAGTGACTCAGCATCTGATTGTCTGACCTTAAGGGAAAAGACAATTTTCATTTCTATATGGGAACTCATTTCCTTTGTTGCTTCCTTTATTTTATTTTCTTCCCAGGACTGTGAGTTACCAAGTGACTAGGACTTGGGGCCAGGAATTGACAAGAAATGAACCAGCTTCCTCCCCACCCTTCTCCTGCTTCAGACCCTACTCTTTTCCTGCAAAAGAAAAATTTGTAAGATATATATATCCATGACCACATGACACCCTGGACTTGGCGATCAGTCCTGATTTAAAATATCCTGACCCCTTGCTTAAAAAAAGATGAAAACAGTTGCTATCACCCAACTGAGGGAGCGCTGTGGCTCTGTATGATAAACACTGGACTGGGAACCACAAGGTCGGCAGTTCAAGCCCACCAGCCACACCTCAGGAGAAAGATGAGGCTTTTTGTACCTGAAAGGATTTACAGTCTCTGAAACCCTGTACAGGGTCCATATGAGTCGAAATCGACTCCACAGCACTTAACAGCAACTTTGATGACTCACAGTGACCTGATGTGTGTCAGAGTAGAACACTGCACCGTAGGATTTTCAATTGTTGATGTTTTGAAAAACGGATCTCTAGGCCTTTCTTTGAGGTGCCTTTGGGTGGACTTAAACTGCTAACCTTTCAGTTAGTAGTTGAGCTTGTAATCCAGGACATTCTTGTTCTCAAGGGGCCATTTTTGTTTTAAAAGAGGAAATAAACAAAACTCCATGCCTCCAACCATAAAGCCTTCTCCTGGTAGTACACAAAAACAAGGAGTCCTGATGTGGCGCTGTGGGCTAATGCGTCAGACTGCAAAGTCATTTGAACTGCAAGGTCAGTGGTTCAAACTCACCAGCTGCTCCTTGGAAATCCTATACTGGGTTGCTATGGGTTGGAATTGACTCTACGGCACTTAACAACATCAGCCCTCAAGCACCTTCCATTCTAGGCATAGTTGTGCAGTGGTAAGTGGCTCCAAAAGCAGCCCCTTCACAGTCAGAGCCATGGCTCCAGGCTTGCCTTGCTGCAGTTTTGGGGAAAGCCATAGAGCCCTGGGTGGGGCCGTGGGTTAGTGCAAATGCAAAGCCATTTGAATTGTGAGGTTGATGGTTCAAGCTCACCAGCTGCTCCTAGGAAACCCTATACAGGGTTACTATGGGATGGAATCAACTCTTCAGCACTTAACAACAACAACAGGTTCCAAAGGGACATGGGGCGGGAATTGACAAGCAAAGACCCAGCTGTGTAGGATAAGCACTGGACCGCAAGGACAGTTTAAACAGCAAGGTCAGCCATTTGAACCCACCATCTGCTCCTTGGAAACCCTATACAGGGTGATGATGAGTCTGAGCCAACTCCAAGGCACTTAACAACAACATGTTCCAGAGAGATTCTTAAAACCTATCCAGCATCAGAACCACCTGGAAGGCTTATTAAAGCATAGATTGCTGGGCCCTATCTCCAGAATTTCTGGTTTGTCAAGTTGATGCCTGGTGGTTAAAAATGCAAATTATCTGGGTAATTGAGGTCTGGATAATTTGCATTGTTAATAGGTTGTGGACTGAGCTGATGCTACTGGTCTGGGGACCACAAATTGAGAACTGCTTGAGAGTTATTGGGGTAGGAGTGTGGAGCCTTGGTGGTGCTGTGTGTTAGGCGTTAGGCTGCTACTGTAAGATCAGTGGTTCAAAGTCACCAGCTGCTGCATGGGAGAAAGATGAAGTTCTGCTTTCTGAAAGATTTACAGCTTCAGAAACCCTGTGGAGAAGTTATAGTCTGCTGTCTCTTCTTTCTAGACTAATGGTTCTGAAGTGTGGCAGCACATTGGTATCAGTTGAGAAGTTACAAAAAACCCACATGAAACTGATGCCTGGACATGCAGACCAGCTTGGAGTGGCTAGAGGAACAGAAGATACTTCTTGAAAGAAAGCAGGACAAATCAAAAACAAAAATGGCAGTCTAATTGGCCACTACAAGAATAAGCAAGTTGTTCGCTGAGGAGCCATCAAGGGAAGTAATCAAGTCCCTTCAGGACAAACCCACTTCCAAGACTGAAACTCAAAGGGAATACATGAGCAGGTGTGTAAGCTCGCTGGTGACTGCGTTGGTCTGCATTTGAGCGGAAGTGGGAGAAGTCAGTAATGAAAATATGGGCTGAGCTTGATCACATTCTTTGACCTGAAGATGAGAGAGAAGGGGAAGGGCTGGTTGGTCTGAAGTATGATGAGACCTGGGGACACCTGAGCCCATGGACAAGTACATAGCCACAGAGGGCTAGAGTGAGAGTGAAGCATTCAGCTGATAATAAGTGAGGGGAGATGCACACACAAGAATTCCCAAACTTGCAAACAGTACCCATTTGACCTAGCTTCGATGGCTTGATGATCAGAATTTGAATAGAGGAATTTGATAAAGGAAAAAGATGTAAATTTCTACAATTTGATGAACTTGATCTATACTTATCGATGTAGTAGCTCAAAATACCAACCAAGAGGGAATGAGTCTTCACATTAAGGATCAAACATATCCCCTCTGTACACAGGATTGATAGGGATGGGCAATTTAGACATTGGCTGCCTAAAATGGGGGGACTATAAAGACACGAAGTGACTGACTTACAAGTTTTCAAGAGGGAGTTTAGTTTCAAAGTGCAGGGAAAGGTAGAATCCCCACTGAATAGTTTTCATCTGGTCTAGATGGGTCTGGTGAAAGGAGATGGGGTTAAGATTCTTATGATTCAATAGTGAGTAATTGTTGTCATGACTAATTGCAATTGTCATAACTGTAAAGGTAAAAGTTTTGTAACATAAAGGGGGGAGTAGTTAATCTTACATTCTAGGAACACAGGACTCTAGGATCATAAAGCTAGAAGAGCACAAGCAAAATGCGGGGCCCTATTCAGAGAAGCAGCAACACCAGAGATGGAGGCAGAGATGATGACATGGAGAGAGGGAGCAGCTGAGGACTCTAGACTAATGGAAAGGGAAAGACTGTGTGCTGGCGGCCAGTAGATAGTCTTGCAGAATGTGCCCTTGGATTGTTTAAATGATTATATATTACTGAGTGGTTTTGTGTACATCAAAAAACCCAGAAATGCCCCCCAGAGGGAATAGAAGCAAATACTGCTGAATGATGATGCATAGAGGGGATTGTAATCATTGCAATGAAACAAAATACGATAGGATGAGTGCAAAACTGATGTTCTCCCATGAAAACTATCACTCAGTGTGCAATAAAAGCTTTTTAAAAAAAAAAACAAAACAAAAACAACACACACACAAACCTTGATGACTGGATCCCAACCCTGGTGGTGCTGTAAAACAAGCATTGAACTACTAATCACAAGGTCAGCAGTTCAAACCCACCAGCCACTCCTTGGTAGAAAGATGAGGCTTTCTGCTCCCTCAAACATTTAAAGCTCTGGAAACATTATGTAGGATTGCTGAGTTTAAACTGACTCGACAGCACTTCACAACAACAACCACCTTTCTGTTTCACAGTGATGTGGGTCTAATCCTTGTTTGCCTGGTTAAAATTGTGTATTCCCTGACCTCTAGACTGAGTGCCTTCTAATAGTATTTTGTGTGGCAACCTAGGATTAGCTCTTAAGCACAAGGTCAGTTTGAACTATAAGGTTGACAGTTTCAAACTCACCAGTCACTCCTCAGAAGCCCTATATAGGGTAACTATGGGTCAGAACTGATTCAATGGCACTTAACAACAACAACAACAATTGTTATATTGAAATAATATTAACCCATTTTTTTGTGCCTGACACACAGTAGATGTTCCACACATGTTGAGTTGTATGTTTTCACTGTGGTTCTCAAACTTTATTCTGCCTATATATGCCATTAACATGCAAAACACACTCCCACTAAATGACATCTCTCCTTGCACAGGTAAAAAGGCAAGGCATACAGCAATGAAGCTGTGAGCTAAGTCCAACCATGTTCAATAGAATCCTGTGAACCCGGGTTGAGACCTTGTTGGCCAGAAGTATGGGGAGACCTGGGGACTACTGGGCCCAGAGACCGTGATATGCCCACAGTGGATGAGAGCATAGAGTGAAGTGTCCAACTGATATGAAATGAGGGGAGATGCACAAGGACACTCATACTTGCAGATAGTACCCATTTGACCTGGCTTCAATGGATGGATGATCAGAACTTGACTAGAAGAAGAAAGAAGAGGAAAAAAAGAGTAATCTGATACAGTTTGATGAACTTGACCTGTACTTATGGATGTAGTAGTTCAAAGGAGGGAAAAAATCTTTACAGTGAGGATTATTCCCACCCCCTTGGTATGCAGGATTGACAGAGATAGGCAATTTAGACATTGGCTACCCCCAAAAAAGGGGGGAGGGGACTACAAAGGCATGAAGTGACTGGCTTACAAGCTTTCAAGAGGGAGCTTAGTTCCAGAGGGTGCGGGTAAAGGTAGAATCTCCATTGAGTGGCTTCCAACCTGCCTGAATGGGGCTGATGAAAGGAGATAGGGATAAGACTCTTGTGGTACAATAGTGAATAATTGCTATCAGGACTGACTCTGAGGGTTGGAAATGTAAAGGTAGACATTTTGTAACAAAAGGAGGGAAGTGGTTGATTTTGCAGTCCAGGAGGGGAGGTCCCTGGGACCATCAAGGGAGAAGAGTGGAGTGTGGGACCCTACCTAGAGAAGCAGTGACGTTAGAGATGGAGGCAGAGAGATGACGTGGAGAGATGGAGCAGCTGAGGACTCTGGACTCAGGGAGGGAGAGGGGCTGTGTGAAGAAGGCAAGGCATACAGGCAATCCCCAGGTTATGAACTTATGTGTAACCTATAGTTATGAGCCAACCCCTAAAGCCTATTACATTAAAAATTTAAGGTACATAGAATGGTCCATAATAACAAATGGACACTACTTCACGATGCCTATCAAAACATCATTATTGTTGTTGTGATTACTATATTATTATGTTAAAGATGTTCTAGTGTATCTGGAAGTAGTTCTTTAATTTTTTTTATGCATAGAAAGATACACCAAATATATATACTAAGACAAACATTTGACTACCTGATGTTAAATGTAAACTGCATCTAACTGTTCCAATTTACATACATATAGGATTTAAGACAAACTTAGAGTGAAACTTGTTATTAATCTGGGAACTGCCTGTAGTTAGAAAACTCTCCACTTGCCACCTATACTCTTAATACATTTTGCTCACAGATTAAGTCGTTAAATTACTGTGGGTTAGGCAATATACAAAGGAGCCTGGTAGCACAAGGATTAACTGCTCAGCTGCTAACTGAAACACTGGAGGTTCAAACCCAGGCAAATACTTCATGGGAGACAGAGCTGGGGATCTGCTTCTGTAAAGATTGTTGTTGTTGTTAAGTGCTATTGAGTTGGTTCTGACTCATAGCGATTCTTCATAGGGTTTCTGGGAAGCAGCTGAAGGGGTTGAACCGCTGATCTCATGGTTAGCAGTCCAGTGCTCATCCTACAGCAACATACCAGGATTCCTGTAAAGATTACAGATTGGAATTTCATGTCACACGGGGTGGCTATGAGTTGAAATCAACTTGAACACATAAAAAAAATAGCAGTTATAAATACACAATGTACAAGACATTTACAAAATCATTTCTATAATCCTCGCAATAATCCTGCCAAGTAGTTATTGTTAAAGAAAACAGAAGCTCATGTGATCTGAGGTTAAAGACTAAAGCTACACTACTTTCTAATTTGTTTCTTTGCCTGTTTTCCTCACTAGAACTGGATATTTCTTGAAAACAGAGAGCACCACTCATCTGTCAGTTTGTTGCACTGTAGTGGCTTGTGTGTTGCTGTGATTCTAGAAGCTATGCCACTGGTATTTTGAATGTTGGCAGTGTCACCCATAATGAACAGGTCTCAGAGCTTCCAGACTCGTAAGAAGGAGAAGCAGACTACTTCGGAATTATTGGCCACCGAAAATGTTATGAATACCGGTGAAACACTGTCAGCTAGCACCAGAATATTGAATATTGAAACACGATGAAGAACACCAGAATATTATCAGTTATAGTGCCAGAAAATGAGCCCTTCAGGCTGGAAGGCACTCAAAATATGACTGGGAAAGAAATACCTCAAAGTAGAGTTGACCCTGATGACACGAATGGAGTAAAGTTTTCTGGACCTTCATTTGCTGATGGGGCACAACTCAAAATGACGAGGAACAGCTGAAAACATCGATTAATAGTCAGAACATGGAATAAATGGAGTATGAGTCTAGGAAAATTGGAAGTTGTCAAAATAAGCTGAAATAGGTGGTATTGGTCATTTTGAATCTGATAATCATATGCTGGGAATGACAAACTGAAGAGGGATGATATCGCATTCATTATCAAAAAGAACATTTCAGGATCTTTTTTGAAGTATAATGCTGTATGTGATATGATAATATCCATATGCCTACAAGAACGACCAGTTAATACCACTATTATTCAAATTTATGCACCAACCACTAAAGACAGTGAAGATGAAATTAAAGAATTCTACCAACTTCTTCAATCTGAAATTGATCAAACATGTAATCAAGATATGTTGATAATTACTGGTGATTGGAATGTAAAGGTTGGAAACAAAGAGGAAGGATCAGTAGTTGGAAAATATGGCCTTGGTGAAAAAAACTATGCTGGAGATCCCACGATAGAATTTTGCAAGACAAATGGCTTCTTCATTGCAAATATTTTTAAAAACAAAATGAAAGATGAATATACACATGGACTTCACCAGATGTAATGCACCAAAATGACATTGATCACATCTGTGGAAAGAGTGTGGAAAAGTTACATATAATCAGCCAAAACCAGGTCAGGGCCAGACTGTGGAACAGACCATCAATTGCTCATATGCAAGTTCAGGCTGAAGGTGAAGGAAATTGAAACAAGTCCACAAGAGCCAAAATATGCCCTTGAACATATCCCATCTGAATTTAGAGATCATCTCAAGAACACATTTAGACACTAATGATCGAAAACCAGGAGTTGTGGGATGACATCGGAAACATCATACAGGAAAAAAAGCAAAAGGTCATTAAGAAGACAAGGAAGAAAGAAAAGACCAAAATGGATGTCAGAAGAGACTTTGAAACTTGCTCTCTAGCATAGAGATGCTAAATCAAATGGAAGAAATGAGGAGGTAAAAGAGCTTAACAGAAAATTTCAAAGGGCAGATTTAGAAGACAAAGTCAAATATTATAACAAAATGTGCAAAGATTGGAGTTAGAAAATCAGAAGGACAAACAAATCTGAGTTGGAAGAAGTACAACTCGAACGCTCCTCAGAAACCAAGATAACCAGACTTTGTCTTTAGACATATTATTAGGAGGGACCAGTCTCTGGAGATAGACATCAGGTTGGTAAAGTGGAGGGTCAGCGAAAATGAGGGAGACCCTCAACGAATGAGGTGGATTGGCACAGTGGCAGCAGTAATGGACTCAAGCACAGCAACAATTGTGAGGATGGTGCAGGACTGGCCGATGGTTCATTTTGATGTTCCTAAGAGAAAAAGAGGAAGACCCCCAGCAAGATAGATTGACAAAATGGCAGCATCAATGGGCTTAAGCGTGGCAGTGATAGTGAGGTTGGCCCAGGATCAGGCAGTGTTTTGTACTGTTGTGCATAAGGTTGCTATGAATCAGTACCAACTCGATGGCACCTAACAACAACAATGGAGTCCTGGTGTGCTGTGGGCTAATGCATCAGACTGAAAACTTGTTTGACCTGCAAGGTTGGTGGTTCAAACTCACCAGCGGCTCCTTGGAAACCCTATACTGGGTCGCTATGGGTCGGAAACGACCCAACGGCACTTAACAACAACAACAAAAGCACTGGAGTCAAAGATTGCTGAAAAGAAATGGATCACACCAGGCCACTGCTCTCTGTTGTTTGTTGTTTGGGATGGATGTTTACATCTGAAGCTGCTGTGCTTCCATCTGCAGAGTCTTCACTTTGTCAACCAGCCAGAGAGCCCTACGTCATCAATCTTTTGCCTATAGTCTATGAAAAGCTTCATCAAATTCTAATTTTACAGTTACCTCCTTCATGTATTTGATTATAAATTTCCTTTCTAGGCCTTCTGCCTTTACTTTCTTCTGCCATTCTTTATATTCTGTCTTTTCAATGAAACATCGTTTTCCCCTCTTGAGCAGGGGTCTCTCTTTCACCATGCATTCACCCAAGCATATCAGTTTTGAAGCATGTCTCCTGCCTTCTTAACATCTCAAACAACAACATGGTGAAATTGCTCTGCACTGATTTTCTTCTGTGGAGTAGACATTCAAACCAAGTTCCTGTGGTTGTTACACAAAGCCCAGAGAAAATGGTATCCGTTAGCAGAGTTTCATGCCCTACAGGGGAGGATAGTGCATAGCTGTGCATGATGCAAAAAAATCAATGTGAGAAGGAGCATGACCACTTAGAACTTTGTTGTTGTTGTTAACTGCTGTGGAGTTGGTTCCGACTCATAGTGAGCAGCTGATGAGTTTAAACATTTGACCTTGCAGTTAGTAGTCCTGCTTACCCTACAGCACCACACCAGGACTTCTATTTTAATTTTCATTTCGCCAGCTTTACTTATCCATTGCCTAACGATCACCCTCCTCCCTTCCCAGGAAACCTATAGCCAAAACCTAATATCTGATATGAAGGCAGCTTTATAAAAGATTTCCACTTTCATTATTTCCTTTGTTTTCCATCACTCTGTGATCTGATGGGATTTAGGGCTACCATCTTGCTATTTGTTTTAGATTTTCCCCATTGTTTTCCTCTTTCCTGTCTCCTTTTAGATTAACCAAGTGCTTGTAAGTATTCCATTTTATCTCCTTTATTGAGGGAGCTCTCTGGTAGCGTAGTGGTTACGAATCGGGCTGCTAACCTCAAGATCGGCAGTTCGAAACTACCAATGGTTCCGTGGGAAAAAGATGAGGCGTTCTGCTCCTGGAAAGATTTACAGCCTTGGAAACCCTGCGCAGGGTCACTATGAGTCGGAACTGACTCCACGGTACTTAATAACAACAACAACATTGAGGGAGCTGTGGTAGCATACTGGTTTTGAGTGAGACTGCTAACCTAAAGGCCACCAGTTCAAAACTACCAGTCATTCCTGGGGAGAAAGATGAGGCTTTCTGTTCCCATAAAGATTTATAGCCTTGGAAACCTTATACATGGTCACTTTGAGTTGGAATCAACTTGAGGACACTTAACAACAATAGACTTTTTAATGAGGCTTGATGGTGCCTAACCAAAAATGTGTTGTTGTTATTAAGTGCCAGATGAGGCTTTCTACTCCCGTAAAGATTTACAGCCTCGGAAACCCTGTACAGGGTCGCTATGGGTTGGAACCGACTGGACAGCACATAACAACAACAACAACAATAACAACTAATAAGTTGATCCCAACCCAAAGTATAGGCTTTTCAAGGAGCAGCTGGTGAGCGTGAATTGCTGACTTTGCGGTTCAAACCAACTCTGCATTAACCCACAGTGCCACACCAGTACTCAACCAAAAGGTAAGCAATCTGAGTCCACAAGCAGCTGTCTGCTCCCATAAAGATTTTTTATTCTTTTCCTTAATCTTCTTGTTTTCTTTTGTTTTTAATGGTTAGTATTAGGGTTAGTGGTAGGGTCAGGGCTGGCCTAAGGCTAATAGTAAGAGTGGCTTCATTTTTAGAATTACAGTTAGGTTTATTTTTTTTTATTTTCTTGAAATCTACTTGATTCCTCTTCTTTTGAAAGTTCTGTAACTACAGTATTCCTCCTTTTACTTAATTTTAAAAATTTGTTGTTATTTCATCTGTATCTACAGTTCTCTATTTTCAGTTTTTGGTGCTGTGGGTTAATGCAATTGGTTTGAACTACAAGGTTAGGAGTTCAAACTCACCAACCTGTCCTCGTAAACCCTATACAGGGCTGCTATGGGTTGGAACCGACTCAATGGCACTTACCAACAACAAGGTCTATTTTACTTTGTATATTTCTATATACGTGGTTTGAGTTCTAGGTGATATTGTCATGATGTCAGTCTTAGATTGTTGTCTGCTGTTGTTGGTCCTCTATTTGAAGAATTCCCTTTAGTTCTTTTGTAAGGTTAGTCTGGCTTTTACAAATTCTTTTCATTTCTGTTTATCTGAAAATGACTGAATTGCGCTGTCATATTTGATGAATAATTTTTCTGAGTATTTGATTGGTGGTTGGCAATTTGCTTTCTTTCGATTTTGTATATGTCATTCCATTGTCTTCTTGCCTGCATGGTTTCTGCTTAGAAATTAGAGTCTTATTTGGATTGTTAGTTCCTAAGTAACTTTTTGTCTTTCCTCAGCTGCTCTCAGGAGTTTTAGCTTTTCTTGGGTTTTGAAAAGTTTGATTATAATGTACCTTGGTGGTTTTTTGTGGGGGTGGTGGTGGATTATCCTGTTTGGAGCTCATTTAACTTCTTAATTGGTTATCTTCTCGTCTTTCATGATGTTTGGGAAATTTTCTTCCAACAACTCTTGGACAATTGTCTCTATCTTTTTTTTTGTCTCTTCCTGTTTCCTGCTCTGGAATTCCAATCAAAACAGTAGCTTATTCCTTTTGCTAATGTCCTACATAAATCTTAGTCTTAAGAATTTTTTGTTCTTTTTTTCTGACTGTTCCTCTAGCAAATTAAGATTAAGAGATGTTTCTTTAAGTTCAGTAATTTGGCCTCCCATTGATTCAATTCTACTTCTTTGCCTTTTCAGTGTATAACTATTTCTGAAGTCTTAGTCTTAGTCTTCTGGCTTTTTGTATGGTTCCCATTTTTTTTCATTGATTTTTATCAGTTTGTTTCCTGAAATATTTTATATTTTTGTCTGTGTTTTCTTTGATTTCATTTGTAATTTTCATTTTTATTTTATTTATTTATCATTCTCTCATTCCATTGAAGGTGCCTAAAAAGCACTCTTTTGAACTCCTCATCAAGTTGTTCTGATACCATTTCTGGCACTATATTTTCTGACTCTGTTTTGTTCACTTGTTTGAGGCACTCTGTCTTGTTTCTTTGTGAAGTCAAAATTGTCTGTTTTCTCGGGGGCATTGTGGTGTCAGATTTATATTTGATGATTGTATAATTGTGTGATCTCAGGCACTCACCACCTGTCTCTTGGAAGTGTGGAAGTGTGAATACAGTTTTTTATTCATTGTTTGTGTATCATAGTTCAGGGTGGTTTCACGAACTTTATCCTACAGTGCCACACCATGCCTCCAACATGCCTCTGTAATTCATCACAATCTGATTTGAATTAATATAAGATTTCATGTGTAATATTTATATAAGAATTTTGTAATAATATGCTTCCATTTACCCCTTATTATGATTAAATTGTTGTCATACATCTTATTCTATGTGAATTATAGACCTTGAAATATATTGTTATTATTTTTGCTTTAAACAGTCAGTGTTTTTAAAGAAATTTAAAAATGAGAGACAAGTATTTAATATCTATGCTGTAGGGTTTACCATTTCTGGCACTATTCATTCCTTTGTGTATTCTAGTTATATGTTTCTCTGGTATCATCTCCCTTCAGCCTTAAGAACTTCTTCAGCACTATAATGAAATTCTACTGAATTCTTTCAGCTTGTGTTTTCTTAAACATGTTTGATTTGGCCTTCATTTAAAGTTTTTGTTGTTGTTAGGTGCCATCAATGATTCTTAAAATATAGTCTTCTGGATTGCAGTGATGAGAAGTCAGTGGGATTTCCTATCATTGCTCTCCAATAACAATGTGTTCTACCCTTCCCCCCAGTTGCTTTCAGATTTTCCTTTAATCTTTGTTATTCAGTAGTTTGGCTATAATGTGCATAGGTATGGTTTTCTTTGTGTTTATCTTTGTTAAGATGCATTGAAACTCTTCGATCTGTTGAATAATATTTTCATTATAAATACAAGTCACTAATTTTTTTCTGCCCCAATCCTTGCTTGCTTACTTTATGAAACTTTAGTTTTATATATCGTGGTGGTTGTATGCTGTGGAGTTGGTTCCAACTCATAGAGACCCTATATAGGGTTTCTGAGGCTGTCAATGTTTTTGGAAGCAGAAAGCCTCATATTTCTTCTGTGGAGCAGCTGGTGTATTAGGATTACTGACCTTGTGGTTAGCAGCCCAGCAGATAACCCACTATGCCACCAGGGCTATACATACAGAGATGTATATTTGGTGGTGGTGTACCATCAAGTTGGTTTCCACTCATAGTGACCCTTATAGGGTTTCTGAGGCTGTAAATCTTTATGGGAGCAGAAAACCACATCTTTCTCCCACAGAGTTGTGGATGGACTCGAACTGCTGATCTTTCGATTAGCAGCCCAACTTGTAAACCACTGCGCTACCAGGGTTCTCTCTCTATGTATATATAAGGAGCTCTCGTAGTATAGTGGTTATGAGCTGGGCTGCTAACCACAAAGTCAGCAGTTCAAAACTACCAGCTGTTACTCAGGAGAAAGATGAGGCTTTCTGTTCCCATATAGATTTACAGCCTCAGAAACTCTATACAAGGCCACTATGAGTCAGAACTGACTCCACAGCACGCAAGCACCAGCCACCATGTATATATATTTCTTGTTGTTGTTGTTAAGTACCATTGAATTGGTTTCGACTCATAGCGACCCTGTGTAGGGTTTCCGAGGAGTGACATGTATGTTTGAACCGCTAACCTTGTGATTAGCAGTTATATATATATATGATTAGCAGTTTCATATATATATATATATATATATATATATATATACTCTGGTAGCATAGTGGTTACGAATTGGGCTGCGAACCAGAAGGTCAACAGTTCAAAACTATCAGCTGTTCTGCAGGAGAAAAATGAGGCTTTCTGCTCCCGTAAAGATTTACAGCCTTGGAAACCCTGTGCAGGGTCACTATGAGTCGGGACCAACTCCACGGCTCTCTCTCTCTGTCTATATCTATATCTATCTATCTATCTATCTATCTATCTATCTATCTATCTATCTATCTATATAAAATGGTAAATAAAAAGTGCTGCTACCAGGATTCCAAACAAGTGTTTAAATAGTTCTCTGCAGTCAGTGGATAGCTACAGACAAGTTCTCTCAGTAATATACTTGTCTTGTCTCATTAGACTGTCTTCTTTAAAAAGATCAGATCAAAAGAGTGGTTTCTGAGGGGATCTGCTGAGTTAAATTTAAGGCAGAGAGGTCAGCTCTGAAAATTATTCTGGTTTTTGTTTTGGATACCAAAGGGATAATCTTAATAGATGATCTCAAAGGATGATCATGGAGGCTTATTAAGAAGAAGTTTTAAGAAAATTATTGGTGAGAAGAAGACCAGGAAAAGTTTCTGAGGAATGTTTTTCCATTACAACAATTCTTTGGGGGTAATAAGGGCTGTCCTACCAGGTTTCATTGAGAAATCTCCATCTACCCTACAGTTCTGATCTTGACCTTTCAAACTTCTTTTTGTTCCTAAATTCAAAGAGCATTGAAAAGGAAAGCAATTTGAGTCCCCTGAGGATGCCAAAATTGCTGTTTTTACGCGGTATGAATCAAAAGAGTAAAGAATTCTTTGCAGAAAAGTTAGAGAAATAGAAACACCACCTTCAGAAGTGCATAAACCTAGATGGAGGATAGATACGTCAAGAAAAATAAGTTTTACTTTGGTCAAATAAAGGTGTCTCTGCTTTTGACTTATACTTGTAGGATAGATGGCTTAATGCGGTCTTGTTTCTGAAGCTCTGTTCAGTTTTTCTCCCCCAGCCCTTTTTTCTCTATGTACTCAGTTTGGATAATTTTGGTTGCTTTTTTCTTCAAGTTTACTGAGCTTTTCTCCCCTGTAGTGTTCAATCTGCTATTAATTAAACTTACCAGTGAATTACTTATTTCAGCTCTAGAATTTTCACTTGGTCCTTTTTCATAATTACTGTTTTCTGAAAAGATTATTCATTAATCCATATAGTCATTTTTTCCTTTAAAGTCTTGAATATGTTTATTTTACTCATTAAAAAAATCCTTGTCTGCATTTCCAACATCTGTATCAACCCTGTTGTTGTTAAGTGCTGTCGAGTCAGTTCTTATACATAGTGACCCTATATAGGGTTTCTGAGACCAGCGCATTAACCTGCAGTGCCACACCATGACTCCTAGCAGCTCTGGTGGTGGTTGGTGGTGGTTATGTGCTGTGGTGTCAGTTCTGACTCACAGCAACCCTGCAAAGTGTTTCCGAGGCTGTAAATCTTTACAGGAGCAGAAAGAAAGCCTCATCTTTGTCCCGTGGAACGGCTGGTAGTTTTGAACTGCTGTCCTTAAGGTGAGCAACCTGACTTGTAACCACTATGCCACTAAATCTCCTTGTATCAACTCTAGAATTTTCTAAATTGATTCCTTTTTCCACCCCTTCATCCTTGCTACATGTCATACTTCCCTGCCTCTTTGAATTTCTACTGATTTTTAATTTCTTGTCAAACATTATGGGTCCTATTGTTTTCCTTTAAAGGGTGCTTAGTTTGTTTTGGCAGGCAGACTGGTGGATCAGCTATCTGATTCTGTGGAGGGCTGGGTTTTAGCTTTGTGATGGGAGGTCCCTCTCTAGGACTGGGGTGGCTCCACGCCTAAGGTCTGACCTTTCCTGAATCTCAGTTTAATGTCCAGTGTTCACCAAATTCTCTCTATCATGGCTTCTGAGAACATCAGTTTCTCCCAGCACTGCCTGGCCTCTGGAATCTCTCTCAGAACTAAGCTCCAAAGTGTCTGTTCTCTACCAAATCTTGTGAAATTTTACTCGGCACAAGTGCAGCTTCATTTTCAGCCATACGCAGGTAGTCCCCTGAACAGATTTCTGGACTTATCTGAGAAGTTTCTTCTAGTAGCCTGACCACAGCAGCCCTAAATTCGGTTCTCTTTTTCTCTACCTTTGACTTAAATTCTATTTCCTTATGCTGTGATGTGTAAAGTACTCAGGCTGAGAGCCAAGATCAATGTGTATTCACTTCCCTGTACCAACTGTAGACTAGGGCCTGGAAACAGTTGTTTAATTTCTTTTTTTTTTTTTTTAATGATGGGAGGTTAAGTCCATTATCTTTTATTCTGTTATGGTCAGAACTGGAAGTTACTTTGTAATTAGACATTATTTTATGGCTGAGGAAACCAAGGCTCAGGGAACTTAAATGCTTTGCTCAAGGACATGACAGAATCAATTGAGTAAGGGTAGAGCCCAAGTCTCCTGACTTCTAGAACAGGGTTCTTAATTTTACTTCCTCTTTTGTTTTACAGTTTCTATTCCATCTTGTTCCTCTTCAAAACATCCACAGAGAATATATAGTAATCTCTTGTGCATCTTCACACCTTCATTTCTATCATATTTCACATTGCCTTTAATTTTCATGGTTTTGCACATTGTTCCACCTTATCTGGTAAATTTTTTGTATATTCTCCGTTTCCTTTCTGCTTCTATTCTTGTCAGAATGTCTAGCTATGTTTCTTAATTATTCTTGTATTTTCTCAGTATCAAGCACCATGTTCAATGAATAGCCCTCTTTTTATAAGTGTTTGTTGATTGAATCAAAGAAAAACAAGTTACCTTTTATTCACCTTTTCACCTTCCCCCCATACACTATTGAAAACAGATGTTCACAGAGTTCTAGGTGAGGAATCAGAGTCCACAGGAGTCAGTAGGGAGACCTCCAGATTCTGGTACACTGTTCACACTAATTTTTAACATGTTTTACTCTAGGTACGGATTTTCAGTTGATAATTCATGCACTTCTTTATTATTCTTGGCACACTGGAATTATTTCATTGCCCTTTCTTCTCTTTCAACACCTATTTTTCTGGAAACAATTTCATAAAGATCTCCTGGATCAGGTATTCCCAATCATAACTTTAAAATTCATCCATGTCTCTCTTTATTTTAGCATCACGTTTTTTTTAGCACACTCTAGAATTTTTGTATGCAATTTATTATTTCTTTCTCTCTCTCTTTTTTTTTTGCTGTATCTTTGCCTATTTTCCTAATTTTTTCCTTCTGTACAAACTCCTTTTGAAAGCTCTCTGAAGTTTCATCATATTTTATCATTTCTATTTCAATATCTTCTTCCTGGTCTTGTTGCTTCTATAGTACTTGAGGGACTTTGGTTTTCTCGTTACAACCTAATTTCAGGGCCACTTTCCTTGAGCACTTCCTCATATCATTTTCTGGCATGCCCCACCACTGCCAGCTTGAGATCAGAGACCTGCCCTCCCCTTGATCTCTCCTCTTTTGTTTTTAATCTCTTTTTGTTCCATCAGGAATGTATCCCCTTCTTTATACTTTTGCCAAACCTCTCATTTTTGAGAAGTGAAATTTGGCTATTACCTTCATGAAATAAAATTGGGGGTATCATTCATGTCTCATGTCATAACCTTTATTCTTTTTTATGCATAAACAATGTCAACCCTTCTGGCTCACTTTCTGTTTTGGTAAACACAAAGTCAACTGTTGGCAGGAGTGCTTAAACAAACGTCTTTCAATCCCATGCTCTTACAACCTGGGTTATTTGGTTAGTTAAGGTACAGTTCTTTTTTTAAAAAAAACTTTTTATTGTGAATCAAGTGAAGCTTTACAGAGAAGATCATCAATTTTGTATTCAACAAGTAATACACTTTGCTTCACTCCATGGTTGTACTCTCCTCTACGTACCAACAGTTACAGCATTTACCTCTATTCACTTTAACTGTTGCCTTCTTCCCTGTGTCTCCCACTCCCTTCATCTTTCCTCTGTTTATCTCCTCTTGTTGTATATTGCCTGCCCTGCCACTCCTGTTAACATGTGTCTATCCTCTAGCTTGAAGGAGCTCTGGTAGCGTAGTGGTTAGGAATTGGGCTGCGAACCATAAGGTCAGCAGTTCGAAACTACCAGCTGTTCTGCAGGAGAAAGATGAGGCTTTCTGCTCCCATAAAGATTTACAGCCTTGGAAACCCTGTACAGGGTCGCTATGAGTTGGAACCGACTCCACGGCACTTAATAACAACAACAACATCCTCTAGCTCATGAATAATTTTCCCTACTCTCCCTGCCCCGTGCCAGTAGCCATCATCGATTATTTCTTTTAGCAAGGAAACCTTTTTTCTTTAAATTTTTTTTTTTACAGCATTGGTCTCATTATAATGCTTGTCCTTTTGTGATTGACTAATTTCACTCAGCATAATATCCTTCAGGTTCAACCATGTTGTGAGTATTTCAAGATTCATCATTATTCAATGTTTTGTAGTATTCCATTGTGTGTCTGTACCAAAGTTTGTTTAACCAGTCTTCTGTTAATGGACATTTAGGCTGTTTCCATCTTTTTGATCTGTCTCTTGTAGACTGCATATTGAAAGATCTTGTTTTCTTATCCATTCTCCTCTCTGTGTCTCATTTGTTTCTGTTTATCAGGAAATGTACTAATTTTGCCTTCATATTTGATGGACAGCTTTGCTCAGTGTGTGAATCTTGTTTGGCAATCTTTGTCTTTCAAAGTTTTATAAATGCCATCCCAACTCCTTCTTGCCTGCAGGGTTTCTGCTGAGAAATCAGAGCTTAGCCTTATTGGTTCTCCTCTGTAGGTAACTTTTTGTTTTTTCTCCAGCTGCTCTCAGGATTCTGTCCTTGTCTTTGATTTTGGAAAGTTTGATTATTTTGGTGATTTTCTTTTGGGATCTATCCTGCTCGGGGTTCGTTCAGCTTCTTATATGCTTACTTCATTGTCTTTCATGACTTTAGGGAAGTTTTCTTCCAACAACTCTTCTACAGTTTTGTCTGTGCTTGTCTCTTTTTGTTCTAGAATCCTGCTCATCTGTAAGTTTCTCCTTGTCATGGTGTCCCATGTAACTCTTAGGCTTTCTTTGGATTTTTTTCATTATTTTTTCTGATTGTTTGCCTAGCATACTACTATTGAGAGAGAGATTTCCAAGCTCACTAATTCGGGCTTCCATTGCTTTACATGTACTCTTTTGTCTTGTCCATGTAGTGTCCATTTCTGAGATCTTAGTATTCATCTTCTGGATTTCTAATAGCAGGTTTTGCATTATCTCAAAATTTCATTTATTTTGTCTGTTTTTTCTGGTAGTGTTTTTTGAATTCTTCTAAAGTTCTTTCCGTATTCTTGTTTTGCTCAATCTTTGTACTGATCCTTTGAAGGTACCTAATTATTATTCTTTTGAATTATTTTTCAGTTTCATCACCTTTTCTTTCTCAGAAACATCTTCTGGCTCTGCATCTTGGTCGTTTGTTTGAGCCATTCTCTCTTATTTCTTTGTGTGAGCTAAAATTGTCTGTTGTCACTGGGGCATTGTGGGGCTGTCATATTTGTAAAAACTAACAGTGCAATTGTTTGACCCGAAGGGGATATATTTCTGTGGATTCTTGCAATTCAAGGTGGTTGTGGAAGAGATTTGACAGCAGAGTTCCTAGCTCTAGGTGTAGTTCCTATTGGCCTTGGTGTTATCTATGTTCAGGGCACTCAATCCAAAAGCAATTCATTGGGGCCCTTGATGGAGCTGGTTTCAGTGTCTGTTAGGATTACAGGGAAGCTAGGGGCAGGGTGAATGGTTAAATGCTAGTCTGGTGGCTCTGTGGGTTTAGTAGGTCTGAATCCAAGCCCACCTGAATCCAGGCACCAAAGCAGTATACTAAAGCAGTGCAGCCACCCCCCTACCTCATGTTGGTGTGGTTCGCAGCTATGCGGCTCTGAACTCCTGGAGAGTAGGGTGTGCGCTGAGGGTGGGACCTGGTCATTATTTTGGTCACCAGAACAGCATAGGGAAAAAGAGGAAATTGTTCTTCTTCCGTCGGCCGTGTGACTCTGCTTTCCCAGGCCTCTGTCTGCTGCTAAAGCTGCTCACAAGGTGGTCAAGCCATGTCTGCCCAGCCATTTGCCAGTCAGTCTCCTCTCTCACCATCCCTACTTGGTTTCTCCTTTCAGCAAGCACACCATCCACGTCTCTAGCCTTTATTCTGAAGTTCAGGGTGCTAGACTTTTCATCTGTGTCTGTTTTATATTGTCATCAATATTTTTGTTGTAGAGGGTCTGTGTAGTGTGTTGCTGTTGTTAAGTGCCATCGAGTCAGTTCTGACTCATAGCGACCCTTTATAGGGTTTCTGAGGAGCAACTGGTGATTTAGAATTATCAATTTGTGGCGCAAACCAACATTGCAGTCCAGCACATTAACCAGCAGCGCTATACCAGAATTCCCTGTGGAGTGTAGGGGTGTGAAATGTCCAGCCTATGGGAGGTAT
>NW_006408604.1:12515074-12516326 GCF_000296735.1 Chrysochloris asiatica
AAAGTCAATGCTTGAATTTTTTCTTTAGTTCCCCCAACTTGAGAACTGATGAACGTGATCTTCCTTTTTGGTTTTCTGACTCCAGATTTTTGCACATTTTGTTGTAATATTTGGCTTTGTCTTCTCCAGCTGATCTTTGAAATTTTCTATTCAGCTCTTGGACCTCCTTATTTCTTCCATTTGCTTTAGCTGCTACACTGGAGAGCAAGTTTCAGTGTCTCTTCTGACATCCATTTTGATCTTTTCCTTCTGTCTTGTCTTTTCAATGACTTTTTGCTTTTTACCTGTATGATGTTATTGATGTCATCCCACAACTCATCTGGTCTTTGGTCTTTATTGCTTAATGCATCAAACCTGTTCTTCAGATGACCTTTAAATTCAGGTGGGATATATTCAAGGTCATATTTTGGCTCTTCTGGATTTGTTTTCATTTCTTTCAGCTTCAGTTTGAATTTGCATATGAGCAATTGATGATCTGTTCCACAATCTGCCCCTGGCCTTTTTTTGACTGATGATATGGAGATTTTCCATTGTCTCTTTCCACAGATGTAGTCAATTTGATTTCTATGTATTCGACCAGTGAAATCATTAGGTGTGGCCCTGCCAATTCCATTACAGTTCCAGCCATCACATTAGGGGTGAGTAAACTAAATGTTTGATCAAATATAGCAGGCTAATTTTTAAGTTGACAAATTTGTGAATGCTGTTATAAATGTTGTCAGATAAAAGGTTCCCCATCCCTGGTGTAGTACATATGCCTAGTCTGCCATTTTGCCAGAAGTCCAAGGTTCTGTTCTTAGATATCCAATTTCATTCTTTTCTCAAAGCTCAGTGGAAAATTTCCTCTTCTCCCATATTGATACTGCTTTTATGGTGTTTAGGAAGTGAATTACAGTTTTGTATGGCTTTTCTTTTTATATGGAGTTTTTTGTGTTTTGTTTTGATATTTAAAGTTTTTATTGTGAACTGAGTGATAGTTTACATGGGAGAACATCAGTTTTACACTCATTGCTTCATAGAAATGATTACAACCTCCTCCATGCATCATAATTCAACAGCATTTGCTTCTATTCCCTCTGGCTTTCTTTTCCTTTTTGTTTTGTTTTAGGGAGATATACACAAAAATGGTGGTGGTTATGTGCCGTGGAGTCGGTTTCCGACTCATAGCGACCCTGTACAGGGTTTCCAAGGCTGTAAATCTTTACGGGAGCAGAAAGCCTCATCTTTCTCCCACGGAACAGCTGGTAGTTTC
>NW_006408604.1:12518891-12530285 GCF_000296735.1 Chrysochloris asiatica
CAACAACAGTCCTTTAGGTAGTACCTCTTGCCTTCTTTTAAGTTGCAATTTTATGTTTCTATTTTATTATCTTTATATGAATTTTTAAAAATATTTCTTTTTAAGTTTTAAAATTGCCTCCCATTTTGGTCCATTACTACAGGGCTTATGGGGTCCATCCCCAATGAGGTTGACAGTTTTAATAGTTATTTTTGCATTCTCTACTTCATCTTTGATGGATCTGAGGACTTTTTCTGCAGTCAGGCTTACACACCTAGGTGCCTTTTCTCATTGTTGTTGTTATGCTGTGGAGTCGATTCTGACTCATAACAATAGGGTTTCTGAGCAGCAACTGATGGGCTTGAACCTCTCATCTTGCAGTTCAAACTGACCTTTAGGTCCAGTGCATTTTTAGGACTTCCCCTTTTCTCATTAGAAGCTATTTTCCCCAGCACCACACCAGGACTCCCTTCTTCCCATTAGAAGCATATTCTCCTAGATATCTCCTTTGGTAATGATCACCATACTGTGGCTTCCTTCTATTTCTCTTTTTCCTTTTTTCCTAACACCATGTGAACTCAAGTCTTTTTATTTCCCTCAATTTCTCCCTGAAGCTCCACGAACCACCTTTCCCTTCCCTTCTAAGACCAGGTGGCTTTTTTGAATTCATTTGAGTAGTTGTTCCCAGTTCACTTTTTCATTTCCCGTTTCATTCTGTGCCTTTGAAGCCAGTCCAGCTGGTCCAGCCCCCATATTATTATGACCTGCTCTTGGGCAGTATGCCTATCCTCTCTCCAATAAAGGCCACACAATACTAGTTAATTATGGTTTTATTCTCAACACCTGAGTGTTGGATGTCATGTTCCGCTCTGATGATTACTTGAGCCTCATCTTTCTCATAACTTTATTTCCTCTGTGAATAGAAAGTACCTCTAGCTTTTGCATGAAGACAGTTCAGTTTCCTATTTCCCTAGTCTAAAACTCATAATGACCAACCATTGTTACCTCTTCAAATCTTATTAATTGAGTCATTATATCTTTTTTTCCCCATTACCAGTTGCTGCTGAACTGATTGTGACTCATGATAACCCTATGTGTGTTCATAGAGACCAAAGAAATGTGTGCTCCATAGGATTTTCATGGCTGAGAACATTGGGAAGCAGATCACCAGGCTTGTCTTCTGAGGTTACTCTGGATGATTAGAACCACCAACCTTTTGGTCAGTAGCTAAGTGTTTAATTGTTTGCATCACCTTTTGTTTTTGTTGTTAAGTGCTGTGGAGTCAGTTCTGACTCCTAGTGACCCTCTACAGGTTCAAACTAACCTTAAGGTTGAATTCTCATCCTATAGTGCCACACCAGGACTCCATATCACCTTTTATGGTCACTGATTTTTTCTTTTTAAAATAATTTATTTTCATTTTTCTTGTTGATAATTCATACACACAGCAGAACATATACCAATGCAACAATTTCTGCATGTGCAGTTCAGTGACATTGCTTACATTCTTTGAATTGTGCAACCATTTCACCTTCCTTTGAGTTGTTCCTTCCCTATTACTATGAACTCATTACCCCCTAAGATTCCTGTCTAATCTTTTAAGTTGCTGTTGTCAATTTGACCCCATGTAGCTAGGTCTCAAAAGAGCACAAAGCTTAAGACATACATTCTTTACAGCTAAGCTAAACGATTTGCTTTTAAGAAGACTTCAAAGGATAGTTCTGCTTTACTCTTGAAGAAAATGATCAAGGCCTTTAGATTTGATCAACCCAGTAGACTTACCAGAAAATTCTTATGGTATTATGTATAGTACCATTTTTACTGATAATATCTCTAACATAAATCTAATTGCTCTGATGATCTAAACTTATGTCATATTTCTTACTAATCACTTCTAGGAAGATCTGAAAATCTATACTTCGGAACAAAAATCAGTCTCCACTAAAAACCTCTTCAAATGGTTGAACATCAACAATTTCTTTTTGGTACAGTGACTCTGCGTATTCCTTCTATTTTCTTTGGATGCTTTCTGCATCTTTCAATATTTTCCCCATGTTGTTGTCATATGCCATTGAGTCAGTTCTGACTCATAGTGACCCTGTCTTGGGTTTCTGAGGAATGGCTAGTGAGTTTGAACCACCAACCTTGCAGTTCAAACCGACCTTGAGGTTGAGTGCCTATCCTACAGCACCACACCAGAACTCCAATTTTGCCCATAGACTCCTTCAATATTGCAAGTCAAGGCTTGAATTTTTTGCTTCAGTTTCCTCAGCTTGAGGAATGTTGAGCGTGTTTTCCCCCTTTTGGTTTTCTAACTCTAGGCCTTTGTACATTGCATGATAATATTTGACTTTACCTTCTCAAGCTGCCTATTGAAATTTTCTGTTCACCTCTTTTACCACCTCATTTCTTCCATTTGCTTTAGCATCTCTATGCTGGAAAGCAAGTTTCAGAGTCTCTTCTGACATCCATTTTCATCTTTTCCTTCTTTCTTGTCTGATGATGAAATTCAAAGATCACAGCGTTTAGTATGGTTTGCACCTCAATGTAAAGAAAACAAAAATCCTCATCACTGGTCCAACAAATAGCATCTGTATAAAAGGAGAAAAGATTGAAGTTGTTAAAGACTTTATTTTGCTCAGATCAACCATCAACATGCATGGAAGCAACAATCAAGAAATCAAATGAGGCATTGCAGTAAACAAATCTACTTTACAAGATCTCTTTAAACTGTTCAACAGCGAAGATGTTAATTTGAGAACTAAGGTGAACCTAACCCCAAGGTATGGTATTTTCCCTAGATCAAACCTGACACTTTGGCATATAGTTTTGTACTCTTGTTTCTGATTCAGAACTTTTCTAAGTTTAGGGTTGTCATCTTTTTCAGTCTGTAGACCTACAGGATGGATAATCTTTGTTTCTATTTCTTTTTGGTTTTATGATTAGTAGAGCTGGTGACTGTCTAGTTGGTGGAGTAGGAAACTCCCACATTTCAATTACACTGTGTCCTATACAAGATTGCATCAACAAATATTGGTTATGGCTCTTTAGAGCATGGTTGGCAGATGTATTAGGCTTTGGCTTCAAGACACTGCTGTTAAAAAGCATATACCCCTGAGGGCTGTTATAAGATCATTTCTTAGGGAAGGGCCCAATCATGTCATTGACTTTAAAGTCAGATAAACTAGGATTTCCACTCTGGTGCTTCTATTTACAAGCCAAAAGATCTATAAGGTTTTTGAGTCTCAGTGTCCTCATCTATAAAAATAGGTATAACAATACCTACTTCATCGGATCATTCTCATGATTAAATGAATGTGTTGGGTAGGTGTTACTATTATATAGAATGCTGGTGTGATGCTGGACTTCAAACCACAAGGTCGGTCATTCAAACCCACCAGGTGCTCCTTGGAAACCCTATACAGGGCTATGAGTCGGAACTAATGGCACTTAACAACAACATATAAATGTAAGGAAATTGTGCCCTTTTGTTCCTTCTCCTAACTTTAACCTCTTGGGAAGGGATAGGGACTATGGTGCATCTAGGTCGTATTCCAGACAACAATAAAGAGTGATCATAAAAATATAGGATGTGTTTTTGGAAAGTGACCTCTTCCTGTTGCAGGCTGAGTTCATTTGGCTTGTGGGTCTCAGGGACCTGAAAACTGAGTAGTTCTTTGCACCCTTGAGGCTGTGCCTGGTGGCTTTGCTGCTATCACCATGCCACCAAACGAATATATTGAGTTACACCATAAATGCTATGGATGTCATTTGGATTATCATAAGAAAAAGAGAAAGAAGGAAAGTCGAGAGGCTCATGGATGTTCGAAGAAGGCTGAAAGATGATTGGTCTGAAGGCGAAGCTCTACAATAAACAGCGCCATGCTGAGAAAATACAAATGAAAAAGACTATCAAGATGCATGGAAAGAGAAACACCAAACAAAAGAATGATGAGAAGACTCCACAAGGTGCAGTACCTGACCATCTGCTGGACAGAAATGAGCAGTCCTGAGCTAAAGTACTTTCCAATATGATTAAACAAAAATGAAAGGAGAAAACGGGAAAATGGGAAGTCTGTCTATCCAAAGTCTGTGCCCAGGGAGAAATAGAAGTATTAAAAGTTATTTGGCCAGGAAAGAAAAAAAAGAAAGCATGGAAAAGGATGGTTACCGAAGTCTGCTTTGTTGGAGATGGCTTTATACGAAAACCACCTAAATATGAAAGATTTATCAGACCAATGGACATATGTTTCAAGAAGGCTCATGTAATACGTCCTGAACTTAAAGCCACCTTCTGCTTACCAATACTTGGTGTAAAAAAGAATCTCTCATCCCCACTCTATACAACTCTGGGTGTGATCATTGAAGTGAGCATAAGCGAGTTGGGTCTGGTGACACAAAGAGACAAGGTTATCTGGGGGAAATATGCTCAAGTTACCAATAATCCTGAAAATGATGGATGCATAAATGCAGTCTTACTTGTTTGACAGCAGTTTCCTATAAGTCATTCCTTATTGGTGAAGACTATAACCAGGAAAATCATGTGTTTCTAAGTACTACCAAATAGCCTTACCTATCTGCAGTCATCAAGAACTATTTATGATGTTATTTTAATGAAAAACATTAAAATTGTAAAGTTTAAAAAAATATAAATAGATAGATACATATAGGATGTAGGTTGTGATGGTGATTGTGTGCTGTGGAGTTGGTTCCAATTCATAGTGACCCTGTGTAGTGTTCTGAGGCTATAAATCTTTATGGGAGCAGAAAGCCTCATGTGTCTCCCATGAAACAGCTGGCATAACTCAAGAACTGATCTTGAGGTTAGCAGCGTGACTCATAACCAATACACTACCAGACCGTCTTAAAAGACATAGAGTAGGTTTTTAAAAAAAGTCTACTTCAAGGCAGAGAGCGTAGTATAAGACAGAAGGGTGAAAACTGAATGCAAAGCAGTAAAGGAAATGTGTTAAATGAGAGGAGACCCCTTTTGTGCAATGTTAAGCAGCATATGTCTTTTTGTAGGAAATGGGGAGGGAACATTGATGTTTTGATTGTTAAGTGCCATCGAGTCAGCCTCAACTCATAGTGACCCTATAGGGTTTCCAAGGTGTGTCTGGTGGATTTGAACTGTGGATCTTGTAGTTAGAAGTCCACTGCTTATCCTACAGTGCCATACCAGGACTCAGGCTTTAAAAATATTATTTATTTATTTTTGGTGTCAATAGACTCAACCAAGCGTACATCTACTCACAATTTCCATCTGAACAGTTCAGTAACATTGGTAACATTCTTCACATCGTGTCTCCATTCAATGTCTACCCACATTGCTTCACCACAATTAATGTAGGCTGTCTGACCCTTAAAACTCTTACTTGTGCTTTAGAATAACTATTGTCTGTTTACACTCATATAGATAATTCTTTATGAGAGAGCATAGCTTGAAGCAAAAACATTGCTTACTAATTGGCCTACACTGTTGTTTATTTTAATGATGATTTCACAGCATAGTTTTGGTTCAAGGTTTAAATATTATTATCTAAATTTTCAAGGGAACCCTGAATGGTTTAAAAATAGGAAAAATGAGTGCCAGGGTTGTATTCTTTCACCATACTTATTCAATTTGTTTGCTGAGTAAATAATCTGAGAAACTAGATTATATGAAGAAACATGTGGCATCAGGATTGGAGGAAGACTCATTAACAACCTGAAATATGCAGATGATTTAATCTTCCTTTCTGAAAGTGAAGAGTAGTTAACATACTTACTAATGAAGATCAAAACCACAGCTTTTGGTATGGATTGCATCTAAATGTAAAGAAAACAAAGAGCCTCACCATTGGACTAAAAAGAGCATCCATATAAACAGAGAAAAGATTGAAGTTGTTAAAGGTTTCATTTTGCTCGGACCAACCATCAACACAAATGGAAGCAGCAGCCAAGAAATCAAACGATGTATTTCATCAGGCAAATCTGCTGCACAAGAAGACCTTTAAAAGTATTGAAGAACAAAGATGTCAGCTTGAGGACTAAATTGCACCTAACCCAAGACTTGGTATTTTCAATAACGTCATATGCATGTGAAATTTGGACAGTGAATAAGGAAGACCATAGAAGATTTGATGCATTTGAGTTATGGTGTTGGAAGAGAATATTAAGAGTAACATTGATTGCCAAAAGATTAAACAGACTTGTGTTGGAAGAAGTACAGTCAGAATGCTTTTTGGAAGCCAAGATGGCCAAACTTTGTCTCTCATACTTTGTATATATTATCAGGAGGGACCAGTCACTGGAAAAGGATATCATGTTTGGTAAAGTGGAGGGTCAGAGAGAAAGAGGAAGACCCCCAATGAGATGAATTGGCACAGTGGCAACAGCAATGGATTCAGATGTAGCAACGATTGTAAGATTGGCCCAGGACTGGGCAATGTTCCACTCTGTTGCACACAGGGTGACTATGAGTTGGCACTGACTCAATGGCACCTAACAACAACACCAACAAGTATGTCTGGACATTATATTTGGGGGCTCCCCCATTCTCGATGGACCTGGTAAGTCTGGTTTCCACATGAGTTTGAAGCCATGTCCATGCTTTTCCTCTTTTTTATCAGTATCCACCTACAGGGTCCTTGATTAAAATGTTCAGCGTTTAGTAATGGTAATCAGGCATCCTCCATTTCCTCTGGTGTCATGAGAGTGGAGGCAGTAGCTGACAGCATAGGCTTTTTGATTGAATTGCTTTCTTTTGAAGAGGCCAGGGCAGTTTTATACAAGTAAGATTGTTAGATTCCAAAGGCATATGACATGAAAATGTTGATAAGAGGTGGAGGGGGGTCACTGAAGGTAACCTGTGCCCTCTCACCAACTTTGTTTAGTTTTATCCATAATGTTTAATATATTTATATTCATTACCATCCTGGGAATGGAAACCAGACTGAATGGAATTTGATGGGTTAAACTGGTGGGCTGGAAGGACAAGAATGTTAATGGAAAGGTTGTATCATACCCAGAGGAACCCAGAAGAAAAACTGTAGGACTTTTACATGAGGTCCTCGTGGGAGCACCTCACTCTTGGGGTCTGTGTAGTGGGCTGTTAGGCATTAGAAGAGTAGAGTTGGAGTCTGGTTGGGTTAGCTCTTACCCACGTAACCTGGGACAAATTTACCATCGCTGGACCTCCTTTTCATTATGATATCAGGTTACTACTAAAACCACATTTTTTTGGATATGTGTGTGTGTAAGGACTAAGTAAAGATTCTTGGTAATTTTTAAAGTTTCATACACATCTTATTTTTATATAAAATTTGTATGGAATTTTATCATTTTAAAGCTCATTTTATGCAACAGTCATAGAAGTTATAATCCAAAGAAGTTAAAGGAGCTGTTTAAGGTGATTAGTGGTAGAGATAGGAATAAAATTCAGAGCTCTTATCTCTCAGGTGGCACAGTGGTTAAGTGCTGAACTGCTAAATGAAAGGTTGGCAATGTGAACCTACCAGTTGGCCCACAGGAGAAAGAGGTGGCAGTCTTTTCCCGTAAAGATTACAGCCTTGGGAATCCTGTGGGGAAAGTCTACTCTGTCCTGTGGGGGGTCCTGTGAGTTGGAATCAATTCAATGGCAGTGGCAATGGGTATGTCCCAGAGAAGGAAGTGGAGAGAACTGGGAGATCTGTGGGGATGTTCTTGTCCAGGTGAGAAGATTCTGGAAGGCAGCGGCATTAAGGATGACAGTAAGGGGGGTTCTCAGTGCATGTCGGCTCTTGGGTAAAGAGAACACGGCATAGAATGAAGTCTCTCATTAATGAGTTACTGCTTGGCCTTATTCCCAGAATGCCTGCCTAAGCTGAAACTGCCCAAGGGAAGAAGTCTTTGTTGACCCACAGATCCTTATTGTTAAGTGCCTTAGCAATCCCATATAGGGTTTCTGAGGGGCAGCTAGTGGGTTTGGACCACCGACCTTGGGGTTCAAACTGACATTGCAGTTGAATGCTTATACTACAGCATCACTCCAGGCTCCATCATAGATACTTAGATACTCTTTTAACAAATAAGTTTGTTTGAACTGTCAGGAACTCTAAGGAGTTGGTGGAGGTGAGATATTTTTTTCCTCCCTCAACCCAGAAGTGTGTTGGGTGGGATCTATAGGGAGGGAGGCAGAGAGGCAGAGCGGGGGAGTTGTGGAAATTGAGGAGAAGCATGATTCTTTCCATCTTTGGTACCTCCAGGCCTGCCAGGTGGACAGAACAGTCCTGTGTGTTTAGGGGACAGATTCTTCCATGTTGGCCACTGTTGTTAGCATGTTCTGAATTCAGGACACCTCTTTTCAATGTAATGGAATAATTGCTTAACTAACATCCTTTAGTAAGACTCTCTCCTTGAAAAATGATGGACTAAAACAAGAAAATTATCAGGAAATAGAAAGGAGAGCTGGATAAATCCCTCCGTGTGTGTATGTGTGTGTGTGTGTGTGTGTGTGTGTGTGTGTGTGTGTATTACACAGAAGCTTGGGACCTCTGTAGGTTCCAACATCTCATCCCGGCTCCCTCCCTCCTTCCTATCCACATTCTCTAGATGTATTTTGGTGCCTCTGTTCAGTTAGTTCCTGTTCCTCCCTTCAACCCTCACCAGGGTCTCCAACTGTGATGTGATTTAATCTCAGAAAGCCCGTGGCTTTGCCGTTGGTACATTTTGGTACCTGGGCAGTATTTTTTATTTCTGTTCTTTCTCTGGGCTCAAGGTAGTGGTGTACTAGATCTAGCTCATACTGATTTGCAACTTCCACTGTGAATTTTTAAGATTTTTGTGAACTGGTTGGCATCACACTGGCAACTTGAAATTGACCATGAAAACTGGCCCATAAACACCCATGCCATTGAGTTGATTCAGACTCATAGGAACTTTGTAGGACAAAGTAGAAATGCACTATAGTATTTCTAAGGTTGACAGTCTTTTCAGAAGCAGATTGCCATTTCTCTCACAGAGAAGTTGGTGGGTTTGAACTAGTGACCTTTCAGTTAGCAGTCGAGAGCACAGCCACTATGGAAATTGGTAAACGCTACAACTTGGAGTCATTTTTTCCTGGATAGCTGATTGTTAAACACTTAGCAATACTAAGGGAACTGTGGGATTCAGAATAGTCCATTGAAGTGGCTTTTAATCGAGTTCACAGAGCCCACTAGAACTTCCCAAGAAGATCCAACCCAACCCAAATTCATTTCTGTTGAGTTGGTTCTGACAGATAGTGACCCCATGGAACAGGGTAGAACTGCCCCAGTGACCTAATCCTCTGACTCAGAGTATCCACCATCTTGAGTATTGGATATTCTGGGAGAGAATGGCAGAGAGAACCAATACTGAGAAATAGTCTGACTGGACACTGGCCAGGAACCTGTCTCCCCAGGCTCCTGGCCACCATTGCCCTGGACTGATTACAGAGAGTCCCAGGTTACAAACAGGATTAATTCCTAACACTGTCTTTAAGTGGAATTTGTAAGTAAGTCAGAACAGATGCATATTTAGTGCAAGAAAAGGAGCCCTGGTAGCACTGTAGGCTAAGCACTGGACTGTTAACCTCAAGGTTGGCAGTTCAAACTCACCAGCCACTTCTCAGGAGAACGATGAAGCTTTCTGCTCTTCTAAAGACTTACAGTCTCAGATTCCTTTACAGGGTTACTGTGAGTCAGAATCAACTCAGTGGGAGTGATATAGTGCAGGAGAAGGCTCGAAGCCTTTTCAATGATTTAAAGCTGCATGTGCAATAAGTGTCGGTGATTGTGATGAAGAGTTGGTTACCAGTAGGGATTGGTTCAATGATTTCAAAGTGAGGGCAAATTTACCTTACATTAAAGGGGAAGTATAAGTTGGACATTTCAGAACCCAGGGCCTGCCTGCAGAGAGAACTGCTCTGTGGCAGAGTGACCACATTCTTTAATCTGATGGCAGAGACAGACCCAGGGCTCTGAGCCTGCTTAGAACTCTATGCCAGGTCTCTCCCTTTCCCTTCCTTATCTTTAGATGGCAATCACACAAGATCTAGATGCCAAACTGTTGCTAGCTTTCCAACCAAGGCATCTGGCATTTGGCAAGTGCCCAGGCATCTGATTCTATGACTTTGAACCACCTTGACCTCCTTGTGTGATCAGACTCTGGAGGTGCTGTATGTGATGTCTGCATTTTCTGCTTAAAAGCTTTCTCTTCCAATCCCCCACCTCTAAATCCTCACTATAACAAATCACCACAAAACCAAAAAAAATAAAAATAAAAATCTAAAAACCCACACAAAACAACCAAACAAAACCCCAAAGCAACAACCTCACTCACCACCCCTAACTTGTGCCTTCCAGAAAATGATAGAAACACACTATTCAGAAAGCACTCAACACATGAATCATATACCCTCCCACTACTTCATCTGCATGAAAATAGATACTTCATCTGCTTCTATTTCTAGTTTTCTTGCCCAAAATAATTATCCTCTGGTGACATCATGATGATTGCTGGTGAGGGCAGTAGGCAGTGTGTCAAATGGTGGCACGCCAGCATGTGTTGGGACTGTAATGTCTCAGGACAGGGGAAATCAGAGAACTGAGCTGGGAGGTGGCAAGGGAGAACAACTGTCAAATGACACATTCTCAGAGATGACACAGTCTGGTTCCCATGTTTGCATTTTCTGCGAGGGCTCAGAAAGGGTAAGTAACCTGCTCAAGATCATCCTGCAAATGGGTATAGAATGAGACAGGAATGAAGACTGTCATGTTCAAAAGTTCCATGTCAAGTGCTATCATTGGCAGGACTCCTGGTGTGGTGCTGTAGGATTAGCACTGGACTGCTAACCACAAGGTTGGTGGTTCAAACCCACAATATGCTCCTTGGAAACCATATTCAGGCTTGCTATGAGTCAGAACTGACTCGATGGCACTTAACAACAATGACAACATAGTTTGCAGGGTTTACACCAAGCAGTTGCTATGGTAGTAGGGGCACATTGTAGACAAGGGTTAGGGACAACTGAAGTATCACTTTGCAGGGAAAGAGCACAGCACTAGACTAAAATGAGGTGGGTTTTAATCCTATACTGTCGAGCTAGTCACTGCTTCCTTTGGTGTCAGATTTTTCACATGTATAATGAAGGGATTGCACTCGATTAGGGATTGGCAAACTGTGGCCCAAGGGTCAAAATTAAGAATGGCTTTACATTTTTAAATGAGTGGAGAAAAAAAATAACATGAAAACCATGTGAAATTCAAATTTTGATGTCCATGTTGTTGTTGTTATTGTTAGGTGCCATCAAGTCAGTACTGACTCATAGAGACCTTATGCACAGCAGAACGAAACACTGCCTGATCTTAGGCCAATCTCACTACTTGGCTACCACGCTTGAGTCCATCGATGCCGCCTCTTGGCCAATCCATCTTG
>NW_006408604.1:12531190-12532084 GCF_000296735.1 Chrysochloris asiatica
AAAGCACAGGTAAACATCTTTCTGATATTCTCTGCCTTCAGCCAAGATCCATAGGACATCAGCAATGATATCCCTCTTTCCATGGCCACTACTGAATCCAGCTTGAACCTCTGGAAGTTTTGTGTCAATGAACGATTGTAACCATTTATTTAGCAAAACTTTACTCACATGGGATATCAGAGAGATCGTCTGATGATTTCTGCATTCCGTTGGGTCACCTCTGTTAGGAATAGGCACAAATATGGATCTCTTCCAATATGTCGGCCAGATCGTTGTCTTCCTAATTTCTTGGCAGAGATGAGTGAGTACCTCCTGTGCTGCTTCACTTTCTTGAAAGATTTCAATGTTTATTCCATCAATTCCTGGTGCCTTGTTCTTTGCCAATTCCTTCAATGCATCTTGGACTTCCTCCTTCAATAGCATCGGCTCTTGATCATATACTACCTCTTGAAACGGGTGAACATCAACCATTTCCTTTTGGTACAGTGACTCTGTGTATTCCTTCCATCTTCTCTTGATGCTCTCTGCATCATTCAATAATTTGCCCAGACATTTTGTGGCAAGGAGGGGAGTGGTTGACTTTGCAGGCTGGGAGCGGAGGTCCCTGAAACCATGAGGGGAGAAGAGCAGAGAGGCAGTGATCCCTTAGATGGAGGCAGAGGACTCAGGACCCAGGGAGGAAGAGGGGCTGTGTGCTGATGACTGGGGGGGTGAGGGGAGCAGGCTTATAGGATGCACCCTTTCGTTGAATGGTGATATGTGGAGGGGATTGTAACCATGGCAATGAACCAATATACGATGAGTGTAAAACTAATGTTCTCCCATGTAAACTGTCACATAATTCACAATATAACTTAATAATAATAATAATAATAATTTGCCCAGAGAATCTTT
>NW_006408604.1:12532954-12534662 GCF_000296735.1 Chrysochloris asiatica
TAAATTTGAATAATAGTGGTATTAACTGGGCTTCCCTGTAGGTGCATGGATATTATCCTATCACAGACAGCATTGTACCTCATGATTGATCTGGATTTGTTCTTTTTGACAGTGAATGTAACACCATTCCTCTTTAATTTGTCATTTCCAGCATAGTAAACCATGTGTTTGTGTTTGTCAGATTCAGAATGGCCAATACCAGTCCACCTCAGCTCACTAATACCTAAGATATTGTTGTTTATGCATTCCATTTCATTTTTGACAATTTCTAATTTCCCAGATTCATACTTTATACATACCACCATGTTCCGATTTTCAATGGATATTTACAGCTCTTTCTCTTCATTTTGAGTTGTGCCCCATCAGCAAATGAAGGTCCTGTGGGCTTTTCTCCCACAGGCTTTACTCCATTCTCATCATCACGGTCAACTCTACTTTGAGGAGGCAGCTCTTCCCCAGTTGCATTTTGAGTGCCTTCCAACCTGAGGGGCTCATTTTCCGGCACTCTATCTGACAGTGTTTCTCTGCTATTCATAAGGTTTTCAGTGACTAAATATTTGGAAGTGGTTCATCACTCTTTCTTCCTTGTCTGTCTTCATCTGGAAGCTCATCTGAAACCTGTCCAGCATGTGTGACCCTGCTGGTATTTAAAATACCGGTGGCATAGCTTTCAGCATCACAGCAACTCACAAGCCACCACAGTATAACAAACTGACACACGAGTGGTGAACTTAGTAAAGCTTTATTAGAACTCTGCCTTGTCCATCCACTGACGTATGTTTACTTTTGTACTACAGTGGAGAGTTGAATAATTGTCCCACATATATGACCCACAAAACTGAAACTATATGATCAGGCCCTTTACAGTCAAAATTTGGTAGTCTTTGGACGAGATGACTCTCTAAGATTCTTCCAGTTGTCACATTCTAGATTGTTGTGGTTCAGTGCCGTCAAGTCAGTTCTGACTCAGATAACTACCCTGTATTGGGTTTCTGAGGAGCAGCTGGTGGGTTTGAACTGCCCACCATGTGATTTGCATTCTAGATAGGACACTAAATTTGTCTTTAGAGTCTTCCCAACTTCCCTTTCAGCATCAGTCCTCACTATGAATTCTTCAGCCATTTCTAAGCACTTGCTCCTTCCCCTTGTTGTATGGGTTGGATTCAGCCAAAGGGAGGTGATATTCAGACCCCCAAGGAAGATGTAGATTGAAAACTTGGTCTTCCCATATAAGGTGCCTCAGCCTGGGGGTAACAGGGAAAAGCGGGAAGAAGGTATCTTTGGACTGTAAACAGAAATCTGTTTCTTAGTCATGATGATTAGAATCTGATCAGCCAAAAAGTTGAACCAGTGGATTACTGGTTTCACCTCTGAGTCTCTCAAAGCTTAGACTCAGGGCAGATTTTCTAGTGGAGCTTGAGATAAGGGTTGACCCCTAGGAAGGGTTTTTAACAGAGCAGACTTTTAGGATCTCTACCTTTATATGTTGGGATCGATCGGGAGACATGAGTCTGGGAAGGTTTCTTCATGCAGCCTTCAAAAACCCCAGATTAAGTCCTGCCCTGCAGTGCAGTGGAGTCCTGAGGCCAAATCCCCAACTCGATGCTCTGGACTCTGACTGGGACCCTGGCCTTGTGTCTTGGTGATCCCAGTCATGTGCTCTTTTACTGGGCCTGTTTACTGCAAGAGAGATTGATCCTCCTGGGGC
>NW_006408604.1:12536002-12537246 GCF_000296735.1 Chrysochloris asiatica
CCTTATACTATGCACTGGGTACACACAGGTGAACAAAACAGACAAGGAACCTCAGTGAGGAAGCCAGGTTATATACAAATGATCAAACCAGTAGTATAACGCCAGAGAGTAACAAAAACAAGGATTAGATAAAGCTAATGGATTGAACTGTACATCGCAGCAGTACATCAACAGGGAACTGCCAGAAACTCAAGATGGATTCAGAAGAGGACATGAAACTAGGGATATCATTGCTGATGTCAGATGAATCTTGTCTGAAAGCAGAGAATACCAGAAAGATGTTTACTTGTGTTTTATTGACTATGCAAAGCCTTTTAACTGTGTTTTGTTGTTGTTGTTGTTGTTAAGTGCCGTGTAGATCATGACAAAGTATGGATAACATTGCAAAGAATGGAAGTTCCAGAATACTTCATTATGCTTATAAAGCACCAGTACACAGACCAAGTGGCAGTTGTTAGAATAGAACGAGGGGATACAGATAGGTTAAAATCAGGACAAGTGTGCAACAAGGTTGTATTCTTTCACTATACTTATCCAATCTATATACCAAGCAAATAATCGAAAAGCTATATTATATGAAGAAGAACAGGGCATCAAGATTGGAGGAAGACTCATTTGCAATATGCAGATGATACAACCTTGCTTGCTGAAAGTAAAAAGGACTTAAAACATTTACTGATGAAAATAAAAAAAACTACAGCCTTCAATATGTATTGCATCTCAATGTAAATAAATCATTGGACCAGTAAATATCATGATAAATGGAGAAAAGACTGAAGTTGTTGAAGACTTCATTTTGCTTGGATCTGCAGTCAGCACTCCTGGAAGCAGCAGTCAAGAAATCAAATGACATATTGCATTAAAGCAAATCTGCTGCAATGGACCCTTTTAAAGTGTTCAAGAACAAAGCTATCAGTTTGAGGACGAAGGTACACCTAACCCAAGCCATGGTATTTTCAATAGCCTCATATGCATGTGAAATTTGGACCACGACTAAGGAAGACCATAGAAGAGTTTATGCATTTGACTTATGGTGTTGGAGAAAAATGGACTCTCGCCCAGAAGACATTAAGGCAAGTGGTCAGGTCCCCTCAGGGCAAACCCCCTTCCAAGACTAAGACTCAAGGGGAATACACAAGCAGACATGTGGTCTGACTGGTGACCACATTGGTCACTGATAAGGGGAAGGTGAGGGAAAAACAGCAATGAAGCTGTGAGCTAAGTCCTCCCATGTTCAATAGACT
>NW_006408604.1:12538221-12548256 GCF_000296735.1 Chrysochloris asiatica
CAGGTGTACCATGGACTGCCTTTAGAACAAAGAGATCTATGTTGGAAGAAGTACAGCTAGAATGGTCCTTAGAAATCAGGATGGCAAGACTTCGTACATGTTATGTGGAGGGTCCAGTCCCTAGAGAAGGACATCATACTTGGTAAAGTGGCGGGTCAGTGCAGAGGAGGGCAACCCCCAAGGAGATGAATTGACACAGTGGCAACAGCAATGGACTCAAACATAACAATTGTGAGGGGGACCAGGACCAGGCAATGTTTTGTTCTGTGGTGCATAAGGTCGCTATGAACCAAGTCAGCACGCAACGACAACAATGGATTGAAGGGTCTCAAGCAATTCTGACACAAACAAGCTGTGTAGCCTTGGATGGAGCAAACTTGATTCAGGTTTGTTGTTTTCAAATGGTGCTTAGAATAACCCCAAGAGTCTGGGAAGGTGCCTTAGGAATCTCCATAAGATGGGAGTGGGGTTGAGTTTTCAAATTCTTTGCATGGTGTGGCACTGTGGGTTAATGCGCCAGACTGCAAAGCCATTTGAACTGCAAGGTTGGTGGTTCAAGCTCACCAGCTGCTCCTCGGAAACCCTATAGAGGGTTGCTGTAGGTTGGAACCGACTCGATGACACGTAACAACAACAACAACTTCTAACCTTTAACATTTTTTCTTTTACCTCAGCATCTGTTAGAGATTCTAACTGATGAAAGTGTTCTACTGCCTTAAAAAGATGATTGGTGGTAGTGGTGGTTTTTTGTGTGTGTGGTGGTAGTAGTTTTTGTGTGCCGTGGAGTCGTTTCCAACTCATAACGACCCTTCATAGGGTTTCTGAGGCTTTGTAAATATCTACAGCAGCAGAAAGCCTCATCTTTCGTGGAACAGCTGGTTCCACGAACTTCTGACTTGAGATTAGCATCCTGACTCGATTGGATAACTCTCAACTCTCTCCTAGATCATTTGTTGTTGTTGTTGTTAGGTGCTGTCGAGTCGGTTTCAACCCATAGTGACCCTGTATAGGGTTTCCAAGGAGCAGCTGGTGAGATTGAACCACCGACCTTGCAGTTCAACCAGCTTTGCAGTCTGGCGCATTAAACCCACAGCACCACAGCAGGACTCCTAGATCATAAATTGTGATAATTTCTAGGGTTTTTCACATGAATTGTTGTTAAAGTCAGATCTCCCTCACTGTACTAGTGTATACTGCTATTGCAGGTAAGCATTTACATTTATTAGTGTAATAGTTTAGTTTCTTAGTTTTAGTCCATTGATCTAGTAAGTCAAGATAATTTTGCAATAATGATTCTAGAATCCTACATAAAGTCCATGAAAGCAGGGGTCAAGAAATCATATGAAGTGTTGCATTGAACAAATCTGTTGCAAAAGACCTCTTTAAAGTTTTAAAAAGTAAAAATGTACAGTGATAATTAATATACGCTTGAGCTTAGCCCTGCACAATTTCAATTCCATCATACACATATAAAAGTTGGATAGTGAAAACGAAGCTAAAAGAATTGTACTTGGACTATAGTGTTGGAGAAGAATCTTGAAAGTATCGCTGATTGCCAGAAGAACAGACAAGTCAGTATTGAGGAAAATACAATTAGAATGTTCCTTCGGTGCTCAGATGCCTAGCCGTGCACCCAGTTACTTTGGATTGGTCATCAGGAAAGATTGAGTGTTAGATAAAGACATCATGGTTGGCAAAGGAGAGGGCCAATAGTACAAAGGGAACCCTCAGTGAAATGGATTGCCACAATAGGCACTACAATAGACTCACACAACAATGATCAGAACTGAGCAACTGTTTCATTGAACTGAGCAACTTCCATTCTGTTATACCAGTCTCCAAGGAGTAGGCTGGGCTTCAACTACCAATAACAACTTCCTATATACCAATAATGCTGCCTAGCTTTGGATTATCTGCACATCTGTTTTGTGTGCCTTTTATATCTTCATTTAAGATGTTCATAAAAATATTGCTAAGGGTAGGGCCCTAGGCAGACATCTCTATTCTCTTAACAGATTACCTGCAGGTTGTCTTTGAATGTCATGTGTTCAAATGAACAAGTTCAATAGCATCCAGCCAATGGGAGGCTTCAAAAAGTTTGTGGGAAAAATGAGATGAAAAGTTCATGGAAATATTTAATTATCTTTTCATCTCATTTTTCCTTGAGCTTTTTGAAGACTCCCATTGGTTGGATGCTATTGAACTTGTTCTTAGATGGTCATTTGAACATACAAAATTCAAAGACAACTTTGAATTACCTATATTCAAATTTGGAGGTAGTCTCTGTTAGAATTGCCCCATAGGGTTTCTAAGACTGCACTCTTTAAGAAAGCAGACTGACATATCTTTTTGCCATGTAGCAGTTGGTGGGTTTGAACCACCAAATTTTTGGTTAGCAGGCAAATGCACCATCAAAGCTCTTTTTATTTTCTACACTTATTTAATGGCTACTAATTTTGATGAAAACAAAAATTCTCACCACTGGAGCAATAAATAACATTCTTATCAAGGGAGAAAAGATTGAAGTTGTCAAAGACTTCATTCTTCTTTGATCAATTATCAACACTCATGGAAGCAGCAGCCAAGAACTCAAATGACGTATTGTATTAGGCAAATGTGCTGCACAAGGCCTTTTTAAAGTGTTGAAAAGCAAAGATTTCAGTTTGAGGACTAAGGTGCACCTGACCCAAGACCTGATATTTTCAATAACCTCATATGCATGCAAAAGCTGAACAGTGAATAAGGAAGACTGTAGAAGAATTGATGCTTTTGAATTGTGGTGTTGGAGGAGAATATTGAAAGTTCCATGGGCTGCCAAAAGAACCAATAGATCCATTTTGGAAGAAGTGTAGCCAGAGTGCTCTTTGGAGGCCAAGATGGCCAAACTTTGTCTCTCATACTTTGGACATATTGTCAGGAGGGATCAGTCGCTGGAGAAGGATATCATGTTTGGTAAGGTGGAGGGACAGAGAAAGAGAGGAAGACCCCCAATGAGATGGATTGGCCAAGTGGCAGCATCGATGGATTCAATCGTGGCAACAGTAGTGAGGTTGGCGCAGGATCGGGCAGTGTTTTGTTCAGCTGTGCATAGGGTTGCTATGAGTCGGTACCGACTTGATGGAATTTAACAACTTTTGATGCTGTGGGGTCTTGGTATGACACTGTGGGTTAATGCACTGGACTGCAAAGTCAGTTTGAATTGCAGGTTGGCTGTTCAAACTCACCAGTTGCTCCTAGAAAACCCTACACAGGGTCACTATGGGTCAGAACCAATTTGGTGGCACTTAACAACAACAAACTTTTGATTCTGTAGAATAAGTGCTGGACTGCTACACTCAAGATCTGCAGTTCAAACCCACCTTCTTAGAAACCCTACACAGGGTCTCTGAAAGTTGGAACCAACTCGATGGCACTTAACACCTGAAATCAACACCTGGGAAATAAGATAAATAAAGCACCAGGATCACAGCTAGTGGGGAAGCTGGATGGGTATATAAACCAGTAGTGAAGGCAATGGAGGCTGATGGGAGATTTGAGCTAGGACACAGGAGAAGTTAGCTTTGCCTAGAGAATTTTTCTCAGACAACAAAACCTCTTAAGTGATCTTATTCAAAAAGGTCTCCATTAGAAATGTCATCCAATGTCATGTAAAATATAGATAGCTTTTCACGTATGGCATCCTTCTGATCTAGGCACTCAACGAATGTTTCTTGAATTGAATTTTAAAAAGAGGGTCTAACAAGTCAAGGTGTAGATGAAATTGAAGGGCTGGAGGCAAAGAGGCTAAGAGCAAAGGCATTTAGCTGAGGGAGGGTGTGAACCTGAACTGAGGCAGTAGCGGTATAGTGGAGAGGTAACAGGTGGCAGAAATAAGCAGGGCTTGCTGGAAAAAAAAAAAAAAAAAAGGAGTGTAAGACTGACAGAACAAAGTATCATTTAGGACTCCAAGGTTTCTAGCTTGGCCACCTGAGGGGCTGATGGTGCTATTAAGATGATGAGCAGGGAAATCATGAGTTGCGTTTTAGAGGCCCACCAGAAATTCGGTGGAAAATACTTTCCCACGATTTTTTCTTCTCCAACTCTGACTTTGATTTCAGATTTCCAGCCCTGATAAGTACTGAATGAGATAAGGATTACTTCTAGGGGTATATTAGAGGTAGTGGGAGATCAGTGATGATCTCTATTCTCCCCCAAGGACCTCTTTATCTGTGGCATGCCTATTTAAATTTGATCTGCTGCATCTGTTCTAAACATTTAGGCTAATTTTGATGTAGAACGTTATATGCCTGTGTCTATTTTAGGGTGACCAACTTATCCTGGTTTGCCTGGGGCTTTTGAGGTTTTAACAATGCAAGTCCCATCTCCTGAGAGCCTGCTCAGGCCCAGACAAATTGGGACTGATGGTATGTTAAGGAGTTAGGAGTACTTGGTGTGTGCATAGGACATCCTAGACAGTACTGGGTAGGAAACACAATTGTGGAAATAAAATATAGCTCTTAAGTCTATCTTCCCCAGACTGAGAGGGATGCATGAGCCCTAAAAGACAGCATGTTGTTGTTGTTGTGTGCTGTCAAGTCGGTTCTGACCCATAGCAACCCTGAGCAGGGTTTCCGAGGCTGTAAATCTTTACGGGAGCAGAAAGCCTCATCTTTCTCCCGTGGAGCAGCTGGTAGTTTCAAACTGCTGACCTTGCGGTTCACAGCCCGATTCATAACCACTATGCTACCAAAGCTCCTTGAAAGAGAGCATGGAGGAACCCTTTATGTGTTGTTAAATCCCATGGGGGGGGTCACTGAGAAGACAGTAAACAGCAGAGCAGAAGAGTTCCAGAGAATCAGAGGGTGGGTCGCTGTTGGTTCAGCTAGTGAATGTTATCTAGCACTAAAAACAAGTCCTAGTGTGGTGCTGAAGGACAAGCACTGGACTGCAAGGTCATTTGAATAGTAAGGTTGGTGCTTCAAAGGTACCAGCCACTCCTTGGAAACCCTACACAGGGTTGCTATGAGTCAGAACCAACTAGATGGCACTTAACAACAACAACAGCAAGACGTAACAAAGGATCAAGCTGGACTTGCCACAGCTACTCATATATAGACGTTTCCTGAGAGAATTACTTCCTCCAGTATTCCTTCTTGTCACTTGAGAACTCAGATTGCTGCAGAAAGTTGGGGAAACAAAGAAGCCAGAGCCACCATCATCTACAAAAAACAAGTCAGTAAAATCAAATACTGTGGATGTCCTGAGAGAGGTGGGCAAAAAAGGCATGTGAGGATTGCAAAAATAGCAAGTTTCCTCTTATTGCTGTTGTTAAGTGTCATAGAGTCAGTTCCGACTCATAGCTACCCTGTATGGGGTTTCCGAGGAGCGACTTATGAGTTTGAACAGCCAACCTTAGGGTTAGCAGTCCAATGCCTATCCTACAGTGCCACAAAAAAAACTCTACATATACTTCCCACAATAAAATAAAATAGACATGAGGGAGAATTTTACCTTTGTCTTCTCCTGCTTTTCTACACACACACACACACACACACACACAGTTGTTGTTGTTGTTGTTAAGTGATGTCGAGAAGATTCCAACTGATAGCGTCCCAGTATAAGTTTCTGAGAAGCAACTGGTGGGTTTGAATTGCCGACTTTGTTGCTCCCAGTCCAGTGTTGATCCTGCAGCGCTACACCAGGTGTCCATCTACCAAACCAAACCAAACAAACAGAAAAACTCAGGGCAATTAAATTATGCTTCCCTTCACTTCCTGTATTTCCTGTATGAAGCACAAGAAAGTTTTTGGCAAATGTAGCCCTACATTTATTGACAGACCAAATTCAACAACTCCTTCACGCTCCCTCTTAGCTCTAAAGGTTAGATAGTTCTCACAGGGTGCAAGAAAGAGTTATTGAAAACAGCAGGGTTTGGTTTTTTTTTTTGTCCTTCACTTCAGCACTTCTGGTAAATCTGTGATCCAGCATCTAGTGGTTAACCACTGATACAGGAAATGACATTTAACGTTTTTATCACTCAGCCAGAAGTGGAAGAACAAGGCAAGTCTGTGTTTAGGGAAGATGGACGGGCTGCCCACTACCTTCATTTTAAAGGCTCCGGTCTCTTTTTCTGATCAATTTGGTTGATAGGAGGCTCACTTCCCCTCAGCCTGCGTACTTCATTGACAATAAGGCAGGAATGTCAGGAAGACAGTGGTGTTGCTAAGGGGACATGGGAGAGGGGGGTGGGTTCAGGCTGCACCCGGTGACACTGTCAGAAGGGTGACACCAAAATGACTGCCTATAAAGTTTTGTGCAGGGTTTCAGCAGAAATTTATTATTTTTGTAAAAAAAAAAAAAAACCAAAAAGCTCTGTAATTAGTTACAACAAAAGCTTACCTGTAGCATTATATCTACAAGGTTATAACTATGCTAATTTCTTTTTGAACCTTCTAATGTATTGAGGAAGATCAAAGACTACAGCCTTCGGTATGGATTGCATCTCAATGTAAAGAAAACAAAAATCCTCACCACTGGACCAATAAACAACATTCTTATCAATGGAGAAAAGATTGAAGTTGTCAAGGACTTCAGAGTGCTCCTTGGAGGCCAGGATGGCCAAACTTTTTCTCTCATATTTTGGACCAGTCCCTGGAGAAGGATATCATGTTTGGAAAGGTGGAGGGTCAGAGAAAAAGAGGAAGACTCCCAGCGAGATGGATTGGCAAAGTGGCAGCATCAATGGGCTTAAGCGTGGCAACAATTATGAGGTTGGCCCAGGACCGGGCAGTGTTTCGTTCTGTTGTACATAGGGTGAGTATGAGTCAGTCCCGATTCAATGGCACCTAACAACAACAACAAAATGTGCTCTAGGAGTCCTAATGTGCCACTGCGGGTTAATGCGCTAGACTACAAAGTTGGTTTGAATCACTTTGAACCGCAATGTCGGCGGTTCAAGCTCACCAGACGCTCCTTGGGAACCCTACAGAGGGTCCCTATGGGTTGCAACTGACTCGATGGCACCTGACAACAACAACAACAATGTGCTCTAGCCAGTTGTCATTATTGCTCAATTACAAGGATGCTTTGAATCCCATGATTTTGTCTGCTGGGGCTAGAAACATGCACTCTTGCTGTCTTCAGTGTTTTACTCATTGCTGATTTTGTTAAACTTCCTGGTGTTTTAGTTACAATATTGTGGTAATATTGTAATTAGTTACAATATTAGTATTTATGAATCTATATCAATAACTCATTTTCAGAATGAAGGAGTAAATTATAGGAAAAGGAGAAAAAATTTTAATGACTTCTACTCAGTTACTAATAATGTAATTCAATATAGAAAGATTCTACCAAACAATTTTGTTGTTAGAATTCATAAAGTCTAAAAAAAATTACACTTAAGCAATTTACAACTATAATTGTCACATATTATTTTATGATTAAAATTGTTGATAATCATCACTAAGTCTTCTTTGGTGGCGGTCTGTGCATGTGTGTGTGGGGATGATGCCATGAGCTACAGTGCTGGCTGATACCGACACTAGTAATTCCTAGTTGTACAGAATGGGAACTCAAATGCTGTTAGATACTGAAAGGATTTAGATGAACAGTTCTTGGTTCCCTTTTTTTAGGAGCTGTTGTGAGTGACCTCCACACAGGAAGTGACTTTGTATGCCTGCTGTCCCAGGCTCTTTGAAATACAGAATCAACCAGATGGGTCAGGGTGAAACTTTGAACAGAATCACTGGTGATCCACTGCTAAGCATAGGACAGTCACTGGAGATCGAGACTCTCAGCAAAGTTAGTGTGTTGATCACCACAAACCACAGTGAGAAATTATATTTAATTTCATTTACAGCTTCCTTCAGTCACTGATTCTTTCTCATTTCTTGTCCTTTTAGGATGAGATGTTTTCAGCGAAGCTGTGAAGTGGAGATCTTACAACAATAATAAGCAGTAATGTGAAGGTGTCCTGGAATGGCAATGTAAGATAAAGCATTGGACCACAGGTCTGTTTGAACTGCAAGGTCGCTGGTTCAAATCCACCAGTCACTCCTTTGAAACCCTTTATAGGGTCACTATGAGTCAGAACATACTCAGTGGCACTTAACAACAACAATATGATGGGTAAATAGTTCTCCTTTACATTGTTGTTAAGTGCATTTGAGTCAGTTCCAACCCACAGCAACCCTGTATAGGGTTTCCGAGGAGCAGCAGGTGAACTTGAACCACCAACTTTGTGGTTCAAATCGACTTTGCAGTCTAGCACATTACCATACTCAAGGTCAGATCCTGGTGTAATAATAGTTCACGCAATGGATCCATTGCTACAGCCACTGTGCATCACAAACATTTAGTAGTGAGTGTAGCCCTACATCCCATCCCTTTACCCAGCCATCTGTTACCCTCACTAATTGGATTTGGAGTTTGGAACCTGAAGATTCAGAGAAGATTTATTGATGCCCTGGTGGTGTGAGGTGAGTGAGATCAGTTGATGAATTGTTGGCAGAAAAAATGTTTTCCCAAATTAATAAGAGGCCCCAGATTCTCTGATACATTTTCTTAGTACTTTCCTTCTTTCAGTAGGAATGAATAATCCTATTTTTAAGAAAAGGGTCCTTTGGGTGCAAAATTGTCCTCCTGCTCTCTGCTGGATTATCAGCAGGAAGTTCACTTCCTGAACACAAGGAGGCAGTATGGTACAGTGGGAGAGCACTGCTGTTGGCATCAGGAGCGTTGGGGTCCACATTATCCATATGACAGCGACTGCTCTTGGATGAGTCACCTGTGGATGTCTGATCTGTCTTGTTCTTTAATGTGATTTGAGGTGAGGGCCACTCACAATCTCTTCGATACTCTGTTTATTCATCTGCATACTTGATCTGAAGAGGTAATAAATTCTAAAGAGTCTTGAAAAGTAAATTTGTTTTTCCATGAAAGAGGAATCAATTTTTGTTTGACATCAAAGGCTTTGTAACCTGACAGAGTTGCATGTGGGGGTTGCACCATGAAGGACTGTACCCGAATAATTGAAGAGACCGACTTCTACCTATGCTCTCACAAGCTTGAGAGACGGCTTCTCCCCAGGGCAAGGTTCTTCTAGACCTAGCTCATCTTCTCCATGTCTCTCTGTAGAGGTTTTACCCTGTGGACCCAAGCAGAACCTATCTGAACACTGGGGAGTCAAAGCAAATCAGGCATAATCTCTGAGCTCAAAGAATTTATAGCCTAGTTCAGTAGTGTTCACCAGAACCATTCAGGGAACTTAGAAAACATTGATGCCTAGAACAGCTCACTTAATTGGTGTTAGTATTTTTAATAATAAGACCCCAAGATGATTCTGACGTTCAGTCAGAGTACAGAACCGTTGATCTAGATAGAGAGAGATAACTTAAAAACAGCACAAAAACAAAATCTACAGCACAGAATGTTATCTGCTCTGATTTTGACAAATGCAAATAATTATGGGAGTACACTCTGGAGTACTTACTGTACCAATGACTGCTGAGTGGACTTAAGTTGATTCTGACTCATGGAGACTCTTTATGCGCTTCATAGGGTTTTCAATAGCTGGTTTGGGGAAGTAGATGTTAGGCTTTGCTTCAGAGGAGCCTCTGCGCAGACTCGCACCATCAACCCTTCATTCATCAGTCAAACACATGAACTGTTTGTATCACCCAGGGACTCCTAGAGCCATTTACCCAGTCTAGAGAGAGTTGCTGAAATTTTGTGAAGCAGGAAACAATGCAGCTGAGATTTCAAGAACAGGAATTAAGCAGCTGAGGGGGCCTGAGGTGAGGAAAGAGAGGTTAAGAGGATCTTCAGAAATCTCTAGATGACACAAACAATTAAGTGCTTAACTACTAGCTGAGAAGTTGATGATTTGAACCCACCCAGAGGCACCTTGTCACAATTCACATACTTGAAAACCTTTGCGTAGTCAATAAAGCACAGGTAAATATCTTTTTGATAGTCTCAGCTTTCAGCCAAGATCCATCAGACATCAGCAATGATATCCCTCATTCCAAGGCCTCTTCTGAATCCGGCTTGAAT
>NW_006408604.1:12550076-12551315 GCF_000296735.1 Chrysochloris asiatica
CCAACTCGATGGTACCTAAGAACAACAACAGAGGCACCTTGGAAGAAAAGCCTAGTGATCTGCTCCCAAAAGGTCAGAGCCTTGAAAGCTCTCTGGAACCATTTTACTCTGCATGCAAATGGATTCTCCATGAATCAGAATCGATTTGACAGCTATGAACACCAATAGCAAAAAGGATCTCTAGGGAAAGCAAAGAGCATTTACAGAGTCCAGAAGTGAAAGAGAGCGTGGTGCATAAGGAGACTGGTAGCAGATTAGAGTGGCTGGAAAAAAGGGGAGAAAGGGATAAAGATGGAGATGTGACCAGAGGCCAGTTCGTGGAGTTCTTAATGCAATACTTAGGACTTTGTACTTTATCTTGAGGATAGAAGGGCACAAAGAGATACATGCTGGGAAGGACTATGATCAGTTTTCAGAGGAAGGACTGTGATCAATTTTGCAGCGTGAGAAACAGATAGGAAAGCAGCTAGATGTAGATAGGGAGAACAAGCATAGCTCAGAGACAGTTTACTACATTAGTGGTTACTGAGATAGTAAGAGGTGGGTAGATTTGAAAGATATCAGGAATAAGAATCAATTAACCACAGGGAATAAGGTGAGAGAAAAGTCAAGGATAAGGTCAGGTTTTTGTCTTGGGTAAAGAGATGGATGGAGGTGCTATTTCCTGGGAGAGGCCAATCAGGAGGATATACATACAAGTAGTAAGATAGCCTAAGGTCTAATCACACAGGACCCTAAAATTGGTCAGGACTGGGTGGACCTCTGCTGGCAGTTTTGGGTGCCTGGGGCCATCAACGTCTCAGTGAATGGACTAGAGCTCCTGAAAGCTTCCCATTAGGGCATACGCCTCATTGAAATGATTAAAACATGTATTACATTCTTTGCAGCTTGCCAGCCTAGGCAGATTTCTGGCTTGTAACTAGACAATAAAGGAATCTCAAAGACAAACAATAATGAATAATTCCCACTTTCTGTGACTCTTTCATTACCTAATCTCACTTTTCTCCTCTAAGAAAAACCTTAAGATCCATATCTACCCATATAAGAAATCCTTTAATACACAGGCACTTAAAAAACAGCCTTCATATACTTGTTGAGAAGTTCAAGTTCCCATAGGTTCCCTGTGTTCTTCCCTGCTCCGGAAACTGCTCCCTCTAAAGATTCCAACTCATTTCTTATCCCACACAATCATGTGTCTTCATTCCTTATCCACTTCTTAACATCCAATGATGTCAATTT
>NW_006408604.1:12552933-12553889 GCF_000296735.1 Chrysochloris asiatica
CTTAAGGTCAGCAGTTCAAAACTACCAGCTATTCTGCAGGAGAAAGATGAGGCTTTCTGCTCCTGTAAAGATTTATAGCCTTGGAAACCCTATGCAGTGCTCCTCCCATACCCATTCAGCCTGTATATGTGTCCATGTATCTACCCACAGAACTCTGTTGTTCCAAGGTTGTGTATATAGTGCAATTTATCTCTAGCCCCTTTCACCCTTGCCTACTGCCCTGTGTCTTCAGCTGTCTTCATCATTCTTCTGCCAACCTCCCTCTTTTGTATATTGCTCTCTCCCTCACCTGAGCTAACATGTATCTACCCTCTACCAGTAAATTACTCTTCCTTCCCTCCCATACCTACTTCTTTCAGCATGAAAACCTTTTCTCGAGTTTTTACACTCACGGTCTCATACAATATTTGGCCTTTTGTGATTGACTAATTTCACTCAACATAATGTCCTCCAGGTTCATCCACATTATGAGGTGTTTTGCAGATTCATCATTATTCTTCAATACTGAGTAATATTCCATTATGTGTATGTACCAAAGTTTGTTTATCATTCTTCCATTGATGGGCATTTAGGTAGTCTCCATCTTTTTGCAATTGTGAACAGCACAGCAATGAACAGCAGTGTGCATGTCTCTGCTTGTCTCCTGGCTCTTATTTCTTATAGATAAATACCAAGTAGAGGGATTATTGGGTCATATGGTATTTTTATTTCCAACTCTCCGAGGAAGCACCACACTGTTTTTCTCAGAGGTTGAACTATTTTACAGTTGCACAAGCAATGTAAAAGAGTTTCAGTCTCTTCACAACCTTGCTAACATTTGTTGTTTTTCCTTTTAACTTTGCTATTAATGCTGGGGTGAGATGATATCTCATTATTGTTTTGATTTGCATCTCTCTAATGACTGGATTGTAAACATTTTTTCATATGCTTGTTGGCTGCCTGAATGTCTTTCTTGG
>NW_006408604.1:12554409-12556060 GCF_000296735.1 Chrysochloris asiatica
AAATTGAAGAGGAATATTCTGCATCACATTCATCATCAAAAAGAACATATCAAGATCTGTCTTGAAGTACAACTCTAAGATAGGAAAATATCAATACAACCATAAGGAAAACCAGTTAATACCACTATTGTTCAAATGTATGCACCAACCATTAAAGCCAGTGATGATGAAATTAAAGAATCCTACCAACTGATTCAATTAGAAATTGATCAAACATGCAATCAAGATGTATTGATAATTACTAGTGATTGGAATGCAAAGGTTGGAAACAAAGAGGAAGGATTAGTAGTTGGAAAATATGGCCTTGGTTATAGAAACGATGCTGAAGATCGCATGATAGAATTTTACATGACCAATGACTTCATTGCAAATACCTTTTTTAAATGACATAAAAGACGACTATACATGCAGACCTCACAGACAGAATATACAGAAATCAAACTGACTACATCTGAGGAAAGAAGAGTGTGGAAAAGCTCCATATCATCAGCTAAGACTAGGCCAGAGGAAAACTGTGGAACAGACCATCAATTGCTCATATGCAAGTTTCAGCTGAATCTGAAGAAAATTTAAACAAGTCCACAAGAGCCAAAATATGACCTGAACATATCCCACCTGAGTTTAGAGATCATCTGAAGGACAGATTTGATGCATTAGACACTAAAGACTAAAACCCTGAAAAGTTGTAGGATGACATCAAAAGCATCATACAGGAAGAAAGCAAAAGATCATTAAGAAGACAAGAAAGAAGGAAAAGACAAAATGGGTATCAGAAGATACTTTGAAACTTGCTCTACAGAAGAGATGCTAAAACAAAATGAAGAAATGAGGATGCAAAAGAACCGAGTAGAAAATTTCAAAGGTCAACATGAAAAGAAAAAGTCAAATATTATAACGAAAAGTGCAAAGACCTGGAGTTAGAAAACCATAAAGGAAGAACATACTTAGCATTTTTCAAACTGAGGGAAGTGATGAAAAAATTCAAGCCTCAATTTGAAGTATTGATGGGCAAAATATTAAATGATGCAGAAAGCATCATAAGAAGATGGAAGAAATACACAGAGTATCAGTAGCAGAAAGAAATGATCGATATTCAACCATTTTAAGAATATATGATTAAAAGCCAATGATACTGAAGGAAGAAGTTCAAGGTGCACTGAAAGCATTCGCAAAGAACAAGACACCGGGAATAGATGGGATACAAATCGAAATCTTTCAACAAACTGATGCATCTCTGGAGGCACTCACTCATCTATGCCAAGAAATTTAGAAGACAGCTACCTGGTCAACTGATTGGAAGAGATCCATATTTGTGCCCAATCCAAAGAGAGGTGACCTAACGGAATGCAGAAGTCATTAGACAATGTCATTAATATGAGAAGCAAGTGAAATTTTGCTAAAGATGATACAAAAATGTCTGCAATCATAATTTGATAGAGAATTTCCAGAGGTTTAAGCCGGATTCAGAAGAGGATGTGGAACAAGGGATATCATTTTTGATGTCAGATGGCTTTTGGCTGAAAGCAGAGAATACCAAAAAGATATTTGTTTACCTGTGCTTTATTGACTATGCAAAGGCTTTTGACTTTGTGGACTGTGGCAAGCTATGGATAACATTGTGGAGAATGAGTACTGTGGAATACTTAGTGTG
>NW_006408604.1:12556920-12584475 GCF_000296735.1 Chrysochloris asiatica
CTTTGTCTCTCATACTTTGTATATACTATCAGGAGGGAGCTCTCCCTGGAGAAAGACATCATGTTTGGTAAAGTTAAGGGCTGGAGAAAAAGAGGAAGACCCCCAATGAGATGGATGGCATAGCAGCAGCGGCAATGGGCTCAGACGTAGTAACAATTGTGAGATTGGTGCAGGACTGGGCCGTGTTTCATTCTGCTATGCATGGGGTCACAGTTAGTTGGTACTGACTCAGCAGCTAAAAACAACAAGCCATCTGTTTTGTCTTCTACTGTTTGTATGTTTTTAGTTATTTTTAACAGTGCATTTATCCCTAAGATTTTCTCTATTTTTCAATGATGATCATTACTGTTTTAGGTTTTACATTTAAATCTTTAATCCACACTGAGTTTATTTTTGTATATGGTGTGAGATATGGGTCTTGTTTCTTTTGCCTGCAAATGGATTTCCAGGTTTGCTAGCAATGTTTGTTGAAGAGACTATCTCTTACCCATTTAATATGTTTTGACCATTTGTCAAAGATCAGCTGACTGTATGTGAATGGATTTACTCATGGATTCTCAATTCTATTCCACTGATCTATGTATCTTTTGTTGTACCAGTACCAGACTACTTTGACCACTGTGGCTGGATAAGAAATTTTGAGATCAGAGAGTAAGAGGCCTCCAACTTTGTTTTTCTTAAGCCATGCTTTGCTTATCTGAGCTCTCTTTTCTTTCCATAGTAAGTTAGCTATCAGTTAGTCCATCTCTTTAAAGAGTAATGTTGGAATCTGAATTGGGATTGTGTTATAGCTGTAAATTACTTTGGTTACCACTCCCTTTGATTCTTCAGTATTCTGGTCTCCCTCCCTGTTCATCTGCTATTAACTTGTCTTAATCCTTTATCAACTTATTTCCTGTTCTTACCCACAATCTTGTATTTTATACATCTATAAAAAAGTTGAGGAGTCCTGATGTGGTGCTGTGGGTTAATGTGCCAGACTGCAAAGCCATTTGAACTGCGAGATCAGTAGTTCAAGCTCACCAGCCACTCCTCGGAACCCTGTACAGGGTCGCTATGGGTCAGGATCAACTCAACGGCACTTAACAACAACAAATAGAAAAGTTGAAGTCCTGGCATGGTGCTGTGGGTTAATATGCTAGACTGCAAAGTCTATTTCAATGCATGGTTGGTGGTTCAAGCTCACCAGCCGCTCCTCAAAAATCCTATGTAGGGTTGCTGTGTGGATCAGAACTAACTTAACAGCACTTAACAACAACAACAACATAGAAAAGTTACTCTGCAAAGATGCTAGCTAATCCTATGTGTTTAATATTGATTATCAGCGTTATTTAGTATTAAACATAACAATACAAGGAAAAATATTTTGTAAATAATAAATCACCAATTAAATTTTAGATAATAACATTAACAGGCTTTGAAGGTCTCTGCTTGCTTAAAGAAGTATTGTAAATTATACCTAGAAACAAAGGTTGAAAAATGAGATTATATCTCTAAACGCTCTTAGAAATTCAGTCTCCTGAACTGATTTTCCACAATTCAGGTTCTAACCTGATTTATGCAAAATTTGGTTTGCCTCCCCTGTGTTTCTTGTCATTCACAAAACAGAATTTGTTCTTTTGACCATGTAAAGTTTTGTGACCTTTTTCCTGTTGTCCTCTTTACTTGAAAATTATCAATTCAACAAACACATTGAGCATCTCATTCTGTTAATTCATTCACTTATCCACTCACTGTTTTTATTGAGTTCTAGTAAGCACCAGACAATATACTAAGAATCAGGGATCCATTGGTGGACAAAACGAGACATAATTTTGAATTTAGAACTTAAGGTCCAGTATGGGGAAAATAGAGTACAACAGCCATACAAATAACAGGGAAATACTAATTGTGCTGAGTGCTATGAAATCCATAGTCTTATGAGAACATATAATGGGGGACGTGATCTAGGCCAAGGGTAGGTGGTAGGCGGGCTGTAAGAAGACTTTCCGAAAGAAGAGATGCTTTCGCTTAGATCTGAAATACAAGGAGGAATTAGCTAAGGGAGACAGAGTGTTGGAGGACAGGTACAGAAGCAAAGACTTTGTAGAGAGAGAGATAGAAAGGAACTATGACAGGTTTGAGAAACTGAAAGAAGGTTAGTGGGACTTGAAGACAGACTGTTAGGAGCATGGTGCAAATTGAGGCTTAGTAAGCGTCAGACCAGGAGGACTTTGAAGGTTATGCTTAGAATTTTGTTGTTGTTTTTCATCTTGAGAGGAATGGAAAATCCTTTGAAGTATTTTAATCAAATATTAGGTTTGCACAATAGTAGGTAAATAAAAAATCCTCTATATTCTCTACACAAAGGCTTTAAAAAGGAGGTACTATTTGAGTCCTTGGAAATCCTATACAGGGTCTCTATGGGTCAGAATCGACTTGACGGCACTTAACAACAACAGCAATTTGAGCTGGGTGTTGAAAAATAGAGCACATTTCAGGAAGATGGGATTGCATATCCAAAGACACAGGCATAGGAATACAGCAAGTGTGCATAAAGACCAGTTACCTGGTGTGGATGGAGACCCACCTGCTCTGGTAGTCATTAGGACTGTTTAGCAGTATTCCAGCACTCCTCCAGGGCATATGGTAGGGAAAGGCTGCACTTTCCAATAGACTGTAGTAAGTGTAGTAGCAGACTGATAAAAGTAAGTAGAAGGTAAGTATGCCACTTCCAGGTGGAGGATTTCAGAGTTGGTATGTACTTTGTAAGATTCTTTTTTCCCTTGGTCGTTCTTAATGCTTCAGAGAGCAAATATTTATCAGATTGTGCCCTAGTTAGGGGGCAACACTGATGAAAGTAGAACCATCAGCCAATCTGCAAATAATATGGAAGATGAGCAAGAAATAGACCTCTGTTCTTATGAACCACTGAGATTTTTGGATCATTTGTTATTGCAACATAACCTAGCTTACCTTGACTGATAGATACAGAAGCCTGAAGAATTCGAAGGGTCTGAGATTTTATGTTGCGTATATGCGAACAGTTTCATGGATACTAGTGAAAGACAAGACTCTTAAATCAGAGACAAAAGAATTGTATTACTCACAGAATAGCAGACAACATGAGTTTCATGTTTGCCTAGATTCCTCTTTCCCCAAGTCCCACTGTAGCCATTTGGAGTGGGTTTGCCTACCCACTGGCTTTGTGTCACAGCTGAGAAACTCCAAGCTTAGGAAACCCTAGTCTTTTATATAGGTTACAAGCAAACCCACTTGACCTCTGTCCTGAATAGAAAACAAATCTTCCTTCTGCTCTGGAAGAACTCACTATCTATCTTTGAATGTTATTAAGTATTCTTGAAAAGATAGTCCAGAGAAAAAATTGGTATTGCTTCTGTTTGCAAAATGTGCACAAATGTCTCTCAATAGTGCCTTTGGGTCAGTGGATGGAAGTGAATGATAGAAGTCATTTGAAGTCTGACTAGAAAGGATTTTGTAGGTCTTGCCAAGGAGATTGGACTTTATCCAGTAGGTAGTTAGAAACTATCAAAGGTTTTAAAATATGTGGTATGGAGAATAGAGAATGAATTAAAGAAAGAGTGAACAGAGCTGGGAGAAAGATGGGAATTTACTAGTTGCAAAATTAGTAGTTCAAATCCAAAAGCTGCTCCTTGAAAATCCTATTCAGGGTCACTATGAATCAGAACCCACTTAACAACAACAACAAAAAAAACTTAAATGCATTCCTGGACAGTGTAAATGGTTAACAAACTTGGCTGTTAACCAAAAGATTGGAGATTTAAATTCATCCAGAAGCACCTCAGAGGAAAAGCTTGGGCATTTACTTGGAAAAGCATCAGGTATTGAAAACCCTATGAAACACAGTTCTCTGGTGTACATGGGTTATCAAGAGTCAGAATTACCTGATGGTAACCGGTATCACATACTGACATGAGGTGAAACCACTGACTTTGCTCACTACTTGGATAAATTCTATTACCTCCAAAGCTCAGTTTAAAAGGCATCTTGTTTAGTTGCTAAATAAAATGTTTGTTTGTTTGTTTGTTTGTTTTCCCCAAAGCAGCAGCATTTTGCCAAAAGGAGCCACTTGCAAAATTCCAACCAATAAAACAGATGGAAAGACATACACTTAGGCTGAAGCCACAAGCCACCCAGAGTCCTCTCCAGAGCCCTTGGAATCCAGAGAACACACTTTGAACCCATCTTCCTTGACCCAAATAGGATTAATTGCTCTTTCCTTTCTGCTCTCTTAACATTTTATTAAGAGAGCATCATTTATCACCTTGACCAGAGCTTCCTTAATCTTCATCTCTGCATTTTCCAATGTCCAATATAGTACTTGCATCTTAGGAAGGCTTGCCATCAGTATTTGTTGAATTGAATTGAAATCATCACATCAATAAAAAAATCATAACTGTCCAGGTGTTGTTTTTTTCTGTTTTGTAAAGCTTTGCATTTTACATTTAATTAAATATGATAGCTAATCCATGAAACTTAAATATGAACAAATAAGTATCAAGGAAAGAAAGAAAAAAAACCACTGAAATGAAATGATTGAGTGGTTATGTGCCGTGGAGTCAGTTCCAATCCTGTGTAGGGTTTCTGAAACTGTAAATCTTTACAGGAGCAGAAAGCCTCATCTTTCTCTCACAAAACAGCTGGTAGTTTCGAACTTCTGACCTTGAGGTTAGCAGCCCAACTTGTAACCAGTACGCTACCAGAGCTCCTTCTGTAGTGAAATACATATATAGACATTGTTTTAATTTGTTCTGGTGTGGCATTGTAGGATAAGCACTGGACCACCAACTCCAAAGTCGGTGTTTCAAACCCACTAGTCACTCCAAGGAAACCCTAAAGAGGGGTCGATGTGAGTTGAAACAGACTCGACAGCACTTAACAATGACAACAATATATTAACAAATGCTTTCTTAAGAAGCAAAGTGCTTTTTCAGAGAAAGGAGACCATAGTCCAAAGAAATAACATCCTCCCAGTTAATGTCAGAGATTGCCAGAACTTCCTAAGCATGGAGATCCATCCAATCACCTGTGTTTTCAACAGGCAAGGAAGGAGAATTCTGTGTTTACTCTGCTAACTGATGCCAGTAGAAGATTGACTTTTGAAAAAACAGAAAAAATGAAAAACCCCAGCTGGGTTGGACATGTCCTTGCTATCTGTTATATCCATGAGAAGTTTATAGGTGGTTTGGTGAAAACAACAGTTCTTTGAATCCTTGAATCCTTACCATTTTCCTGGAACTTTATACTTACTTGTGAATGAATCCTACTGATTTTTAAGGAGAAATACACAGGGGATAAAATTTCCAGTCATTCTGCTCTGGTTCTGTCCTGGCTACTGTCTATCTGTCTGTCTGTCTGGAAGAGGATCTGTTCCTAGTCGGGGTGAGGAGAGAGAGAGGGACTCAAGATTCCCTTGTGAAGGTGGAAACAGAGTTTGTAGGACTGAAGCTTAGACTACTATTTGAGCCCTCTGTAAGTAAAACAATACAAAATTAGGCATGTAAATGAATACTTGTTTAGAATGAGAACAGAAATCAAAATGACAATATTTTTGTTATGTATCTTATTGTTACCATATTTTTATTGGATAGGCCTCTATCATATTTTTATATTATATTGGTTCCATACCCTGTGTGTGTTTATCTGATAACAATTTTGTGATATTTTCAGTCTCTTATGTTTGATCTAAGATTATTTATTTTTATTATAAACCGTTTAGAAAAATTTCTTCTAGCTTCCCTACTTCTGATTAATGTTATTGTTGTTAAGTGCCATCAAGTCGGTTCTGATTCATAGTGACTCTGTATAGAGTTTCCAAGGAATGGCTGGTAAGTTTGAACTGCTAAGTTTGTGGTTCAAATGCCAAGAAAATGTTTAGTATTGTTAAGTTTGACAAACCACTATCATGTTTCTTTCAGATAAGCTGTAAGATTTCAGGGCATTTAAGATTTTTTTGTGAGTTTCTATCTTAAGTACTTTTTCAATTGATGACAGTCATGTCTTAATTTTGTAGTGTACGAGTATTGTGAATTTTATGTTTTCAACGATGCAAGTATTTTGTGCAGGATATTGGAATCTTTCTATAATGCATTCCTATGATTCACTTCTCCTCATTAATTGGATTATCAAATTATCTAAGAGTTTATTACTTATCATTACTTATATCTGAAATGTATCCTTTCCTCTTAATGAATCACTTATTGCCTTTGGTATAGTCTAATTTCTTGTTGATGGTGTTGTTATAATTTGTTTCATCATGTTAGGACAATATCTATTGATTTTATTACTCATCTTCACTGAATTTATTTTACGTCTCATTATTTTTTAATCAGAATATTCTTGCAGTTCTTTAATAGATACATTTATTAAACTTTAATCAGAAGGCTGTTCTTTCTTATTTGTTTATTAAAAAATTGAAAACATCTTTGGATGTTGGAGGGAGGGACAAAGTAGGTTGGATTATGACCTTAATTTAGCTGGGCAGATTGAGTCTGAGAAACTTTGCTGGATTTGAACCTGGGTATACCTTGGGTGGGTAAGGTAAGGGCAAGTGTGGCCTTTTGGGAGTTACTTGTAAATACGAACACTTGAAAGAGTGGGGGCATTTAATTTGGGCTCTAACAACTATGTGGTTGAAGCAACTCAAGGAAAGGGAACATCAAGACAGAAAACTCAAGGGAGGGTGACCAGGCTAGGATAGGAGCAAAGTTGTTGTCAGTTGCAGTTGAATCCACTCTGATTCATGACCACCTTATGTACAACAGAATGAAACATTGTCTGGTCCTGATCTTCATGATTGTTGGTATGTTGGAGTCTATTCTTTTAGCTACTGTGTAGTGCCAACTTAGCGGGTTCATCTTCTAACACTATATTGGCCAATATTCTGTTGTGACCCATGGGTTGTCACTGGCTTATTTTCAGAAGTGGATAGCTAGACCTTACTTCCTAGTCTGCCTTAGTCTGGAAGTTCTGCTGAAATCTAGCTACAATGGGTGACCCTGTTGGTACTTGAAATTGTGTGCCTGATCATTAAGAAATTGAAATCTTTTGTTTCAGAGCAACATGCAAACCATTTCAATGTAGTAAACTGACAAATGGATGGTGGAGGAACAAGATGGGGTCTCCTTAGAGAGTAAGAAGTCTGCTTTGGAGAAGGAAAGAGGAAATGCCATGGAAGAGAGCAGGTTGGTAAGGAAGCCATGGATGAACACTAGAATGCCCAATAGGGTGTCTCCAAATCCACCGCCATTGAATCAATTCCGGCTCACAGTGACTTTATAGTGTTTCTAAGACTGAATCTTTATGGGAGAAGACAGACTTATGTTGCTCCCTCATAGTGGCTGGTGGGTTTGAACCATTGCAGTTAGCAGCCCAACACCTAACTCATAGTGCCACCCGGGTTCCTTTAGGCCAGAGCATATTCAAGGAGTAGAAAGCCTCATCTTTCTCCCACTGCTTGGGAAGCAGAACCAAGATACTTATAGGAGATTTGTGAAGGGCTGACGGTGGTCTTGATGATGGTTGGTGCAGTTCCTCTAAGGAGCTTCATAGTAGAAGACCATTTCCACCCTCAAGAGACCATGATTAAGGGGGCATCTCAGATTCTCTTCCCTGGCCATAACGGACTAGGTTTTTCTCAAGCAGACTGAAATATTTTTAAAAGAGGCAACAGCATATATTAAACCAAGAATTCTGGAATCAGAAAGACTTGGACTAAATCTTAGCCATGTACCTCTTCCTTAGTAGTGTCCTTAGGTAAGGTCATAAGTATCAGTGAAATCTAATCCCTCCTCTGAAAAAAAAGGTATAATAGAACACCCCATTTGGGCAGATATTTCATAAACCTTATAAAGTAATAAAGGAGTTCTGGTAGCATAGTAGGCTATGAGTTGGGCTGCCAGCTGCTCCATGGGAGAAATATGAGACTGTCTGCTTCCGTACAGATTTAGAGCCACAGAAACCCTATAAAGGGTCACTATGAGTTGGAACTGACTCCGTGGCACATAACCACCACCACCACCTCAATAAAATAAAATGAAGAACAATAAATGCCATCATTAGGTAAAACATATGTGGTTGTTAAAAATGTCAGAGACTGGTAGAACTCCTTGGTCACCCTTCAGGTCTGGAACTGAACTCACTCCCATTGCACAATTTTCAGACAAACAATATATAGATCTGTAAGGGGAGCAATAACATGAGTGAAGTACACACATTGAATAATAATCAACCATTTGAGAGACGAGAAAAAAAGGCAGCATTTACCCAAGGACAGAGTTCAGAAGAGTTAGGAAAGAAGGAGGAATAGAAACAGGAAACACAGGGAGGAAGTGGGATAAGTGACGTTACACTAAGGGGACAGCAGTCAATGAGATGAAACAAAAATGCAAAAAACTGTCCAATGTAAAACTGACCTGCTCTGTAAACCTTCACCCAATTTAAAAATATATCAGATTTATTTCCAAAAATGTGCTGTAGTTTTGCTAAATTAATTCTTATTTTCTAAATGAGGAAAATGACATCTGATTGATATAGCTCAGATGGTAAAATTCTCAATTTCTACTTTGATCTGTTTGTGTAATACAAGGCTGTTTGTGTAACACATACACACATAGCTGGACATTAAGATATATAGCCAGAATCCTTGAAGTCGTTCCAGAATTTAAAGCAGAAATTATTTGAGCTCTGATCTCTCTAAATTTTTTTCTCTTCATATTGTTTTTGTGTGTGTGGTCATAGTGAATCTATTTAAACAGTCTGATGATCCCTTGATTTTGGAAAGGAAAGAATCAGTTTAGTTCTCTGTGCACAGATGCTGACTAGCTATAATTTCTAGGATTGTTTGTTGATATTTCTTGGTTTATTACACCATTTTCCTGATCTCATTAGTTGGATTTTTCTTTTGATGTGCTCTGCTGTAATGTAATCACATACTCAAGCTACATGACATCAGATGCTCCATATTCTCACGAGGAAAAGACACTAGAGCAATCCAGAGCTAGTGCTCCTGGTAAGACACATTGCGGTCAGGTGGGAAGGAACCTTGTATCTCTTTCCTCTGCTCACTGTGATCCTCACCCTCCACCTTCCCAGGTGGATGAGAGATCTCTCTGATCACCGACTGCGATGGTCTCACCTTAAGGAAGTAAAGATAAGAAAAACACAAGTATCAGTTTGGGAGGATTTATGTTAGGGCAGGGATTTCCTACAGATTATTGTTATTGGACATCTGCTCTTGGAGAACAGTAAAGGAAAAGACATGGTGTTAGGTGTAGATATAAAGTATGATCTGGTTTTGAAATTAACAGCAACATATAGCATGACTATCCCCCTGCTTATTGAAACTCCATCTGTTATGGATTGAATTGTGTTCCCCCAAAATATGTGTTGTAAATCCTAACCCCCTTGGAAACCCTATACAGGATCACTATGAATTGGAACCAATGAACAACAACAAAAACAACATACACGTGGCTATAATTCCATCAAGGAATAGAGGTTCTTTGTTTTGTTAAGGAGACCTTATCAGTTTAGGGTGTGTATTAAGTTAATTAGCTCTGAGATATTAAAAGGGCAGATAAGAAAGCACAAAGGAGGGAAAAGATAGATACCATATATGAAGCTGAAAAATGACCAAGACCTTCTAGAAAGTCTAGGCAGAGAAACAAAGTCTTCCCCTAGAGCTGGTTACCCTGCATTCAGATTCTTAGCCTTCTAAATGGTGAGAAAATGAATTTCTGTTCATTAAGCCCACCAACTTGTGGTGTTTCTATGACAGCAATACTAAAAGACTCAGACCTAGCCCTTCCAAAAATTCTATTCCTGAAGATACAGGAATCTCAATATAATAAAGCAGTGTGTTTGGCTAATAGCAATTTGCTCTCAATTCCTATGGCTGGATCTCAGCCAATGAGGGGCCAGACTCATTCTGATATTATGGTCCTAGAGCAAAGATCAGCCAGAGGCTGTCTGTCTCCTAGTTAGCAAGATGGGGTGGGAGATGCTGAAAGTGTGGGCCCTGGCAGAGTGCTTTGGTTTCACATCTTGTTTGGTTGGTTGATACATTAAGATTCAACCTCAGATTTTTAACTTCCACTTAAAAATAAGGGAAGCAAGAATAAAGAAATTAAAATGAGGATCTGGCAGTAGTCAAGTCACAGTTTAAGATGAGTTAGTAACATCTTCATGCCTCATCCACCTTGAGGGAGAAATACTATCATCTATCTATCTTTATTAAGGAGCTCTGGTAGTGTAGTGGTTATGAATTGGGCTGCAAACCTTAATGTCAGCAGTTTGAAACTACCAGCTGTTCCACGGGAGAAAGATGAGGATTTCTGCTCCCGTAAAGATTTACAGCCTTGGAAACCCTGTACAGGGTTGCTATGGGTCGGAACCTACTCGACGGCACAACAACATCTATCTTTATTGAGTACTGGTGTAGCACTGTGGGATAATGTGCTTGACTGCAAAGTCATTTTGAACCACAGGCCAGCAGTTTAAGCTCACCAACTGCTCCTTGGAAACCCTATACAGGGTTGCTATGGGTTGGAATGGACTCGACGGCTCATAACAACAACAACAACAACATCTATCTATATTGAGTCCTGGTGTAGCCCTGTGGGTTAATGTGCTGGACTGCCAAGTTGTTTTGAACCACAAGGTCAGTGGTTCAAGCTCACCAGCTGCTTCTCAGAAACCTTATACAGGGTCGCTATGGGTCAGAACCAACTTGATGACACTTAACAACACATGTCATGGAATAGAATAATATTGATAGATAGCTGCAGTCAAGTTGATTTTGACTCTTGGTGACCTCATGTACAACAGAATGCAACACTGTCTATTCCTGTGCCATTCTTTTGATCACAGGCCTTCTGCTTCACCAAACATGATGTCCCCCTTTAGTGACTGATGTTTCCTAATGATGTGTCTAAAGCAAGGGAGTTGGACAATGTTCTGTTTTGATCTATAAGGTTTTCATTGGTTAATTTCAGGTCGTTCTTCCTACTATGTTTTAATCAGGAAGCTTGGCTGAAATCTGGTCACCATTGGTGACCGTGGTGGGATTTGAAATATTGATGGCATAGCTTCCAGCATCATAGCAACATGCACACACCACCACAGTATGACAAACTGACAGATAGGTGGTGGAGGAAGAGAGTGTGGTGAAACCTTTTTTATTTTTTCCTTTATTGTTAACAATCGTTGGCTTATAGACTGTATGTGTTTAAAGAAATGACCATTGCAGTGTGACCAACTTAATTTAATCTTGCAGGAGAAGGAGGGGGATTTAGGTAAGCCATTCTGTAATTGTTTGCCATTGTCACCATGGGGTCACAGGAGAATGTGGATGACTCATATCCAAACTCTCTTGCCTGCTGAGAACAAGCCTCCTGATAATGTGGGGTTAACAGAATTACCTCTGAATATTGAAAGATGTAATTACTACCCAAAAGACTAAAATTAAAATGACAGTAAACAACATATTTGACTTCCCATCAGGATTTCTTCTTCAGGAAGATAGCTGTCTTTTACAGAAGACTACATCAGACTATAAGGAGTGCCTCCTTGGGTGAGAATCCAGCACCTTCCTCAGGCATATGAATAGTAAGCACAATGCTTAGAAATTTAAAAAGGAAAAAAGAGATCATGTGGTTGTTCTCCTGCTGATCTATGTCCTCATGCTGGCTTTTTGCTATCTTATTTTTCTTATTAGCCAGACTGCTTTCTACTGCTAATGACAAAACAACAACACCGGCAACAAAACCTTACCAAATGGCTTATGCCAGGGGCCACTTGTTTCTCTCTGTACACCATGACCCTGCTCACCCCCATCATAGCCTCCTTCTCAGAGAGCCTTTCCTCTTGGATCCATAATAGCTGCACAGCTGTGGGTCTTATATCTTTTCAGCTGCAGATCTCAGGAGAAACGCCATCAGGTTGCTTTTCCAGAAATCCTAGCAAAAATTTCATTTCATTTCATTGGTGCTTGCTTTTGGATTGTGTGCCCATGTGGCTAGAGAATGCACTGCTTTGATTGACTAAGAAGGGAGGAGTGGTGGACATTCAAACCAAAATTAGTGGCTGTTGCCGGAAGATGGAGAAATAAATATTCAGGAAGCACATCACAATTGTGTACTCTATATGTGAATCCAGTGGCCACCAAGCCCTGTTGCTCTCTTGGGTCCTGGTACTTCCTTGTCTGGGATAAATTCAGAGCACACTGAATAGGCAAGGATGACAGAGCTCCTTCCGGTAGAAGCTGGGCAAACTCTGTGTTATGCTCTTCTCTTCAGTAGAGAGCTGTCTGGAGAAGATTAGTGTAAATAGCAATTTCATGTGTTACTGAAACATGGGAAGAAAAATGGGTCCACAGATACTTCTGAACTATCAGGGGGTTAAGAATAATTAGTTTTCAGAACAAATAAAAGATCCTAGGCTTTCTGGAGACATGGGGGTGGTGGTGGTAAATAAGCCCCTAAAACTATTGCCCTGGTATAATATTGGTACCTTAAATCAACAATATCCCTTGAATTCATCTTAAAACTGAAAAACAGTTGTGCTGAAATAGTAAAACAACACTATGTTGTTTTAAGAACTTTTTACATGACATTAAATTGACAACAGCAACTAGAAAAATTAAATAAGAACCTTAGGGGGCAATAAGGGAGTAACACTCAGAAAAGGAGGGTGAGAACGGTTGCAAAACTGGAAGAATATCATCAATGTCACTAAATTGCACAAGTAGAAACTATTGAATTGGTGTATGTTTTTCTCTGTACATTCCCAACAACAGCAAAATAGATAAAATTTAGGGGAAAAAAAAAGAAAGTAAAGTTAGTATTCAATTCATCTTTGCTTCCCAATAGGTGCTTGGTGCCTCCTCAGAAGTCCTAATTTTAGCATCCTACCATCCCCACACATTCCCTTCTTCTGAACTCTGTATTCAGATGTAAGGCCTAAAGACCACAATAAGGTGTCTGGTGATGACTTCACCAACCAGGAATCGGGCAGTGGTTTCAGTTCCTGGATAAATAATAAGAAAGCTTCAGACCATTCGATTTGGTAAGCACTGAAAAGCAGAGGAAACTAAGTTTTGTTCCCAGTTCCTGGGAGCAACTATTTTCCTCCATGGTTCCATAGTATTGAGAGAGGATTGACTACTGGCAGGCCCACGTATTTTTTTCACTCAAAGGCTAAACAGACTGCAACTAGACTTTCTCTCGACTGGTTACCTCTTAATTAGTTTCTCAATAGCTAACTTCCACTGGAGAGGTATGGCAGGCGAAAGAACATTTCTTACTAATGGGCTATGTGTTAGAATGGATATACAGCAGTTGTTGGCATCTTCAAAAGAGCTATAGGGCAGCAAGGTAGGCAAAAACAGGTAATATTTTCAATATCAATTGTATGGCTGTTGGCTAATATCAACTATGAGGATGGTGCAGAATAGGAGGAACCAAAAAGATCCAATTTTAAGGATTTTCAAATCTTCTGTCTACATTCACTTTTGGGAACATCCTTTCATCCTTTGCTAAGGTTTGACAGCTCCCACTCATTGAACCACAAAGCACACTTCCTGGAATTATTGGAATGTATGAAATGACATCCCAGTAATTCCAGGAAGAGTGCTTTGTGGTTCTGGGATCTATAGATGGCATCCACCACACACACATCTGTTTGCTGTACTGCGGTGGCTTGCGTGTTGCTGTGATGCTGGAAGCTATGACCAGTATTTTAAACATCAGCAGAGTCACCCATACTGGACAGATTTCAGTGAAGTGTCCAGACTGGCAGGCTAGGGAGAGGCAGGCCACTTCTGAATTATTAGTCACTGAAAATCTTATGAATAGCAGCAAAAATGGAAAGATATAGTACCGGAAGATTAGAATGTTCTCAAAATACAACTGATAAGAACTGCCTCCTCAGAGTGGAGTTGACCATAATGACATGGATGGAACAAAACTTTCAGGACCTTTATTTGTTGGTGGGGCACAACTCAAAATGAAAAGGAACAGCTGCAAGCATCCACTGATAATTGGAATGTACGAAGTATGACTATAGGTGAACAGGAAAAAGTAAAAATCATCCACTGCCCTCTCTGCCCAAGGAGGCAAGCTAAAATCCTAATCAGGCAACTGAATGGGACCAATCTTACTGGTTTTCCCCTTTCCCTTAAACAGGTATGCAGCCTGGCCCCTCCCTGACTCTGACCCCATATAGGCCCGTGTTACCCACCATTAGGGGGGGCGGCTCAGAATCTGGAGAAATTAGCTCCTCTGAGTCAGTCAGCTTAATTAAATCTGAACTCTGCTTCACCTCTCCGAGTGGCCTTGGTTTTGACCTAAAACTGCTGTAACATTTGGTTCCCTGACCAGGAAACCGACTGCGCTGGCCCCTTGAGCCACCGGGGAGTGAGCAATGGTGAGCTCCCCTTGACGGATGAGATGGCGCGCCACCTCCACATTTGAAGGTCCCGCCTCCTCCGAGTGGGGCCAGCCAGCCTCCGCACCCACCTCTCAAAAGAAGAGGTAGAACCAGAGAAACCAGCCAAGAGTTCTGGAACAGGTATGCCCTGGGGTGGGGGGGGAAAGGCACGGGTTAAACCTAGTCAGGCCTGTCCCTACAGAAGTGGAAGGCTGATCCCCTTTCAAGGCCTCACCTAGAGATCTCGGTCAGGGACTCCCTAAAAGGGGCCGTGGAACTGCCATAAAACCGGTTGAATGCGAGTGTGCATGTTACTGATGCGCAGCTTGTACGGTTCCACGGCTCCGGCTACGGAATCTGAGTGGGCCCTAGGGCACTACATACACTTAAGTACAATGGGAATTCTCAGGGTGAGTCCGCAGCGGGATGTATGTTGAAGGATTAAAAAAAAAAAGGGGAGGGGGGCGGGATAGGAATTATGGTTACGGTAAGTGTGTAAACTGGTCTTTGGCCTATACTTGATTGGATTCATTAAAACTTTCAGGTGGTATGTTGAGCCAGAACCTGAGTTGAGACATTTGAATTTGAAAAGACATGCACGCCCACCCAGATACCCAGCTGATAGCAAATTTCATACTGCTTAAGGAGACAGTCCTCTCTGCTGTCCGGGAGTGGACTCCTGGTTCAAAACTCTGCAAAGCTAAGAGACGCTTGAAAATTCTTGCCAGAGAAGCAGCAAAGTCTGAATCTGTCTGTTGAATCTTTTCTTGGGAGCTTTCGGCCCTGTGTCTCCTGCACTCACCTCCGCCTTCACTTTGAGATCCTCTTTTGATTTATTTTGGGTGCACATATCAGGGCATGGTAGACAGGAAATACTTTCCTAAAAATGCCCCTTCTGTTTCTGTTAAGGTTAACCTCTGTATCTAAAATAAAATATAGGCCTCAATATGAAAGAAAAGCGTTGTAAAGAGTAATTCTAACTGGTTTCTATATAGGTATCCTCCTATGACATCAAAGGAAATGGTGTTTTACTGTAATACAGCTTGGCCAATGTACGATCTAGATGATGGGACAAATAACCTTTGAATGGATCCTTAAATTATTATACTATCTTACAGCTTGAATTGTTAAACCACTGTCAGATTGTCTATTTGTTTGTAAAATTCCTTTGTTTTTGTCCTGTATTTATGTTTAAGAAACCGAAAACAACGAGGAATTCCAAGAATATGTTGTTACATCGTGCATATGTACTATAATGCACTTATACCACTAATATGAAAGCCAGGCAGAAGAAAAATGAATACAGATGAATGTTAGGTAAAAACAGTTCTAATCAGGCCTGTATGTGAATATACAAAGAGATATATAAATGGTTACTTTTTGTGAAATACAGCTTTTGATTGTAACCCTGTCTTACTACAACCTTTTATATCCCAGCAGCTGCCACTAGAGAAAATTATAACTTGACCTAGTGAACCTGCCCGGCCATATTCAGCCGCTGAGGAAAGCAGTTTGGAAGTGATTTCTCTATACCATACCCTTCTAGGGTCCCATTTTGGTAGAGGCTACCCGGAACAGAGGCAAGGCAATACTCCTTCTGCAGATGCCCACAGAGTTAAATACAGAAGGGCAAGCCGCAGGATATTACTGGGCACATACCTCTTTCTCTTTCTTGGACTTGTTAATTAGGAAAAATTCAAATCCTTCTTATTGAGATGTTATTGTTCAGGGCTGCCAGGTCGGTTCTGACTCATGGTGACCCTGTGTGAGTTTTCCAAGAAGCAGCTGGTGGACTTGAACCTCTTACCTTGTGGTTCGTACAGACTTGGTGGTCCAGTGCATTGACACACAATGCCACACTTGATGACCTAACCAAAATAACAAATTTAATAACCACTATTTTGCTACCCAAGGAGCTCTGGTAGTGTAGTGGTTACTAATCTGGCTGCGAACCTTAAGGTCAGTAGTTCAAAACTACCAGCTGTTCCGCGGGAGAAAGATAAGGCGTTCTGCTCCCGTAAAGATTTACAGCTTCGGAAACCCTGTACAGGGTCGCTATGGGTCGGAATCGACTCAACGGCACTTAACAACAACAACAACAATTTTGCTACCTGTCATCCTAATTGGGCAGATAATCAGGCTCTGTTAACAATGCTCCTGACCAGGGATGAAAAAGGCTGGTTTGAGAGAAGGCATGGGATGAAACAGCACACATCCAAAAAAACCTGAACAGGATGCTTGCCCCCAGTAAGCTGACACAAATTAAACTCTAGATGGGCCTGCCACGACTGGTGGTGGTGATGGTTGTGTGCTGTGGAGTCGGTTCCGACTCGTGGCAACCCTGTGCAGAGTTTCTGAGGCTGTAAATCTTTGCAGGAGTGGAGGCCCTCATCTTTCTCCCGTGGAACAGCTGGTGGTTTTGAATTGCTGATCTTGCGATTCGCAGCCCGATTCGTAGACACTATGCTACACTGAAGCACTATAAAAAGTACATTCTCAGAGGTCTGAAAAAGGGAATTTCTAAACCAAAAAAAACCCAACAACAACAACAAAAAAAACAAACTTGAACATGGTACAAGCAATTCAGCAGAAGCCAACTGAGGACCTCTCTGAATTCTTATTGTAAGTACAAACCTTGATCCTGAGAACTCAGCAAATATCTGAATGGTTAACATGATTTTTCTCTACCAAAGCACCCAGGATTTTAGAAAGAAATGGCAGAAATTTGACAGGGCAATTGGCATGAATCCATCCCAACTGGTGGACATCACCTTCAAGGTATTTAACAGCCGAGAGCACAAGAAATCTCAGACCATAACTGTCCTCCTAAAAGACCACTAGAGGTAAGCCTGTGGGACCCCAGGGAGGACCCCAGAAAGGAACAAGGGCTTTAAGCAAGGACCGATGTGCTTATGCAAAAACCTGGACACTGGAAAAAATAAATGCCCAAATCTCAGGGGAGGATCTGGTAGAAAAAGCCATCAAACTCAACAGATGGTTGAACAAGTTTTATTGTCTGCAGAAGGCTAACGTTGTCGGGGGTAAGGGGTCCAGCATGATTTGGCATCAACCTCTGTCACCCCTATTGCCCCACCCCTGGGACCTCAGCTGAAAATACTAATGGGGACAGTGATGGTGACTGAGACCTCAGGGTGTGTAATAATAATCTTATAAAACTGGGTAGAGGCAATAGCCCTCCTTCCAGGGATCTCAGCTCAAAAAAAGCTGAAATGATTGCACTGATGAGGGCATTAGAAATGTTGGCAAGAAAAACGGAATGTATACCCAGAGGACTTTTTAGTAGAACTGAGGCAGAAGGTTTGGAGAGAAGGGTTAAAGAATGAAAAGTAAATAACAATGGATTCGTTCAGGTTCTGAGAAGTTAAACACTAAAAAGTTAATGGCTTTTTAATAGAATAGTTCTGATCCTGTGAAAACTAGCACCTGCTCTTCTTAAATGAGTCCATGAGATGACCCACTACAGGAAAGAGGCTCTAACTTGGCTCATAGGCCCTGGCATTAGAACAAGAAAATTTCTAAAATAACTATTCAGGAGGTTAGCTCTGACTCAAGAACAATCCCAAAACAGGCTGTCCTTCACCAATACCAAGGCAAACAACCCCCTGAAAATTAACAGGTTGACTTCATGCAGATGCCCCAAGCTGGGAAATTAAACATTCTCTGGTTTTGTTTTTGTAGACACCTTTTCTGGTTGGGTAGAGGTTTTCCCCCACCAGAACTAAGAACTTCATAAATAATGAAAATCCTCTTAAAGGAGATGACCTCCAAGTTTGGACTTCCCGAGTGTCCAAAGTGACAACAGAGCAGCAAACACCACAGATTAAATGGAGATTGCATTCAACATGGAGGTTTGAGAAAGTGAACCATACTCTAAAGAGAAATAAATGACAAAACTGTCAGGAAATTTATCTACATTGGGACCAGGTGTTGCCTTAGCCCTGTTACGAATAGCCTCCAGAAGCAGGCTTGAATTGAGCCCTTATAAAGTTGTATACAGTAAACCTTCCCAGGCAGCTTCCCTTAACCCTCTACCTGACCTCAGCCAAGATTTAAAGGTGCAGTGGTATGCACAACACCTCCACCACACACTTTCTATTATTTGTAAAATTGCTCTTCCCAGGTCTGCTTCCTTCCCTACAGGTAATCTGATCCCTTTCAGCGTGAAAATCATATTCTGCTCAGAACATGGAGAGACGGACCTGAAAACCAGTTAGAGAAAAAAGTGGACTGGACCCTGGGAAGTCCATCTAGCCACACTGTCAGCTGTCAAGTTAGGTGGACTCAACTTTGACTCAATGGGGCTCTCATAAGACATTATTCCTTTCAGCAGGATGAAAAACATTTGGGCCTATTTATTTCAGAGTGTAATAAATGTATCTGATTTGTTTTTCCTTTTGGGAGGGCATCCAGAAGCATCTGCAAAGATTACTGAGGACTGGAACAAGAAATTACCCCAAGCCTAGCAACCAAGGTAGAAAGAGTCCCCAGCTGGATTCGATTCACCACAGAAGACTGAAGAAAGCCTCGTCTCCATGAGAAGCTTAAGCTGACCCTACTAACCCTCGTAAGGTAACATTGAGACGTACAACCTGCCCTGCTTCAGCCACAAACTGGGAGCTGGCTGATCTACACATGGCTGAAGCATGAGGATGTCCACCATGGGACTCATTTTAATTAAACTTTGGGGTGTGGGAAAGGGAGAAATCTGTGTAATCTATACATCCACACCACAAGGTGGGCCAAACAGTAACCATGCTACTCTTCTATAGTTGCTATAAAAGAGAGGGCACCCTCCTAGGTAACTTAATCTATAACCAATGGAACTGAGGTGACCCTAACACTCTTCCATGTCAATAGACCCAGATACTAAATGCCATCTACCAAAATAGATTAGCCCTAAACTACTTACTGGCTACGGAGAGAGGAGGAGTATGTGAGAAGGTTAATTTTGCTAACTGCTGCATACAAGTTGATGACCAGAATCCGGCAGTAGAAGACCTTGTAAAAATGCAAAGTTGCCCATATCCCTGTGCAAACTTGGAGTGGGTGGAACTCACAGAGCCTATGGGGAGGGTAGTTCTTCACCTTTACAGGGTTCAAGACCCTCGTGGGTGGGGTCCTGTTTTATTTGGAATTTACTTAATCAGTCCATGATTCTTCCCGCTAGCAATCAGGGCCATGGGAACTGCCATTAAAACTGATCAATCGAAAGTGGTACCAACAATCCAAATCAATAACAAAATACCACTCCTTAGGCAACATTTAGATGATGCCCCTGGGAGAAAGGTCCCAAAGGGCATCACAGGGGGGAATGAACAGGAAAAAGTAAAAACCATTCACTGCCCTCTCTGCCCATGGAGGCAAACTAAAATGCTAATCAGGTTACAGAATGGGACCAATCCTCCTGGTTTTCCCCTGCCCTCAAACAGGTATGCAGCCTGGCCCCTCCCTGACTCTGACCCTATATAGGCCCATGTTACCCTCCATTCAGGGATCAGAATCTGAAGAAATTAGCTCCTCTGAGTCAGCCAGCTTAATAAAATCTGAAACTCTGCTTCACCTCTCCGAGTAGCCTCAGTTTCCTTTGACTACCAACCTAAAACTGCTGTTACATAGGAAAATTGGAAGTTGTCAAAAATGAAATGGAAAGCATAAAGATCAATATGCTAGGCTTTAGAGAGCTGAAATTGACTGGTATTGGTCATTTTGAATTAGATAATCATATGGTTTACTACCAGAGCGTAGTGGTTACGAATCGGGCTGCAAACCTTAAGGTCAGCGGTTCGAAACTACCAGCCGCTCCGCGGGAGAAAGATGAGGCTTTCTACTCCCGTAAAGATTTACACCCTCGGAAACCCTGTACAGGGTCGCTATGGGTCGGACCCGACTCGATGGCACTTAACAACAACAACAACAAATGGTTTACTAGGCTAGGAATGACAAATTGAAGAGAAATGGAGTTGCATTCATTACCTAAAAGAACATTTCAAGACCTTTCTTGAAATATTGAATGATACAGAAAGCATCAAAAGAAGATAGACAAAAAGATGGAGACAGCCTAAGTGCCCATCAATAGAAGAATGGATAAATAAACTTTGGTACATACACACAATGGAATATTATGCCTCCTTGAAGAATAACAAGGGAGCTGCAAACCACCGCATAACGTGGATGAAACTTGAGGACATTATGCTGAGCGAAATTAGTCAGTCACAAAAGGAGAAATACTGCACAGGACCACTATCATAAAAGATTAGGAAACAGTACCCACAACAAAAAGTGGGGGAAAAAAATTCTGATGGTTACTGGAGTGTATAGGGTGGAGTGAGAGGAGGAAGGGGAAGGTGGAGCACAGGGCAGGGAATAGACACAGGATAGTATGGGTGCTGTGGGGAGTGGTGGGAAATACACTAGAAGTGGGAGGAGAATGGAAGAATAAGGCAGATGGGAGAACACTTAGGCAGATTTGCATGGGCTAAGTGGGACAGAGGTAAATAATGATGTATGCACAACCTTGGAACAACAAGCTCTGAGATACAGGGATTGAGGCATGGTTTGAATGGGTAAAAGGGGAAATAATGTTAAGATACTTGGCTGTCTTTTGAATCTTGGTTTCCTTTACGTGCTAATGTAAAATAGACACTTGAGGGGGAGAATAAGGAATAACTAGAAACATCACCATAGAAAGCTTGTAAGTCCATCTTCAGTCTATAACTGATCAGAATAACTAAAATGGGGCTAGAGCTTGCCCAGTGAAGGAGGCTTCCTGTGGAGCCTTTACATTGCATAAGACCGTAGGTGGAATCCTGATCCTCATCCAGAACCTTCTCATGTGGGAAATTTCCACTGAAAGGACAAGCAGACCAGCCTGGAGCATCTAAAAGAACAGAAGATATTTCTTGAAAGAAAGACCTGCAGGGAAAATAAAAAACAATAACAAAAGTCCAATTCACTATTAAAAGAACAAGCAAGTTGTTCACCAGGGAGCCATCAAGACAAGTGGTCAGGTCCCCTCAGGGAAAACCCCCTTCCAAGACTAAGACTCAAGGGGAATACATGAGTAGGCATGTGGTCTGGTTGGTTACCATGTTAGTCATCGATAAGGGGAAGTGGGAGAAAAACAGCAATGAAGTTGTGAGCTAAGTCTGATAGACTCCTGTGAACCTGTATTGAGACCTGGTTGGCCAGCAGTATGGCAAGACCTGGGGACTCCTGGGCCCAGGGAAAGGAACATGCCCACAGAGGACTAGAGGGGACAGTGAAGTGTCTGGCTGATATGAAGTGAGGGGAGATGCACAAGAATACCCATACTTGCAGATAGTACCCATTTAACCTGGCTTCAAGGGCTGTATGACCAGAACTTGACTAGAGGAAGAAAAAAGAGGGAAAAAAGAGTAATCCGCTACAATTTGATAAACTTGACCTATACTTGTGGATGTAGTAGCTCAAAGGAGGGAACAAATCTTTACAGTAAAGATCATTCCCATCCCTTCGGTACACAGGGCCAACAAGGATAGGCAACTTAGACATTGGCTATCCAAAATGGGGGGTGGGGGGGGCACAAAGGCAAGAAGTGACTGGCCTACAAGCTTTCAAGAGGGAACCTAGTTCCAGAGGGTGTGGGGCAAGGTAGAATTTCTACTGAGTGGTTTCCAACCTGTCTGGATGGGGCTGGTGAAGGAGATGGGGATAAGACTCTGTGGTTCAATAGTGAATGATTGCTATCAGGATTGACTGTGAGTGTTGGAAATGTAAAGGTAGATGTTTTGTAACAAAAAAAGGGGAGTGGTTGATTTTTCAGTCCAGAAGCAGAGGTCCCTGGGGCCATCAAGGGAGAAGAGTGGAGTGTGGGACCCTATCCAGAGAAGCAGTGACACCAGAGATGGAGGCAGAGACGATGCTATGGAGAGATGGAGCTGTTGGGGACTCTGGACCCTGGGAGGGATAGAGCCTGTGTATTGATGGCCAGAGGGCATGCTTGTGGGGTATACCCTTTGGTTGTTTGATGATGCTTGCAGGGAATTGTAATCATTGCAATGAAAAGAAATAAGATAGGATGAATGTAAAGTTAATGTTTTCCCATGTAAACTATCATATAATTAACAATAAAAACTTAAAAAAAAAGAGAAGACGATAGAAGGAATACACAGTCACTTACCAAGATGAAATGATCGATGCTCAACCATTTCAAGAGGTAGCATATCATTAAGAAATGATAGTATTGAAGAAGTCCAAGCTGCACTGAAGGCACTGGCGACACACAAGGCTCCAGGAATTGAAGACTCGTCATTCAGCACTGGAATGTAAACCATAAGGTCAGCAGTTCAAGCCCACCAGTTGTTTCTCAGAAACCCTATACAGGGTCATTATGAGTTGGAACCAATTAGATGTCATTTAATAACAACAACAACAACAACAGGAGTTGATGGAATACAAATTGAAATGTTTAAACAAACTGATGCAGTGCTGAAGGTACTCATTAGTCTAAACCAGGAAATTTGGAAGACAGTTACATGGTCAACTGATTGGAAGAGATCCATATTTGTGCCCATTCCAAAGAAAGTTAACCCAAGGAAATGTGCAAATTACTGAACAATATCAAACTGAAATTTTCATGAAGATAATTGAAAACTGTTTGCAGCAGTATGTTGACAGGCAGCTGCCAGAAATTCAAACTGGATTCGGAAAAGAACTTGAAAATAGGGCTATCATTGCTGATGTCAGACAGATCTTGGCTAAAAGCAGAGAATACCAGAAAGAAGTTTATTTGTGCTTTATTGACTATGCAAAGGCATATGACTGTGTGGATCCTAACAAACTATGGGTAACATTTAGAAGAACTGGAATTCTAGAACACTTCTTTGTGCTCAGGAGGAACATGTATATAGACAAAGAGGCAGTTGTTTAAAAAGAATAAGGAGTTACGGAGTGGTTTAAAATCAGAACAGTATGTACAGGGAGGGATTGTATCCTTTCACATGCTTATTTAATCTCTATGCTGAGCAAATAATCCAAGAGACTGGATTTTATGGAGAATGGTATGGCATAAGGGTTGGAGGAAGAATTAACCTGTGACATGAAGCTGTTACAACCTTACTTGCTGGAAGTGAAGAGGACTTGAAATACTTACTTAGAAAATCAAAGATTTAGCCTTCAGTATGGATTGCACCTCAGTGTAAAGAAAAAAATTCTTACAACGGGACCAACAAATAACACCAAGAAAAGATTGATGTTGTCAAGGACTTCATTTTGCTTGGATCCACAATCAATGCTAATGGAAGCAGCAGTCAAGAAATCAAAAAACATAGACATATTGCATTAGGCAAATCAGCTGTTTAAAATGTTAAAGAAGAAAGGTTTTACTTTGAGGACTAAGGTGTGCCTGACCCAAGCCATGGTACTTTCAGTTGCCTCATATGCATGTGAAAGTTGGACAATGAGTAAGCAAGACTGAAAAAGAATTGATGTGTTTTAATTATAATTGGAGATTGAAATTTGAATATTAAAAGTATCATGGACTGCTAAAGGAACAAACAAATCTGTCTTGGGTGAAGCGCAGTAAGAATGCGCCTTAGAAACAAAGATGGCGAGACTTCCTCTCTTGTACTTAAAATATGTTATCAAGAGGGACCAGTCTCTGAAGAAGGGCATCATGCTTGGAAAAGTGGAAGTTTCAACTCTAGAAAGAATGGAACAATAAAAATTACTATTATCATTTCATTATGAGTTTGTGCTTTTTGTTTCGATAGGATTGATTTCTAGAGCTGGGGTTGCTAGGTCAATGATTCTGTGTATTTAAAATAGTAGTTATTTTTAGCTTGTTTTCCAAAAAAGAGTGTAGCAGTTCCCATTCCAAGAGCAGTATGAAAGTGCTTGCTTTTTCTCGTCCTTGGTAGTACAGGATATTATAGGCTTTAGCTAAAGTAGTTTCCTGCTTGTTTGCTGACCAATCTGAACGGGAAATGGCATCTTATTATTTTAATTTTCTCTTCCCTAACTATGAAAATAAAATTTTCATTTTTTTATGAGCATAATCTCCCAGACTAATCTTTCCCTGGCTTCCGTGGCATGCATGGTCCCTTTTGGATGTTTTTGGCACTCACTTTGTCTGAGATCTTGATGTAACCATCTCTCCAGGCCTTCTAGGATCCAAGGATTGCCTACTTTCTGTAAGACTAGGTTTTTGATTCATTGAGTAATTTTAAAATTAGCCATTACATCTCAAAGCTTTAATGGAGAGAGAAGAAAAATTGTATACTCTCTTTTGCTTCATTTAGCCTCTTGTTTCTTTATTGTAGAGTGCATATCATGTCTGCCTAGTCTACCATCTTGCTAAAACATTCTCTTTTGCAAAAAATATATTCTTTCTTCATGTATTCCTAGCACCTTTCCCTTTTTTCCCTTCATCTTCATCTTCTTCTTCTTTTTTTTTTTTTTTCCTGCCAGGCAGTGGGTCAATCTTGGAAATTCTTTCAGTCAGACCAGAACTTTAGGGAGGATGCTTTAACACCTTAAAAGGAAGTGTTTGCAATTTCAACAGTATGGGCAGATGTGTGTGGACATGCATTGTCATGCAAGAACACAATGACCTTGGATAGCAATATTATGTGTTTAATCCTAAATCTAAGCTTCAGTTCCTCAGTGAACATCTCACTGAAATGAGCATTGTCGTTTGTTGAATCTTTTTTCCAATTGTGTTCTAATACTGACCCTTGAGGATCCCAGAAAACTGTAAGCCTCCATTTTCCAGCTAATGGCTGACTTTTGACCTTTTTCTTGGTTGACCATTGGGGATGTCTCCATTCCATACTCTGCCATTTACTCTCAGGTTCATAGTGATGAATCCATGTCTTGTCACCAGTAGCGATTTTTTAAAAGAAACTTACCTTCCTTCAAGTATTAGTCCAAATTTTGTTTGGCTGTGGCTGTGTGCCGTGGAGTCGGTTCCGACTCATAGCGACGCTGTACAGGGTTTCCGAGGCTATAAATCTTTACAGGAACAGACCGCCTCATCTTTCTCCCGCGCAACAGCTGGTAGTTTCGAATTGCTGACCTTGCTGTTCACAGACCGATTCCTAACCACTACCAGCAGATGTCTAAATGCTTCTGTTAATACTCTTCCATGAGTTGTTTCAGTACCCATCTTGAACAAAGTTTTCGAAACCCAAATCTGTCATGGATTACTTTATAGACAGAGCCATGCCTGGGTTTCAAATGACCTGCCACATAATCCACTGCCACTGGTCTATTTGACAGAATCTTTTCACTTGCACGTTCAATGTGGTCATCAGCCATGGATGTAGATGGTTATTTTAATATGACCAGAGTGCAGATAATATAACCTTGTAGATTCTGATTCCATATAGCTGGACTAGAAAAGCAAATTCTCAGCAAGAATGGAATCGGAGTGAATGGATTTGAAGTTGTGGCAGAATCAAACCTGCGGTTGTCTACCTGATTCAGACTCATGGTGAGCCTATAGGATGAGGAGAACTGCCCCATCCAGTTTCCAGGGCTGAATTCCTTACAGATGCAGCCTGCCACCTTCCTCCCATGGGTTCAAACTACTGACCTTTTGGGTAGCAACTGAATGCTTTAGCCACAGGGCTAAAGGACTCCTTAGAATCCAGCTAATGAGTAGAAATTATAGGTAGAATAATTTGAGTTCAATATTTACAAAGGGAAATTCTAATAACAAAAGGTGCCTTGGAAGGTAATGAGCTCCCTTTCGTAATTTACTGCAAAGTTCTCCACAGTGTTAGATGCTGAGGACAAAATAACAAAGACATTTTGGCTTCTGCTTGGATGGCTCTTAAAATCTAGTAAGGAAGACAGAAATTTACCAAATGATCACACACCCATATAAAGGAATATTATAAAGTGTTACAACTAGGTCTTTTGGTTGATCATGTGAAAAGCAAAGGATAGACAATCAATATTTATGAGACCTTTTAATGGAGAGGATTGGTGCTCATCTAGGCCTAAATGAATTACTCATGGTTTTTCCTGGTTTGTTTCTAAAAATGTGCTTTGATGGAGTGACAAAATGGGAAGAATGGAAGAGATTTGCCTTGGTGGGTGTTAGGAAGTAGATTTTGTGCCCCCAAAATATGTGTTGTAAATCTGAAACCATATACCTGTGGTTATAATCTCATTTGGGAATGGGTTTTCTTTGTTATGTTAGTAAGGCAGGATTAGTGTAGGGTGTGCTTTTAATCTCTTGAGATATGTGGTGGTGGTGGTGGTTATGTGCTGTGGAGTCCTTTCTTTGAGATATAAAAGGGCATATTAAGCAAGCAAGCAAGCAAGCAAGCTACAGACCACATGATAGTGAAGGAATCTAGGAAAAGAAGCTGAAAAGAGACTAGGATCTTCCCCTAAATAGAGCCAACAGAGAGAAAGCTTTCTTTGCCTAAAGCCAATGCCCTGAACTCAGACTTCAAGTGTCCTGCTGTAGGATAAGCACTCACCAGCTGCTCCTCTGAAACCCTATACAGGGTTGCTATGAGTCAGACCGATTCAACAGCACTTAGTAATAACAACAAACTGTGAGAAAAGCAGCCCTGGTGGTCTTGTGGGTTAGGTGCTAGACTGATCACTGCAAGGGCTGTGGTTTAAATCCATCCTGGGTTTAAAAATGAAGCAGTCTACTCCCATAAAGATTTATAGTCTCCAGAATTCTACATAAGGTGGATGTGAGTTGGAATCAGCTGGGTGGCTGTACTTTTGTTTTTTCTTTCTTTCTTTTTTAATTTAAGGTTTTTATTGTGGATTGAGTGAAAGTTTACCGGGCAGATCATCAGTTTTACATTCAACAAATCATACACCTTGTTTTATTACAATGATTATAATCCCCTTCATGTACCATCAGTTAACAGTATTTCTCTCTATCCACTTTAGCTTTTAAAAAACAAACAAACAAACAAAAACCACTCAGGCATATATAATAATTTACATCTCCGAAGGGCACATTCTGCAAGCCTGCTTCTGGCCACCAGCTCTTAGTCGGTCTCTTCTTAGTCTATGAATCTAGAGTCCTCAGCCGCTCCCCCCTCTCCATGCCCCCATCTCTGCCTCCATCTCTGG
>NW_006408604.1:12585190-12586372 GCF_000296735.1 Chrysochloris asiatica
GGTCAAAAGGGTACTGTATGCAAGTTTGAGTGTTCTTGTGCATCTCTCTTCACTTCATATCAGCTGGTAGTTTCACTCTCAGCTCTAGCCCTCTGTGGTTAAGTCCTTGTCCATGGGCTCAAGTGTCCTCAGTTCTCACCACACCAGGTCAATGGGATTCAATGGACTGGGGTTGAACTCAGCTCATTTCTTCATTGATGCCTTTCCGCCTCTTCCACTCACCAGTAGACCAATGTGGTCGCCAGCAAGCTTACATGCTTATTTGTGTATTCCCTGTGAGTTTCAGTCTTAGAGGGGATTTTATCCTGAAGGCACTTGATTGCTAGCCTTGATGTCTTCCTGGCGAACAGTTTGCTTATTCTTGTAGTAGCCTGTCATGCTGACATTTTTGTTTTGGGTTTTTCCTGATGATCTTTCTTTGTAGATGTATCTTCTGTCACTGTAGCTGTTCCAGTCTGCTTGTCCTTGATAGTGGGAAGTCCTACCTCAGAAAGTTCTGGCTGGGACTCAGGATTCCACCTAAGGTCCTATACTCTGTAAAGGCTTTGCACGAGGCCTATTTCACTGGGCAAGTTGTAGAACCCCTTTTAGGTATTCCAATCAGTTATAGGCTGAAGGCGGGCTTACAAGTTTTCTCTAGTCATGTTTCCCAACATTCCTTTCTATCCCACTCAAGTGTCTCTTTTACAATAGAAGGCAAGGGAAACTAATATTCATAAGGCAGTCAAGGATTTTAGTATATTTCCCCTCTTCAAGCTATACCTAGATCCCTGTATCCCAGAGCCCTGTTGTTCCAAGGTTGAGCTGTTGTTAAGTGCCGTTGAGTCAGTTCCGACCCATAGCGACCCTGTACAGGGTTTCCGAGGGTATAAATCTTTACGGGAGTAGAAAGCCTCATCTTTCTCCAGCGGAGCAGCTGGTAGTTTCAAACCACTGACCTTAAGGTTCGCAGCCCGATTCGTAACCACTACGCTACCAGAGCTCCTTACCAAGGTTGAGTATGCATCACTATTTACCTCTGTCCCACTTTGTTGTTGTTGTTGTTGTCAGGTGCCATCGAGTCGGAACCGACTCATAGCGACCCCATGCACAGCAGAATGAAACAATGCTCGATCCTGGGCCAACCTCACCACTGCTGCCACCCCCGAGTCCATCAATGATGCCACCTGGCCGATCCATCTC
>NW_006408604.1:12590409-12600812 GCF_000296735.1 Chrysochloris asiatica
TTCTTCCTTATTTTTCTCAACTCCATTGTATAGTGTTTTGATACATTTTATAATCATTTTTCTGAATTCCTTCTCTGGCATTTCCAAAGCCTGCCCATCTTCTAATATGGAGTGTAAGTCTACTTCCAGCTCATTTGCCTCAGTCACTTTATCTCATTTCTGTTCATGTGAAGATATGGTTATCTGTTTCTGTTTGTTGGGCATATTAAGGCATTATCTGTGGCCTTAATACTTAGATGGGTGGGTATTTTGGTATTTTTTATGCTTTCTGATTGTCTCCAGGTAGATGTGATCAGGAAATGGGCATCCCTTTTCACTCTTCTTCTTGAGAAATTTCAAGATGCCATTGTTGGTCGTTTTGACGTAATTTAGGATTTAATTTTCAGCCTATTTCCTTTTTTGTCTGCTTGTCCTGCTCCACAATCCCCGTTCAGGCCGTTTTTCTAGTTATAAACAGTTCAGGGCCAGCTGTAGCCATTTGGCGTTAAGTGGAAACTGTCTCTTTAAATTTCGAGGAGATCTGTGCGCATGCATAGTAGAACCCTCCGAAGGTGGGGCTTGGGTGTCCACTCGCTCATGGTCACCGGAATAGAGGTGCGTGGACAGCAAGGATCCAATGAACAGATACTAAAAGAAAAGAAGGTCCACACCTTTATCTCAGAGGTTCTGCCAGGCGTCTATGGCTGTTCTGATCCTTCCCCCACTTGGTCTCACCCAAAATGGTGGCTCCTGGAGCAACTGAGCGTCTTGAATTGGTAAGCAATGTATTTCTTGCTTCTGCTATAAATTCCCCTAGCTGTAAGCCTTCCAATCTTTCTTTATATGTGGTTCAGAGTTCTGGGACTATGTCCTGAGGCTGCTTGGTCCTGTATTTCATGTTGCTGCTGACGCAGCTCCTTATTGCACTTACACCCAATCTACCATCTTGTTTGTTCTCGCTTCTGGTTTTTTTTGTTTTTTTAACTGAGAAAATGAATTCCTATTTGTTAAAGCTACCCACTGGTGGTATTTCTGTGATAGCAGCCACTAGAAAACTAAGAAAGAAGATGAAATGAATTATACATTTGTAGGACTTTCTAAAAACCCACGGTAACTCACTATGACTAAATCAAATTGTGCTAATTCATCTCCAGCTGACATACAGGAGATTGATTGAAAACACATGTAAAACAGTGACTTGGGAATTTGAAGATCTGAAATAGTTTGGGAAAAGTAGAGGCCCTCTGCAGTACATAAATTTTCTGAAAATAAAACTTTTCCCACTGTGGACTTTTTTCCTAAAAAATCCTTTGCCTAAGAAACCAACTAAGAAAGTCATCATAAAGATCCACTCCCGCCCCCTGATCTTCCAAATGTCTAAATATATCAATATACAAAACATGGTAATTTTATGAGTGAAACAAGTTATACATAATGCATATTTTATGTTCCTAAACTAACAGCATGACTTTATATCTGTAAAGGGCACTAAAAATAAACCTTGTGTATATTTCAATCCCCTGCCCCAAATCTTCTTTGACGAAACATTGTTTTTTTGTTCTTCTGTGGCTTAAAATTTCTGAAAAATCTATGTATCTAGTTTCTTCCTTTGTTCTTGTTGTCTTGTAGCTTGTGTTCTGTTCCTGTTAGGTTTAGGGGTGTGAAATAAATGGTTTTCTTAGCTAAACTGACATCACCCTCTATAATGATTCACGTTAAACTGCTAGGCAGTTTGGAGAGCTAAGGACTGGGGATGAATATTCAGTCAGTGGTTCTAGCCATGGTGGGGGCTTGGTTTCTTCCTAGCTCTCAGTTCCATGGATGCCTGCTAGGTACATTGACAGGCACCTTTCAGCTATTGAGTAACTTTCAAAACATCACCAAGAGGCATTCAGGCAGACAGGCTGTTAACCAATGTGGAGCATTGGCAAGAGGAACAGCTTGGAGTCTGGACAGGGAGTTTAAGGGTCAATAGTTTCTAGCTCTGCCACCAACCCTGTGGCATTGGGCAGGTTTCTACCTTTTCTGAAACCTCTATTTGCTCGATGATGGATGAGGAGATTGGATAAAATCTCAATGGTCCTTGTAGGTGCTAACATTCTGGAAATCTATTATCCTTGCCTCCCTTACCAAGTAAAGATTGATTGTTTTTGTTAAGTGCCATTGAGTCAGTTCTGACCTATAATGACCCTGTATAAAGTTTTCCGAGAAGCAGCTGGTGAATTTGAACTGCCAACCTTGCAGTTCAAACTGACCCTACGGTCCAGTATATTATCCTATAGTGCCGCCATACCAGGACTCCAAAAGGATTGATACAAGATTATAAAATGGACAAACAGAGAAATGTACTTTCTTGTTTCTAAATTGTTCTGCTGTCTTTTGGATAGACATCTTCTTTTCTGGACACTCTTAGCTTACCATGGGAAGGAATGAAAAGAAGTCTTGGGAAAAACAGAAATAGGGAAAAGACAATTTTCTGGTATTAACATGGCTCTGTTTCATAGCAGTAGCAATTTCAATACGGACTTTAGAATTTGTCACCTTGATTATGTCTTAGGGAGGGCAGTTTGGAGAAGTAATGGTACCTGAGTTTCTGGTGCTGTTTTGTTGGCTTATGTCCTTCAAAAAGTCTTCCCTTGAATATCTGGCATAGTTTACAATCAGCCAGCTTAATACTGGTGTTGAGCTATTTCTGACCAATGTACTAATGCCTGGGTCACTCTTCCCTGCTATGGTGATGGAGATGGACAGAGGAGCTGGGTGACATTTCTGTCTTAGTGGCACAAGAGTCCATGGAGTTCCTATGTCCTTCCAGGAACAACTTCAAGGGCACAGTTGCCAAGAGACTGCAAGGGAGTCTGGCTTGATTTTTGTCTCCAGCCTGATTGACAGACCCAAGAGACTGAAAAGAACATCTGAATTGAGTAGAGTTAATGCTAGTGTGGTGCTGTGGGCTAATGTGTAAAACTGCAAAGCAGTTTGAACTGCAAGGTCAGCTGCTCAAGCTCACCAGCTGCTCCTTGGAAACTCTATACAGGGTTGTTATGGGTCAGAACCAACTCTACCGCACTTAACAACAATGCTTATTTGAAACTTGAGCTACTTTATGGAACTAACCTTATCTACAGACCTTTGAGTGGATCACAATCACTATGTAAAATGTGCATATGTTCCCTTTCAAATGTGATTAATCTCCATTTGTGGTATATGTAGTAAATTACTTAATATAGCTTATCTAGTCATAGTCTTTGTGATTCTCACACATTACTTGTGTGGGTCTGCCACTGCAGGATAATGCACTGGACTGCAAGTTCAGTTTGAGCTGCAAATCCAGCAGTTGCTCCTCGGAAAACCTATGCAGGGTCACTATGAGTCGGAACAGACTTGATGCCACTTAATAACAACAACAGTAACACAAATAAGGTGCTGTGGCCCACCAAGAGGATTGGATGGTTCACTGCTAATGCAAATAAGGTGTATGAAAACTGTGGTGGTTAAGGTTATGTGTTTACTTAGCTGGACTACAGTTTTCAGTGGTTTATCAGTTATGTAGTGATGCAATTTGGCAGTTATGTAATGATGTAACCGTCTTCCATCTTGTAATCTGATGCAATTATCCACCATTTTTTTGTTATGTAGTAAATTTTAGTCTCCTTGCCGGTGGTTATGGCCCCCGTTTGGGAATGAGTTGTCCATTATGTTAATGGGGCAGGATTAGGGTGGAATGTATCAGAGAGTATGACTCAGGTAACCATCCTAATCACTCTTATTCAAGTAATGCACTTACTTAAGTGACACCTTTTATCTTACAAGAGAAAGAAGTAAGCAGAGAGGGGAGGGACACACTACCACCAAAATGAAGAGCTAGGAGTGATACATACCCTTTGGACCCAGTGTCCCTGTGCTGAGAACCTTCTAAACCCAGGAGACAGAGAGCTGTAGCACAGGAGACAGTGTAAGAAGTGGCAGCAAGGGCAGTGGAGAACCGGAAGCATCAGAACAAGGAGACTAGATAGAGACAGTGCAGTAGGCATCTGGTCCCACAGAGCAAGAGACCTGAATAGCTTTGGGCCGAGGCTTACTGGTGGAGAGGGGTTTTCCTGTATATCTACTGGTGGCGCTAAAGAGGTTTGTAACATTTGCTGGAGCAAAGAGACAAAGTTACTGAAGGCCAGAGAGAGAGGCCTGTCTTTGGGCATTACTGAGAAGAGGCTTTCGTGACCAAAGAACTGTATCATGAGTCATTTCTGATCCTGAATTGTACACTGCTGCTTCCCTAATAAACTCCAAAACTGGGAGTATTGTGTGTGCTTTCTGAGTTACTATTACAATGCATTCTCAAGCTCAGTAAGAGTGCTGTGGGAGGGACGGCTGGTGTTAGAAAGGTCTGGACAATCAGCCTTGTGCTGTGGATGCTGATAGTGATTCTCTTTCCTCTTAGGAAGTTAGAGGAGGTCAGACACTGCCCCACACCATTTGTACACCACACAACCACACTATTTCCTCTCTTGATGCCCACATCTTAACATGAGGATGGTTCTCTTTATGCCAATTAAGGCACTACTTACATTTCTTAGATCTGAAAATGAAGATAATTGCCGTAGTTTGTATATGAGATAGTGTGTGTCATACATGCAGAAAATAATTCTGAAATTTTAGAAAAAACCTAAGCTTCTATCAGTAGGGCACCATTTAAACAATTTAGGCTAATTCATATGCGTTGATAAGGAAAATTGTTCAGACATATGAAACAAGGAAGTTAAAATTGTATGTAATAGGTGATCATATTTTTATATTTAAAAAAAATGTGCATATACTACAAGCATCAAATAAATTAAAAAAACTCACTCAAGCATCTATAGTTGAATGATGAGAAGAATCATTTCTAGTGCCCAAGTGGTCTAGACTTACAACCATAACTTTTGACTACATTGTTTAGATAGTGTCACCTTGATTTCTGACACTCTGTAGCTGCCCATGTACAAGAAATTTGAACAGCGGTTAACTATGGGTGATGGAATCATAGGTGATTATGTTTTCTGCTCTCACCAGTATTGATTATTTTTCCACAATGAACATGTATTTCCTCCATGATAAATCAGTAAAATTAAGAAAAAGGACTTAGAATATTCTTTACTTACGATGTTTTTGCTGAAATTAGTTTGAACATCATCTCTACTTCAAACTGCTTCCTCTCTTCACTCCCTTTTTGGCTCTTTTCTTATTGTTGTTTTGTTGGTAAGTGTCATTGAGTCAGTTCTGACCCATAGCAACCCTGTATAAGGTTTCAAAGGAGTGACTGGTGACTTTGAACTGCCGACCATGCAGTTCAAATGACCTTGCTGTCAAGTGTCACACCAGGACTTCCCTTTGTTCTTAGCATTCGGTTATTTTATTTAAATGTGTCCTCTTCCAAATAATGGTGGAAGAGATCATTTTCACATGGTATGTTGGTTCAAACTATCCAAAAGAAAATTGCTCCTTCTCTTTTTTGGTGGATAATATTGACTTGTTGGCAATTTGACTCATTTTTTATGTACCAAACTTTGGGAAGCCAATGAGAAAACCAGAAGTCAGAGGAGATTTAATCATCACTGTGAGAAACAGAACTACTGTTTTACATTCTGAAGAGCATTTTAAGAGAATTATACATCAATATCTTTGCTATAGTCTCATAGTGTTGTTGTTAAGTGCCATCAAGTAAGTTCCAACTCACAGCGATCCTGTATAGGGTTTCCAAGGAGAGGATGGAGAATTTGAACTCTCAACCTTGCAGTTCAAACCAACTTTACAGACCAGCACATTATCCTGTAGCACCACACCAGGACTCCAGCCTCACAGTAGGTGCGATGTATTTCCTACGCCTTAATTATGGATTTGGCCAAAGAGAATATTAGTGGGTTTGACATGAAAGAGATTTGATAATAGCTTATGCATTAAGGCATGTTCTTTTTGTACACCAGTGATACACCATGAAAAGAACTTCACCCAAGCATCTGTTACCTATGCTGCCCAGGCCTCAGAATGAACACACATGTCTACAGCCTAATCTACATTCTAAAACAGTGATCTCTGACTTGCCCAGACTAGATTAGCTCAATCTTAAATCTTGTGAGTATGAGAATAAATCCTTGTTTTGAGTCATTGAGTTTTTTGGGAGGTTTATTATGCAGCAGAGAGGTTACCCAAAGGAATATGGAAATCATTAAACAATATGATTAATATCATATGCAAGTAAAATTCTGTTGAATATAATTCAAAAAATAGCTGCAACAGTACATTGTCAGGGAAGTGTTAGAACTCAAGCTGGACTCAGAAGAGGTCGTGGAACTAGCGATATCTTTGCTGAAATCAGATGGATCTTGGCTGAAAGTAGAGAATACAAGATAGATGTTTACCTGTGGTTTACTGACCACACAAAGGCTTTCGATTGTGTGGATCGTGACAAGCTATGGACAACATTGCAGAGAATGATTATTCCGAAACATTTAATTGTGCTCATGAGAAAACTGTACATAGACTAAGAAGCAGTCGTTCGAACAGAACAAGGGAATACTGAGTGGCTTAAAATCAGGAAAGTTGTGTGCCTGGATTGTATTCTTTCGCCATACTTATTCAATCTGTATGCTGAGCAAAGAATCAAGAAGCTGGATTATATGAAGAGCTTGATATCAGGACTGGAGGAAAACTCATTAACAACCTACAATATGCAGGTGATATAACTTGCTTGCTGAAAGCAAATAGCACTTAAAATACTTACTGATAAGATTTAAATTTATTCACTTAAAGAAAAAAATTATCCTATATTTTGTAGTTTAAAATAAAAAGCTATAAAAAAAAATACTTACTGATGAAGATCAAAGACTACAGCCTTCAGTATGGATTGCACCTCAATGTAAAGAAAACAAAAAAATCCTCACAACTGGACTCGTAAATAACATCATGATAAATGGAGAAAACAGTGAAGTTGTCAAAGACTTCAGCATTCATGGAAGCAGCAGTTAAGAGACCAAAGAACATATTGCATTAGGCAAGTCTGCTTCAAAAGACCTCTTTAAAGTGTTTAAGAGCAAAAATATCAGTTTGAAGACTAAGGTGCACCTGACTGAAGTCATGGTATTTTTAATAGCCATGTATACATGTGAAGATTGGGCAACAAATAAGGAAGACCTTAGAAGAATTGATGCATTTGAGTTATGGTGTTGGAGAAGGACATTAAAAAGCACCACAGACTGCCAGAAAAATAAACAAATCTATGTTGAAAGAAGTACAGCCAGAATGCTCCTTAGAAGTCAGAATGGCTGGCGAAACTTCATCTCTCATACTTTGGATATGTTATCAGGAGAGACCTGTCTCTGGAGAAGGACATTATGCTTGGTAAAGTGAAGGAGCAGCAAAAAGGAGGAAGACCCCCAGCAAGATGGACTGCCACACTAGCAGAAGTAATGGGCTCAAGCATTACAACAATTGTGAGGATGACACAAGTCCAAGCAGTGTATCATTCTGTTGTGCATGGAGTCACCATGCATTGCAACCAACTTGACAGCACTTAACACAACATTAAGGCAATAGCTGACAAATACTTTGGGCTTAGTCTGGTAAACATACTCTTATAAGCCTATGCAGGCTATAAAGAAATATCTGGCCAATTGTACCTAATGGCTATGCAAAAGTGAGTCCTGGTGTAGTACTGTGGGTTAATGCGCTGTACTGCAAAGTTGGTTTGAATGGCAATGTCAGTGGTTCAAGCTCACCAGCTACTCCTACAAAGCCCTATATAGTCCGCTATGGGTTGGAACCAACTTGATGGCACTCAACAACAACAACAACAACAGCAATATTGTGGTGTTGTAGGATTAGAACTGGACTACTAACTACAAGGCTATAGTTCAAACCCAGCAGTCACTCCTTGAAAACTCAGAAGTGTCTTGATGGGACATAATAACAATGCAAAAAATATTAAAAGAAGTTATAATAACTTGAGAAGGACAAGAATATGGTCAGCCTGACATTCCATTCTTGGCAACCAGCAACCACTAATTTTTAATTCAGGTCAAAGATAGGTTTTTCTACCGGCTTATAAATGTGTTCCAATAACACTTGTGTTCTTCAAATTAAGAATTATATTGTTAACACTTTAGATCTAGATTCACAGCAATTCAGCTTGTTGTCAATGTCTGACCAACAAGTGAGTTACCATTAACAATTTGCAAACCAGGAAAGTCAGATGAACCCACCAATCCTGAATTTTCTGTCAACCTGTTTTTTCAAATAGACCCCTCTTATCTCCATTTTAGTTTCTCTCTTAGTATGAGATGAAACAGAGTTCTGGACAACTTAGAAGTCATGGTGGAGAATGGCAGCCCAAAACACCAATTGGTGGCAGAGATATTGTACACATTTTGCTTTTTGTCTAAGAACTTTGCATCCTGGAAAATTTCTTGAAGTCAGGATTGTGCTTGGATTTCCAAGTGGAAGTGTTATCTAGAGCCACCTTCTCCTCTGGGCTTGGCATGAAATGTAGAATGCCTCTTTTGGAAGCTTGCCTCACATGCATCAACTATTAATTAATGCTCATTAGATGGTTGCTAACCAGACCTGCAGTAGCTGGAGAACACAGACTCAAGGACATTGGCACTTTAGAGGTCATTGAGTGATCTGACTCCTTCACTGTAACAGCAAGGACATGGAAGTCTAGTCAGTTTCAACAGAAAGTGTATCCAGAAAGTCACAAGGTTTGAGACAGAAATAGCAAGACCCTACATGAACAACCTTTTGATGGTACACCAAACTTCCCACCAATCTCTTTTCTGAGTAGACTATTTACTGAAAGTGAACTTACTTTGGGGACTTTTTTGTTAAACTGAGGCATTTAAAATTTTTCTTTTTTAAAGTAGGACATACTGAGTTTATGAGTAATGGTGGTGAATGATTTGAATAGTGTAACTACAATGGTTGCACAATATGAAAAATATAATCAATGTCACTCCATGGTGCATGTAAAAATCATAGAGTTTTTTTCTATTATGTAAGTTTTTACCATAAGAAAAAATTTATAAAAGTAATAAATTGCCAATCTGGGAAATTTAAAAAACACAGAAAAGTACAAATAAGAAAATCAAATTACCTGTATTCCCAGGTATTCACAACTCAGACATAATCATCACTGATGTTTTTCCCTACAAGTGGGTTTCAAAAAGTTAAAGAAAAATGGAAATAATAATGGATTTTTTCCATGAACTTTTTGAGGCCCCCTTGTATTCCTGACCTCACAAACCATTTGATCCATGACTTACACATCATCTCATTTAAATATTTATAGAAAGCATTTTTCTTTGTTGCTTCATATGCTTGGAAATAACTCGTTTTAATGTCAGAGAAAACAAACGCATTATGATCGATTCCACTCTTCCACTAATGATGGGTGTTTACTTTTCTTCTAATTTTTGTTATCTTAAATAACATTGTGATGAGAATTCTTAGTGCAGATTTCTAGATGAGGAATGGAAGTTACTTTTACGAGTTCTCATATTTTGTAGTGAAATGGGCATGCTATCCCAATGTTAATCTGTAAATGGGTGGTAGTATTTTTGATAAGTACTGTGAAGATCGTGAAATTATTTCATACCTTTTGCCTATAAACTTATTAATATTTCAAGGAAATTATTTGAAATGTGACCAAAAGTCTATAATCAAAGATTTCTTTGAAGCAGTTTGTTTTTAATAATAGCAAAAGCTTGAAAACATAACTTGCCTATGTTAAGGAAATAAATTATGGTTTATTCCTCTGATTGAAAGTGATGCTTTTGACAAGCTTTAAATAATAATAAAAAATGTTGAGAGTAAATTTAAACCAAGTACCCAAAATTGTACGTATAGTGTGAGCTTGAGTATCTGAAGCAACATGCACAGGGGATGCTACTAAATATCAGTGCTCATCTTCACGTGGCAAGATTGAGAGACTTTTCCCCGTTCTCTGTACTTTTTATATTATCTTAAATATATTACTGTTATAATTGGAAAAACAGAGTTGTGGGTAAAAAAAGTTTTGTTTTTTTAATAAAATTCACATATTAGAGATGAAGTCACTTCCAGGGAAGGAAGGCATGGCTGGTTTGTGTGGGTTTGATTTCCTTCCTAACAGGAAGCATTCTGAGCATGGTAAAATTCATATCCAAGTACTTTACACAGATAAGTACCTGATTCGTTTGTCTTATTTAACATAATCTGACCTCCGGTTTGATTTTCCTGAGACTATTTTTCCCTAATTTAATTACTCTAGCTTTCAGAGACTTGATGTTTTCTCAAGAATGAATGAAAATCCATATTTTGGATCTAACCCCCTAATTTTTCTCTTGATTTTGTTTTGTTTCAAATCTCAGGCAGTGTAATTTTTCCAGTTGGTCTCTTTCTCTCTCCATATA
>NW_006408604.1:12600912-12658572 GCF_000296735.1 Chrysochloris asiatica
GTTGTTGTTGTTAAGTACTGTCGAGTCAGTTCCAACCCATAGTGACCCTCTAGAATGACTGGTGAGCTTGAACCACCAACCTTGCAGTTCAAACTAACTTTGCAGTCTAGTGCATTAACTCACAGTGCCACACCAGGACTCTCTCTCTATATCTATCTATCTATCTATCTATCTATCTATCTATCTATCTATCTATCTATCTATATATGTATATAATGTATATACACTTTATTCAGATATAATTCACATACCATAAAACTCACCCATTTAAATCGCAACTGTCACAACTGTAAAGGTAGAAGTTTTGTAACAAAAAGGAGAGAGTAGTTAATCTTACATTCCAGGAACAGAGGACTTTAGGACCATCAATGGAGAAGAGCACGAGCAGAATGTGGGACCCTATCTAGAGAAGTGGCACCAGAGATAGAGGCAGAGATGAGGACATGGAGAGATAGAACAGCTGAGGACTCTAGGCTCATTAAAAGAGAAAGACTGTGCTGGAGGCCAGGAGGTAGGCTTGTTGATTGTGCCCTTTGGTTGTTTAAATGATTGTATATTCCTGAGTGTTTCTGTGTACATCCCTCCAAAAACAAAAACAAAAACAAAGGGAATAGAAGCAAATACTGTTGAATGATGATGCATGGAGGTGATTGTAACGCTTGCAATGAAACGATGAGTGTAAAACCAATGTTCTCCGATGTAAACTATCATTCAATTCATAGTAAAAACTGTTTAAAGCATTAAAAAAAACTCACCCATTTGAAGTATAAAATTCAGTGTTGTTGCTTTTTAAAAAAACAATTATGGTTAGGGGAAAGTTTACAAAGCAAATTAATTTCCTATTCAGTAATTTATACCCAGATTGTCCCCATGACATTGGGTACAATCACCACAATGTGTCAGAATTCTCCCCATTTCCACCTTGGACTCCATTTGCCCAATTTTCCTGTCCCTTCCTGCTTTTTTAACTTTGTTTTTTGAGCAAATGCTGCCCTTTTGGTCTAGTATGAGCATTTCTCTCCCTCCTGTTATTATTTACTTTGTGTTGTTGTTGTTGCTGTTGTTAAGTGCCGTCGAGTCGGTTCTGACTCATAGGTACTCTATTTAGGGTTTCCAAGGAGCAGCTGGTGGGTTTGAACTGCCGACCTTGTGGTTCGCAGTCCAGTGAAAGGGCGTAGTCTCAGGGGTTCCAGCAGCCACTTGTGCATTTTGATGTTATATCTAAGAAGGATTTGCCTAACCTAATGACAGGAAGGTTATATATTGACTTCTCTGTTTTCTCTAAGAGTTTTATAGTTTTCACTCATAGTTAGGTCTATGATCCATTTGAGTTAATTTTTTTTATTGTTTGATGAAGGTATCCAACTTCATTCTTTTGCAAATAGCTATCTAGTTCCAGTACCATTTGTTGAAAAGACTATATGCATATATTTTTGCCATTGAATTGTCTTGGCCTCATTTACTCTTAAACTAGCTTAGGATGAAAAATAGAACCTACCCATTTAATATGTGAGAAGAGGAGAAATAGTGAAGTAATCATTACTACTTTCTTGGTGTGGTGTAGGATCAGCACTGGGCTGCCAACCACAAGGTTGGCAGTCAAAACCCACCAGCTACTCCTCGAAACCCTATAAAGGGTCACTATGAGTCAGGAATGACTCGAAGCCACTTAACAACAACAACTTTTCTCCCCACTATTTAAGATGTTGTTGTCAATCCCGACTCATAAAAACCCTACAGGATAGAGTAGAACTTCCTCATAGGGCTCCCTAAGGGAGCAGATCTCCAGGTGTTTTCTCCTACAAAGTAGCTGGTGGATTTGAACCATCTACCTCTGGGAGCTCTGGGAGCGTAGTGGTTATGAATCGGGCTGCGAACCTTAAGGCCAGCTGTTCAAAACTACCAGCCACTCCGCGGGAGAAAGATGAGGCGTTCTGCTCCCGTAGAGATTTACAGTCTCGGAAACCCTGTACAGGGTCGCTATGGGTCGGAACCGACTCAACGGCACTTATCAACAACAACAACCTCTGGTGAGTAACCAAGTACTTCCCCAGTGCAATATCTGGGCTCTTGTAATTCTAAAGTAGCGGTGGTGGTGGATATGTGCTGTGGAGTTAGTTCCCAATCAGATACCCTGCATAGGGTTTCCAGGGCTATAAATCTTTATGGGAACAGAAAACCTCATCTTTCTCCCACGGAGCAGCTGGTAGATTTGAACTGCTGACCTTGTGGTTAGCAGCCCAACTTTTAACCTATTATATGACTAGAGCTCAGTAATTCTAAACTAGATAAGAACATTCTAGAATTCTGATGCTTTCACCATGCTAAGTATGAACTTTTGTCAGCGTTTAACAGTATCGCAATATCTTGTAGTTGTTTCTATTGGCCAGATAATCAAACCTTGTCAGGCACATAATGCTTTAGCATCTTTCTGGAGACCAGTCTAGTGGCTGTGGAGCTTGGCTGGAATCAAGAGCAGGCAAGAGGGAGGAGGATGAAGAGAGTTAGTAAGTGTGTATAATATAAATGAACATATATTCAGTAACAATTTTAATTATAAACCTATGGACTTTTTCCTGAAATCTAAATACCAAACAAGAAAGAAAGGCTTTTTCTCTCCAGCTTTTCTCCCCATAGCCCACTTCCAAGTTAAATTTCTGCTCCAAACTAACACAGAGAGAAGAGGGGAAAAAAGTACCACCAACAAAAAAATCTTTTGCACCCTGAAGTGCACAATGGATTCATTGATCTGAGAACAAGTTAGTTCAATTGCTTGGTTTACCTTGCTGCTGGGAAAAAACAAAAACCTCCCATTAAAAACACACTTGTGGGAAAAGGTGGAATCACTCTTAAAAGCATCTCTTTGTTTCTGTAGACACTGTACTCTACAGAGCTTAATTTGTGTGGTGAGTAGGACACCTAGAAGTCAGGTTTAAGGTGGTTCCTGGTTAAGCTACTGAGCTGAGGTCTTCTCAAGTAAGGAAACGTAAAGATGAGTACTATGATTCCTCAGTTGGATTTCTACACTTCAGTTTCCAAGTATATCACCATGAATTCCTTGGAGACACAGAGGGGAGGAACTTTCCCTCTGTCCCTTCTGTATTCTTTGAAGAGAAAACCGGAACATCAAGGCGGATACTTCTGTGCATGCCACAGATAATAATTTGGCTAAGTGTCCCCAACAAGGAGGTAATTTTAGGGTGGACTTTCTGTTCACATTCTTAAGGCTCAGATAAAGTTTGCATAGATCTTTTGTCTAGGGCACGGAATACTATCAAAGTGTTTCATGTTTTAAGATGCTACATGCATTGGCATCATTGTGAAGGAATGCAAGGAAGTGGACTAAGGCCATGGTGATAGAATCTGTTCCCCCTTCACCGTGGGGAAAAATCCTGGCTGCAGTTCCTTGTTCAGCTCCTGTTCTGTATTATCAACACTGTACTTCTGGAATCTGATATGGCCTTTGGCCACAGCCTGCTACAGGAATTATCTTCTTTGTAGGATTTAGTAGACCCAGGTTGTTATTGTGTGTGTGTGTTTTAAAACTAACTCATACATAACTAGCTGGGTGTTAAAAGCAACTTTCTTTGTTGATTAGGAGATAGATAGAATCCCCTCAAAGTGAGTATACTAGAGTAGGAGCCAAGTAACTCCATAGTATAAAAGAATATGAAACCAAACTACCTATTCAAGATGTGCTAAGAGGTGGTAGGATTAAGTCACCCACCTCCAACCTTTAAAAAGAATGAAAATGAAGAGCCGACTGAGGATCCCTTAGGAGGCAGCTGTCAGGGTGCCATGCCCTTCTTGCACCATAGAGGAGAAGAATGAGAGGTACTTCCCCTTCAGTTTAAGCCAAATGAAAGCAGCTTCAAGGTGACTTCCCTGTATTCCTTGGAGTGTGAAACATATAAAGACTGGTATGAGAAGTGGTTTTCAGAGAGGCCTGAGCCTGAAGAGATATGAAGGAAAAAAGAGATACCAAGCTGCAGTAGATGAGAGCCACCCTTTCCGGACACTGGTGAGGAAAGGGGTCTGTTTTCTTTGGCCAGATGTGAGCCATGTGGGAGGGGAACCAGCCTGGGACCTTCTAAAAGGACTCTGTCCACATTTCTCCCTGGAAGGATGAAGTGATCAGTAGGCGTGGACCACAAGAAGCCTATGGGGTTAGAGAGAAATTGGAAGTTGGCCATCCACAGGAACTGTCTTCTGTATTAAGTAGGGTGATTATATCATTTATTGTCAAACTGGGCACTTTTGAGGAAGAAAGGAGATGCTATGGACACATATGCTGAGGCAATAGACTTAAACTGGAGCTATCCGTACAAATGGGACATATGATCACCCCCATGTTAAGGTAATTGAGTTGGAGGTTCTCCTAGCCACTTAGAAATGCCTTCTACAAAAGGGTTTGCATATCTTCCAGGAACAGCTGGGACCAACATGATAGTCATGATAGTCCCAGCCGTGTTAGATTGTTGCCCTTTTTCTCTAATCCCCACTTCCCCCAAATTTGACAATGAATGAGTCAGAGTCTGCAGCTGGTGTGGGTGTGAGTGTCGAATAAAGAGATCGGGTGAAAGATGGTCATACACACAGCCTTGATGGCTGGCCAATACCCAGGGCCTAATGCCTTGCTCAACTGAAAGAGGAGAGACTCTCTAAATGAGATAAATGTTCACAACTCTGATTATGAGCATGGCCTGGACATTTAAAATACTGAAATGAAGCTCTTCCTGTAATTGAAAGTGACCCATGTGCCTAGGAATGGTCACAAAAGCTGCTGGACCTGAAATCTCAATTGTTGTTGTTTTCAAGTGCTGTCAAGTTGATTCCAACTCATAGCAACCCTATATAGGGCTTTCAAGGAGCGACTGGTGAGCTCAAACCTCCAACCTTGCAGTTCAAACTGACCTTGCAGTCCAGTGCATTAACCCATAGTGCCGCATCTCAATTAGGGCTAAAGAAAGAACTTGTCTACAAAATAGGTTTGAAGGGACAAATGATGAAAGAGTAAGTTGTCTTATGAATGCAACCTATTGAATTCATCACATTCTTTAGAAGAGGACATAAAAATCTTATATAAATTGGGCTACAGCAACTATTATACAAACCTAGTGTGAAGTTTTGCAAAATTCTCCAAGATTCTGCTGATAACCATGATTCTGAAATGAAGCAGGAGTGTGTAATCACTCGAACTCCATCCAATTGAATTCAGGAGACGGTGTATTTCACAGCTCTGGTACATGCCAGTACATGCTCAGCACCAGTGAACATGAGCGACTGTGATGATTTTCTGAACATCTACTATGTGCCAGAAAATGTACTATGTGTTATTTCATTTGTTGTTGTTGTTATGTGCCGTGGAGTCGGTTCTGACTCATAGCGACCCTGCATAGGGTTTCCAAGGCTGTTAATCTTTACGGGAGCAGAATGCCTCATCTTTCTCCCGCAGAGCAGCTAGTAGTTTCAAACTGCTGACCTTGCGGTTTGCAGCTCATTTCGTAACCACTACACTACCAGAGCCATTTAGTACCTTAAATAACGTTATGAGGTCCAACGTCCAAGGTCCCACTTTTCAATCAGAGAGCCAAGATTCCAACCTAGGTTTCTTTCTGCTATGTTGTTGTTGTTAACTGCCATCGGGTCAGCCCCCTGCTTATGGCAACCCCATGCATTGCCCAGTTCTATGCCATCTCCACAGTTGGTTGCAGATTGGACCTTTGTGATCCATGAGGTTGTTATTGACTGATCGTCAAACCTTTCTTCTAGTCTGTCTTATTCTGGAAGCTCTGCTGAAATATGTTCAGCATCATAGCAACATGCAAGCCTCCACTGACAGGTGGTAACTTTGCATGAGATGTGTTGCCAGATATCGAACCTAGGGCTTCTGATAGAAGATAAGAATTCTACCCTTGAACCACCAAAGTCTTATTTCTTTCTGGTATGACTATTGCCATTCCAGGAGCCGTTAAAGTTCTTCTTAAGGATTGAGGGAAGATGTTGTTGTTGTTAAGTGCCATCAAGTCAGTTCCAACACCTAGCAACCCTGTATAGGGTTTCCAAGGAGTGGCTGGTGAGCTTGAACCACCAACCTTGCAGTCCAAATGCTTTGCAGTTGGTACCTTATGATGGATAAGAGTAGGAACCTTGGAACCAGATGATCTGGGTTCAAATCCTGTCTCTGAGCTTTGCAAATCATGACTTTAGTAAGTTACTCAAGCTTCTCTGTGCTTTTAGTGATAACAATTGTTGTCAAGAACAGCCTTTGAGTCAGTTCCAACCCACAGCGACCTGGAGTGGCTGGTGAACTTGAACTACTGACCTTGTAGTTCAAAAGACTTTGCAGTCTAGCACATTAGTGCCATACCAGGACTTCAGTGATAATAATAGTGCTTGTCTAATAGGCTTGTTGTGAGTCCTAAATTACTTAGCATATGTAAAAGGGTTACAAAGATTCTAGTATGTGCTTAAAAATGTTGACTGTTCTTATTAAAATCCTTTGATAATCTTATTTCCCAGATGTTTGGAGCTCATTCTGAGCCATGTGATTCATAAACACTACTTCCTGATATTCAAGGACTATAATCTATCCTTTCCAGCTTTATGTTGTACTGCTCTCTTCTCTGGTTAAGGAGCTTTGGTAGTGTAGTGGGTTACGAGTTGGGCTGTTAACCACAAGGCCAGCAGTTTGAATCCACCATCTGCTCCATGGAAGAAAAATGAGGCTTTTTGCTCTTGTAAAGATTGACATCCTTGGAAACCCTATATATGGTCACGATGAGTCAGAGTTGTACACCACCACCACCACCTCTCTGGTTGGCCAGGACCCCTTACTGCTCTTTGGGGAGGTCAGGCACATCTTGTTTGAGCCTTTGCTTATGTCTCTTGCCTGCCTACACTTCCCACCCCTCCTATCCCTGGGCACTGGCTAAGACTACCTTCTCTCTCCCGTTTATTTTACCACAAAGATTAGATTAGCATCTGTAATGACCAGTCTTTCGTCTTGTTGCTTCTCTCCCTTTTCATGTTATTTGCTTTTCTTAACAAAGGAAATTTGTTAAGAAATTTGCAACTTCAGTTCAAATTTCCTTCAGCAAAAATTTCCCCACAGATAAAGTCCTCCTCAGGAGGCTACTTGGAACAGGAATCTGGGAACTTCCTTTTTCCTTTTGTTTGTTGGCAGAGTTTCCTGTTTGCCTTTAAGGTTGAACTGGCCTAGCCCCCAAACTTTTTGGGCGAGGGAAGGCCCCTCCAGGAGGTCTCCCCCAAGACTTTTGTTAGAGATGCCTTACTATGAATGCCAATTATCCAAGGCTGAGAAGCTGGCTCCCACCTCTCCCTGAATTCCCCATCCTTGCCTTTTTAGTTCGTTATCATCAGACCAGTCCTGGTTCCACCATCAGGTCAGAAGTCGCCAGTAAAGCAATAGATATTTAATCCTAAAACCACAATGAATACAATCTAACATTTTTGCTTAATGATTTAAAAGGCAGGGATTTTTTATGATTACATTTCGATTCTTTTTATATTGTTTCATACTTTCAACCTAATAAAGTAGGAATCCCTGGATGGTACAAATTGTTGAGTCACTCAGATGCTGGCCAAAAGGTTGGAGGTTCTAGTCTACCCAAAGGCACTTCAGAAGACTGGACTGCTTGTCTAGTTCCAAAAAATCAGCCATTGAAAGCCCTGTGGAAGAACCTTGGAAATCCTCAGGCTTCTTCCCTGAGTGTTGTCTATCTTCCCAGTATACCCTGCTGTGTGGTAGACAAAGTTTGTGTAAAGGGTGCTAAGTGTGGGAGTGGACTTTAGGAAGATTGGTTTCAAAATGAACTGAGTTACTTGTTCAGCAGCCAGACAACACGCAAAAATGTTTGAAGTTGTACCATGTGTCTGGTCAAAGCGGAGATGGTAAGATTAAAAACCTGCTTTTGTCACTGAGAATTGGCAGAAGACATAATTTATTCCATGCTGAGCAGCATTTGTGGGAGATTAAGCTGATCTGGAGGAAGGAGAAGGGACCAGGAGGTGAAAGGCCAGCAAGCAGGAAGCAGCTACAGATGCAGCAGGACCCAGGTGGGAGGGGGATGGTAGAGAGCTGTGTCAGGAGGTGCCAGAGATTATGGCTGGACAAGAAACTGGATTCACATAGTTACAAAGAGCACTTTTAACCAAAAACAATGGGGTTGGAGCTAGGGAATACCAAGAGAGAAGATAGTCTACACCAGGCAGTAAAGCATGGGGACTGAGCTCTTCAGCAATCCCAAATTTGCATCTCAGCTCAGCAATGAATTAGCTGGTAACCACAATCATTTAATCTTAACTTTCTATTCCCTAGTTTCCTCATTTTGAAATGGGATACTGCAAGTACCTCCCTCTTAGGTGAGTCCCTGGGTCGTACAGATGGTTAATGTGCTTGGTTGCTAACCTAAAGGCTAAAATTTCAAGTCCATCCAGAAGCAGAAGCCTCCACTCCTCTGTCAGTTTGTCATACTGTGGTGGCTTCTGAGTTGCTGTGATTCTGAAAGCTATGCCACAGATATTTTAAATACCAGCAGGGTCACCCATTGTGGACAGGTTTCAGATAAGCTTCCAGATGAAGAGACTAGGAAGAAAGAGTGATGAACTATTTCCAAATATTAAGTCACTGAAAATTTTATGAATAGCAGAGAAACACTGTCAGATATAGTGCCAGAAAATGATCCCATCAGCTTGGAAGGCACTCAAAATGTGACAGGGGAAAGCTGCCTCCTCCAAGTAGAGTTGGCCATGATGATGCGAATGGAGTAAAGCCTGTGGGAGAAAAGCCTGCAGGACCTTCATTCGCTGATGGGGCACAATTCAAAATGAAGAGAAACAGCTGTAAACATCCATTGAAAATCAGAACATGGAATGTGTGAAGTATAAATCTGGGAAAATTAGAAGTTGTCAAAAATGAAATGGAATGCATAAACATTGATATCTTAGGCATCAGTGAGCTGCAGTGGACTGGTATTGGCCATTTTGAATCTGACAACCACATGGTTTACTATGCCGGGAAATGACAAACTGAAAAGGTATGGTGTTGAATTCATCGTCAAAAAGAACATATCCAGATCAATCATGAGGTACAATGCTGTCTGTGATAGGATAATATCAATGCGCCTACAGGAAAGCCCAGTTAATACAACAATTATTCAAATTTGCACACCAACCACTAAAGCCAGTGAGGATGAAATAGAAGAATTCTACCAACTTCTTCAATCTGAAATCAGTCAAACAGGCAATCAAGATATATTGATCATTACTGGTGATTGGAATGCAAAGATTGAGAGCAAAGAGGCAGGATCAGTAGTTGGGAAATATGGCCTTGATGATAGAAATGATGCTGGAGAACTCTTGACAGAATTTTGCAAAATCAATGATTTGTTCATTTCAAATGCCTTCTTTAGACAGCATAAGAGACGACTATACACATGGACCTCACCAGTTGGATTACATAGAATCAAATTGACTACATCTGTGGAAAGAGACAATGGAAAAGCTCCATATCATCAGTGAAAACAAGGCCAGGAGCAAACTGTGGAAAAGACCATCAATTATTCATAGGCAAATTCAAACTGAAGCTGAAGAAAATGAAAACAAGTCCATGAGAGCCAAAATATGACCTTGAATATATGCCACCTGAATTTAGAGATCATCTGAAGAACAGATTTGATACATTAAACACTAAAGACTGAAGACCAGAAGAGTTGTGGGATGACATCAAGAACATCATACATGAAGAAAGCAAAAAGTCATTAAGAAAACAAAGAAGAAAAAGGTCAAAATGGATGTCAGAAGAGACACTGAAACTTGCTCTCCAGCATAGAGAAAAAATGGAAATGGAAGAAATGAGGAGGTCCAAGAGCTGAACAGAAAATTTCAAAGATCAGCTCAAGAAGATAAAGCCAAATATTACAACAAAATGTGCAAAAATCTGGAATCAGAAAACCAAAAAGGAAGAACACTCAGCATTTCTCAAACTAGGGGGAACTGAAGAAAAAATTCAAGTCTCAGCTTTCGTTATTGAAAGATTCTCTGGGAAAATTACCGAATGATGCAGAAAGCATCAAGAGAAGATGGAAGGAATACACAGAGTCACTGTACCAAAAGGAAATGGTTGATGTTCAACTGTTTCAAGAGGTAGTATATGATCAAGAGCCAATACTGTTGAAGGAGGAAGTCCAAGGTACACTGAAGGAATTGGCAAAGAACAAGGCACCAGGAATTGATGGAATAAACATTGAAATCTTTTAAGAAAGTGAGTTGGCACAGGAGGCACTCACTCATCTCAGCCAAGAAATTTGGAAGACAACTGTCTGGCCAACTGATTGGAATAAATCTATATTTGTGTCCATTCCAAAGAGAGGTGATCTGACGGAATGTGGAAATCATCAGACAATCTCTTTGATATCCCATGCAAGTAAAGTTTTGCTACAGAAACAGCTACAATCATACATTGACAGAGAACTTCCAGAGGTTCAAGTCAGATTCAGAAGAGGCCGTGGAACGAGGGATATCATTGCTGATGTCCAATGGATCTTGGCTGAAAGCAGAGGATATCAGAAAGATGTTTATCTGTGCTTTATTGACTATGCAAAGGCTTTCAATTGTGTGGATCATGACAAGCTATGAACAACATTGCGAAGTATGAGTATTCCAGAACCCTTAATTGTGCTCATGAGGAATCTACCTGGACCAAGAAGCAGTTGTTTGAACAGAACGTGGGAACACTGAATGGTTTAAACTTCAGAAAGGTGTATGACAAGGTTTTATTCTTTTACCATACTTATTCAACCTGTATGCTGAGCAAATAATTCAAGAAGATGTGTTCTATGAAGTGGCATCAGGATTGGAAGAAGACTTATTAACAACCTGTGATATGCAGATGATACAACCTTGCTTGCTAGAAGTGAAGAGGACTTAAAACATTTACTGATGAAGATCAAAGAGCACAGCCTTGGGTATGGATTACAGCTCAATGTAAAGAAAACAAAAATCCTCATCACTGGATCAATAGACAACATTCTTATCAATGAAGAAAAGATTGAAGTCATCAAGGACTTCATTCTTCTTGGATCAACTGTCAACACTCATGGAAGCAGCAGTCAAGAAATCAAACAACGCATTGCATTAGGCAAATCTGCTGCACAAGACTGTTTTAAAGTGTTGAAAGCAAAGATGTCAGCTTGAGGACTAAGGTGCGCCTGACCCAAGCCCTGGTATTTTCAATGACCTTAAATGCATGAGAAAGCTAGACAGTGAATAAGGAAAACAACAGAAGAATTGATACTTTTGAGTTATGATGTTGGAGGAGAATATTAAAAGTGCCATGGGCTGCCAAAAGAACCAATAGATCTGTGTTGGAAGAAGTGCAGCCAGAGTGCTCCTTGGAGGCCAGGATGGCCAAACTTCGTCTCTCATACTTCAGACATATTGTCAGGAGGGACCAGTCACTGGAGTAGGATATCATGTTTGGTAAGGTGGAAGGTCAGAGAAAAATAGGAAGACCCCCAACGAGATGGATTGGCCAAGTGGCAACATCGAAGGACTCAAAAGTGGTAACAGTAGTGAGGTTGGCATAGGATTGGGTAGTGTTTCTTTCTGCTGTGCATAAGGTTGTTATGGGTTGGTACCGACTCGAAGGCACCTAACTACAACAACAGAAGCAGAAAAAAGGCCTGCTGATCTACTTTTGAAAAATCAGCCACTGAAATTCTTATGGAGCTCAGTTTTACTCTGACACACATGGAATCACCATGAGTTTGCTTGATGGCAACTGGTACCTCTTAGGTAGTTCTGTGAATTAATTGAGATAATGTATTGCAAGAGTCTGCCTGAGTGCTTGACACAGAGTGTGTAATCAATCAGTAAATGCTGGTTAGTGGTGTGGCACTATAGGATAAGCACTGGGCTGCTAACCACAAAGCTGGTAGTTCAAACCCATCAGCTGATCCTTGGAAACCCTCTATAGGGTCTTTAGGAGTCAGAACTAACTTGACAGCACACAACAACAACAAGAAAGTGGTAGTAGTTGGAGAGGCATCATCAAAAGTGATGTTTGGAATGAGCTTCTAATCGAGAAGGGAGCAGGATAACCAAACTGAAACCAAACCCACTGCACTGTGCGGATTCTGAGTGATAGTGACCCTATAGGACAGAGTCAAACTGCTCCTTAGGGTTTCTGAGACTGTACTGAACAAACAGAACATCTTAACAAGTTTGAGTCATTAGTTAAGCCATGATTTCCCTCTACATGGATAGCTGTTGTTATCTCCTGTTGAGCTGGCCACCTCCTCAAATGGTGCAATTGAACGAAAAGCTGTCTTAGTCTGAAAGTTCCATGGAAACCTGTTCAGTATTGTAGCAACACACAGGTGTCTACTAACAGATGGTTGCAGCATGAGGTGTGGTGGCAGATCTGGGAACCAGCCTTTGAGAACCACAGCTACAGAGTTACAGAATTGGTCTTAACGTTCCATCATTACTTAGTTTTAGGAAGCTTAAGCGCTACAACCTCTTTTAGCTGCAGTTTCCCCATCTCTGAATAGAACAATAATACCTCTTGAACTTGTTTTGAAGATGAGTTAACATAATATACGCAGAGCTCCTTGTTGTTGCTGCTAAGTGCCGTCAAGTCGATTCCGATCCATAGCGACCCTGTATAGGGTTTCCGAGAAGTGACTTGTACGCTTGAACCTCATTGCGGACCTTATGATTCAAACTGACCTTGCAGTCCAGTGCTGTTAACCCACAGTGCCATACCAGGACTCCATTGTTGTTATTAATTACCCTCAAGTTGGTCCCAACTCTTAGTGACTCTGTATAGTTTCTGAGGAGAGACTGTTGGGTTTGAACATCCAATCTCAGTTAGCAGTCCAGTGCTTATCCTACAGTGCTACATCAGAACTCTTGAAAATTTCCTGCTGCTGCTGCTTTGTGCTGTGGTCTCAGTTCCGACCCTGTGTAGGGTTTCTGAGGCTGTAAATCTTTACCGGAGCAGGAAGCCTCATCATTCTCCTGTGGAGTGGATAGTGGACTCAAACTGCTGACCTTGTGGTCAGCAGCCCAACATACAGCCCACTACACTACTAGGGCTCCTTTGAAAAGTTCTTTGTTGTTGTTGTTAAGTGCCATCGAGTCGGTTCCGACCCATAGCGACCCTGTACAGGGTTTCCGAGGGTGTAAATCTTTACGGGAGTAGAAAGCCTCATCTTTCTCCCGCGGAGCGCCTGGTAGTTTCGAACCGCTGACCTTAAGGTTCGCAGCCCGATTCGTAACCACTACGCTACCAGAGCTCCTTTGAAAAGTTCTTAGCACACTCAAAAAATGCTAACTCTGAATGAGTAAATGTTAGGGACTTAGCACACGTTGGAGGCTTAAGGACCTAGGAAAACTAATTTTAAAAGGACACTAAGAAGTGTGTATGTGTGTGGAATGGGGGTCAGAGCAGCTGAGCTGTTGTTTGCCCTTTTGGAAAGTCTCTGCTTGTGCCATCACAAATGTGAGAGAGAACAGGAGTTTGCATGGGGCCGAAGCACCACAGGCAGCATTGGGGAGAAAGACTTGGTTATTTTTAGCAAAGTAGGGATTTCTGGTTAAATTTTCCAGCTTAGTAATTCAAAGCACAAATTCACATCTCAGAAGTATATTGAAGGCAGAGAGGAACCTCCAATGAGAGCGGATATCCCACCCAGAGCTCTTAAGACTAGATTTGGACTTTCAGAAGAACACTGCATGTCCAGACCTTTGTGCTGTTGGTTGCCTGATTGACAGACCCTAGAAGCTGAAAGGAACATCTGAATTTAGGTAGTCTCTTCTGATTGGTTGCTCTTCCTTACAGGAGGAGAAGGAGTTATTGGGTGGGTGAGCCTCTGCTTCCTATTGCATCATGTGTTTAGGGGTGGGGCATGATGCAAAGATTGATACTTCTGCTGCCCTGCCTCTTTCTCTCTTGGTCCTGTGCTTCTGGGTTTCACCCAGGGAGGAGGATGGTGAGTTGACTTAAACTGCCCTAGGAGTCCTGGTGTGGTGCTGTGAGATAATGCACTGGACTGCAAGGTCAGCTTGAACTGTAAGGACAGCGGTTCAAATTCACCAGCTGCTCCTTGAAACCCTATACAGGCTCAATCACTATGAGTTGCAAATGACTTGATGGCACTTATCAACAAGCTATACTCCTGCTAGGTCTCTCTTGCTTCTCAGCCTGCTGGTGGGCAGATGAGACAGGTCGGTGCTGTGTTATAGAGCTGTCTCTCTGCAACTCAGAGGAGGAGTGGGAATCACCTCCCCTTTGGTCTAAGCCATGTTTTCCAGTCAAAGTTTAGAAGAAAACCCAGTACCTAGAGTTGTGAGTTCCTTGACTACCCTATTTTAAATTGCACCCCTTCACCCTAGCTCTAAGGAGCCTAGTGGTACATTGATTAAGCTGCTAAGGTTGGTAGTTCAAAGCTATGCAGCAGTTTGGTTGAAGAAAAACCTGGAGATTTTCTTCTGTAAAGAGTATGTCCTAGAAAACCCCATGGGGCCAATTCTGCTCTATCACATGGGGTTGCTAGGAGTTGAAAATTGACTCAATAACATTTAACAAAAATACCATTCTAGCTTTACGTCTCATTCCCTTTACGTCAGTTGCCATTGAGTTGATTCCAACTCATAGTGACCCCATGTGTGTCAGAATAGAGCTGTGCTCCATATAGTGTTTCAAGACTGACTTTTTGGAAGTAGATTACCAGGATTTTTTTTTTTTTGAGTCGCCTCTGGGTGAATTCAAATCTCCAACCTTTTGGTTAGCTGCCAAACACATTAATTTTACTCTTTCTTTTCTCCCTAGCACATTTCATCTTCTAACATTCCTCCACATTTCTCCAGCTCATCCATCACAATCATTTAATACAATTTCAAATGACTTTCTGAAAAAAGATACAATAACTTCTTCCCTCTTGTGGAAGATACTGATATATTTAATTCAGGAAAAACTTCTTTTATGTATAATGGAGGAGAGTTTGTTTGGTTGTCAAATTTCTAAAACACGGTTTGGAGTAGATTTGGAGCAGAAGGATTATGAATAGGCTTTGGGAATTGAGCTCACAGAAGCTATGTAGGGAGATGGTGGTGATGATAGTGAGTGTGTATTGAATCTTTCAGTGTGTCAGGCAAGATGCTAAGTGCTCTATATGAAGTTTTCTCTTCAAAGTATCTCTGTGATGTAGCTAAAACCACTGATCCAGTTTTACAGCTGAGGAAACAGAGGCACATTGTCTTGTCCAAGAGTCCAACTCCAGTCTGCCTGATTGCAGAGCCCATGTGCATTTTAAGAAAAGAACTTTCTATTAGAGCTGGCCAGTGATGGAATGAAAATGATTACCACGTGGTCTCTTCTCGGCAATAAGCCTGGACCAGCAGAGGCTGGGTAGACCATCTGTTAGGACTACCGCAGAAGGGAGATCGATTTAGACAACTTCTGAGCTTCTATCCAACTGTAAGATCTTATGAATAGTTGAAGGGCAGTCCTATGGGAAAGGAATTAGATTTATACTTTGTAGCTCTGTTCAATAGAATAGTCTTTCACAGATTTTCCATCCAGAAATCCCTAATGTCAGAAGAAAGCGAACAGACACTCCTGGGAGGTCTGGGGAATTGCTGCAAGTGGCTGCCTGAAGCAAAAATTCTGTGTCAAATCTGAAAAAGGAATCACTAGAATTTTATAAGATCCACTAAAATCAACTGGCTTGTTTTAATAAAGAATGCTTTAAATAAGAAAATCTTTGTAAAAGTACAGATATTCAATGCAAAGTTTAAATGTTCCCCTCTCCTAATTAGTCTTCATTTAAATTTGGTACATCAGGAAAACATGCCATATTTATTTTATGGGCTCACATATCCCCAGCACATCACCAGTTCTCCCCAGGGGAACATGTACGACAGTCTGAGAAGTAAAGGAGTAGTGTGAAGATGAAGGACTAGACATCACAGAGAGGCAGACCATATCACAAAGAAAGGGGGATTTTCTTAAGATCTGCTGTTATCCAGCACTGGAATGGCTGCTCTTGAAAAGCAGTTAAGGAACCTGCCACTGAAAAGCTTCCAGGCAGACAATGGTCATGGGCTGGGGGAAGATGACAGAGTTCCACTTAATAAATACTAGTGCCAGAGCAAATTCCAACTGTGATGAAAGAATGGGCAAATAGGTGTTTCCTATCACTCGAAGAAGACTCGAGGCTTATGGAGAAGACATCACTTAGAATAGTAACAGCTAACTAAGTGCTTTAAAGAGGTCTTTTGCAGCAGATTTGCCTAATGAAATATGTCAATTTGACTTCTTGACTGTTGCTTTAATGAGCATTGATTGTAGTATTCAGCTGTAGGATAAACACTGAACCACTAAACACAAGGTCGACAGTTTAAACCCACCAACCACTCCTAGGAAACCCTATACAGGGTCACTATGAGTAACAACTGACTCAATGGCACTTAACAACAATAATTCTTTGATAATCTTTACTATGTACCAGGCTCTAGTCTCAAAGTTTTAATATATCACTGAATTCTTGTTATAATTGTTGTTAAGTGCCGTTGAGTTGGATCTGACCCATAGTGACCCTGTATAGGGTTTCCAAGGAGCAGCTGGTGAGCTTGAACCGCTGACCCTGCAGTTCAAATGGCTTTGCAGTCTGGTGAATTAACCCACAGCGCCACACCAGCAACACTGCTAGGTCCTGCACCATCTTCGCAGTTGTTGCTGTCTTTTAATCCATTGTTACAGCCACTATTGTTGCAATGCATCTAATTGAGGGTCTTCCTCATTTTCGATGACCCTCTGCTTTATCAAGCACAATGTCTTCCAGAGACTGGTTCCTCTTGATAACATGTCCAAAGCGGTGTGATGAAGACTCACCCTCCTTACTTCTGAGGAACATTCTGGCTGTACTTCTTCCGAGACAATTTGTTTGTTTGTCTGGCAATCCATGGGTCTTTCAATATTCTTCATTAACAAAATAATTCAAATACATTAATTCTTCTGCAGTCTTCCTCATCCATTGTTCAACTTTCACATGTATATGAAGAGGCTGGAAATACCATGGCTTGGGTCAGGAGCACTTTAGTCCTTGAAGTGATATCTTTGCTTTTTAACAATCTAAAGAGGTCTTGTGCAGAAGATTTACCTAATGCAATATGTCATTTGATTTCTTTTTTTTTTTTTTTTTTAATTAAATGTTTTTATTTTGCATTGAGTGAAAGTTTACAGGGCACATCATCAGCTTCACATTCAACCATTCATATAGCTTGTTTCATTACATTGATTATTATCCCCACCATATATCATCAGTTTACAGTGTTTCTCTCTATCCCCTTTAGCATTTTTTTTTTTTTTTTGGGATGTTGGGGGACTTGGCTTTTTGGAATTTACAGTCTCGGCTTTTAGGGAAGGTTTTTACATTTGTCTGTGGATATCCAGGGCTCATGTATGAGATTACTAACAAGCATTACTGAATAATCAGATGAGGGACAGTTTGCTATGTCTACTAGGTGGCTAGAGTCTGATCCTCAGAGCCTATGGTTTGGACGGTCAACAACGCTTGGGCTGTCATTTGATTTCTTGATTGTTGCTTTAATGAGCGATGATTGTGGATCCAAGTAAAAGGAAATTCTTGGCAACTTTGATCTTTCCTCCATTAATTATGATGTTGCTTATTGGTCTAGTTTTCTTTACATTGAGGTGTAATCTATACTATATTCTTTGTTCTTCACCAGCAAGCAATTCTTTATTTTCAGCAAGCAAGGCTGTGTCATCTTCATACTGCAGGTTGTTCATAAGTCTTCCTGCCATCTTGGTGTTGTGTTCTTCTTCAAATAATTCAGCTTCTCAGATTATTTGCTCAGCATACAGATTGAATAATTATGGTGTAAGGATACAACTCTGACACACTCCTTTTCCTGATATTAAACCACACAGTATCCCCTCACTATGTTCAAACAACTGTCCCTTGGTCCAAATGAACATAATGAAGTGTTCTGGAATTTCCATTTTCCACAATGTCATCTATAGTTTGTCATGATCCACAGTCAGATGCATTTGTGTAAGCAATAAAACACAGGTATACATCTTTCCGGTGTTTGCTGCTTTCAACCATGATCCATCTGATGTCAGCAATGATATTCCTTGTCCCACGTCCAGTTCCGAATCCAGCTTGGCTTTCTGGCAGTTTTCTGTTGATGTACTGCTGCAAATGTTTTGAATTATCTTCAAAATTTTACTCACATGTGATATTAGTGTTTACTGTTTATGATTCCACATCTGTTGGATCATCTTTCTTAGGAATGAGTACAAATATGGATCTCTTCCACTCAGTTGGCCAGGTAGTCATCTGTCAAATGTCTTGGCATAGATGAATGAGCACTTCCAACATTGTATACATTTGTTGAAAGATCCCATTCTGGCATTCTGTCAATTCTGTGATTATCAATTACCAATAAAGAAACTGAGGCTTATGGAGGTTAAGTAACACCCAAGATCACAAAGATAGTAAGTGAGAGAGCTTGGTATTGAATAATGATAGTAATTTAAAGAAAGTAACTTTTTGTAATTTGAGTTATTTATCTGACCATTAACTACACAGCACCCATTTAAAAATATTTTATTTTTCCAAAGATCGCTCTTTCCCAAACCTTGGATAGAAATTTGTTTTATCTTTGCCTATACCTTTTCCTGGTGTGGCACTGTAGGCAAGCACTGAACTACTAAACTCAAGGTCACTAGTTGAAACCCACCAGCCACTTCTCAGAAACCCTATGTAGGATTGCTATGAGTCAGAACCGAACTCCACATCCCTTACCAACAACAGCCACAGCATACCTTTCCCGAATTCCCTGTCTCTTCAGTCATCCCTACATTTACACAGCTCATGTGAAAATCTTTTTTAGGATGTAATTGTATGAAAAGCATAATGCAAAATAAAACTTAGTCTATAAGATATATTGGCAGGGCCAGCAGCAGCTTTGTGGTTTTGTTTTGCTTTCAGAGGTACTTTCTTTCTCAGTGCCTGGGTTTGGAGAGAAGATTCACAGAGGAGATGCACAGTGTTTATTTCATTTTTCCACATTTCCTGAGCAGATTTTGAGGCTTTTAGAACTCATGAATACCCACCCATGTCTCACAGATGAAAAGTAACTGAACAGGACAATAATGACAAATGAATGGAAAGCCTTGTCACTACAGTGAGTCTGATTTGTGAATCTATGTGATTAATCACAATGGTTAGGCCTCCTAGTGTCTGAGTTTGTCTCTCTCCATAAGTGGAGGTGGGGAGAGAAGGTTGTGGTAAGCCCATGAATGGACAGTGAGGAATTCTGAGAAGTGTGTCCTTTCTCCTTCGTGAACTCAAAGTCCCTTCCCTAATGAAGGTCTTAACGTTTATCTATAGACACTTACTGCAAACTCTGGCAAAGGTATGCTTTCAAGGGTGGAAGTTTTGTTGTTGTTAAGTGCTATTGAGTTGGTTCTGACCCATAGTGCCCTGTACAGAGTTTGTAAGGAGCAGCTGGTGAGCTTGAACCGCCGACCTTGAGGTTCAAATCGACTTTGCAGTCCAGTGCCACATTAGGGGTGGAAAAGGTGGGGTGAAAATCTACTTTTGGCCCAAACTATGGCGCCTCTATCCTATTAGCAGCTAGTGATGTCTTCTGTTAGCTTAATGGAAGTCAAGAGCAATCTGACTTTGATTCAGCTATCGATTTCAACACATGGCAACCCCATGTGAATCAGAGTAGAACTGTGCTCTCTAGGGTTTCCAAAGGATGATTTTTAGGAAAAAGATTACCAGGCTTTTCTTCCAAGAAGTCTCTGTGTGGATTCAAACTTCTAGACTTTTGGTTAGCAGCTAATTGTGTTAACCATTTGTACCAGGGATTTCAAATCTCATGGCAGAGGGTCCTAAGGAGGGGTTCTTCACTTTATCTCACAGTGTTCACAAAGGAAGGAATAGCTTAAGGAAATATTTATGAATCTCCTTGAAGGTATCAGAAAAGACTTCTAGGTTGGACAACTTCACATATGTAATGCTGTTAAGACTATTGAATAGCAGCTACACAGCAAAATTAAAAAAAAAAAAAAATTAAATATCAGCAGGATCTCCCATGGTGGACAGGTTTCAGATGAGCTACCAGACAAAGACAGACTAGGAAGAAGGAGCGATGAACTACTTCCGAATATTTAGTCACTGAAAACCTTATGAATAGCAGAGAAACACTGTCATATATAGTGCCGGAAAATGAGCCCCTCAGGTTGGAAGGCATTCAAAATGTGACTGGGGAAGAGCTGCCTCCTCAAAGTACAGCTGACCATGATGATGCAAATGGAGTAAAGCCCACGGGACCTTCATTTGCTGATGGGGCACAGCTCAAAATGAAAAGAAACAGCTGTAAACATCCATTGAAAATCGGAACATGGAATGTACGAAATATGAATCCGGGAAAATTGGAAGTTGTCAAAAATGAAATGGAATGCGTAAACATCAATATCTTAGGCATTAGTGAGCTGAGATGGACTGGTATTGGCCATTTTGAATCTGACAACCACATGGTTTACTATGCTGGGAATGACAAATTGAAGAGGAATGGTGCTGCATTCTTTGTCAAAAAGAACATATCCAGATCAGTCATGAGGTACAATGCTGTCTGTGATAGGATAATATCCATGCACCTACAGGAAAGCCCAGTTAATACCACTATTATTCAAATTTACTAACCAACCACTAAAGCTAGTGAGGATGAAATAGAAGAATTCTACCAACTTCTTCAATTTGAAATTGATCAAACATGCAATCAAGATGTATGGATCATTACTGGTGATTGAAATGAAAAGGTTGGGAGCAAAGAGGAAGGATCAGTAGTTGGAAAATATGGCCTTGGTGATAAAAGTGATGCTGGAGAATGCTTGATAGAATTCTGCAAAATCAATGATTTGTTCATTTCAAATACCTTCTTTAGACAGCATAAGAGACGACTATACACATGGACCTAGCCAGATGGAATATATAGAAATCAAATTGACTACATCTGTGGAAAGAGATGATGGAAAAGCTCCATATCATCAATCAGCACAAGGCCAGGGGCAGACTGTGTTGTGTTACAGACCATCAATCACTCATATATAAATAAATTCAAACCGAAGCTGAAGAAAATGAAAACAAGTCCACAAGAGCCAAAATATGACCTGGAATTTAAAGATCATCTGAAGAACCAATTTGATACATTAAACACTAAAGACCGAAGACCAGAAGAGTTGTGGGATGATACGTAAGAACATCATACATGAAAAAAGCAAAAAGTCATTAAGAAGACAAAAAAGAAGGAAAAGGTCAAAATGGATGTCAGAAGAGACACTGAAATTTGCTCTCTAGCGTAGAGATGCTAAAGCAAATGGAAGAAATGAGGAGGTACAAGAGTTGAACAAAAAATCTCAAAGATCAGCTCGAGAAGATAAAGCCAACTATTACCAAAAAATGTGCAAAGATCAGGATTTAGAAAACCAAAAAGGAAGAACATGCTCAGCATTTCTCAAGCTGGGGCAACTGAAGAAAAAATTCAAGCCTCAACTTTCGTTATTTGAAAGATTCTCTGGGCAAATTATTGAATGATGCAGAAAGCATCAAGAGAAGATGGAAGGAATACACAGAGCCACCGTATCAAAAGGAAATGGTTAATGTTCAACCATTTCAAGAGGTAGTATATGATCAAGAGCCAATGATATTGAAGGAGGAAGTCCAAGGTGCATTGAAGGAATTGGCAAAGAACAAGGCACCAGGAATTGATGGAATAAAAATTGAAATCTTTCAAGAAAGTGAGGTGGCACAGGAGACACTCATTCATCTCTGCCAAGAAATTTTGAAGACAACTATCTGGCCAACTAATTGGAAGAGATCCATATTTGTGCCCATTCTAAAGAGAGGTGACCCAATGGAATGCGGAAATCATTGGCCAATTTCTTTGATATCTCAAGAGAGTAAAGTTTTGCTAAAGGTAATACAGAAACGGCTACAATCATACATTGACAGAGAACTTTCAGAGGTTCAAGCCAGATTCAGAAGAGGCCATGGAACGAGAGATATCATTGCTGATATCCGATGGATCTTGGCTGAAAGCAGAGAATATCAGAAAGATGTTTACCTTTGCTTTATTGACTATGCAAAGACTTTTGATTGTGTGGATCATGACTAGCCATGGACAACATTGCAAAGTATGACTATTCCGGAACCTTTAATTGTTCTCATGAGGAATCTGTACCTGGACCAAGAAGCAGTTGTTTGAACAGAACATGGGAACACTGAATGTTTTAAAATTAAGAAAGGTGTGCAACAAGGTTGTATTCTTTCACCATACTATTCAACCTTTATGTTGAGCAAATCATCTGAAAAGCTGGGTTCCATGAAGAAGAACGTGGCATCAGGATTGGAGGAAGACTCATTAACAATCTGCGATATGCAGATGATACAACCTTGGTTGCTGAAAGTGAAGAGGTCTTAAAACATTTACTGATAAAGAACGAAGAGCACAGCCTTTGGTATGGATTACATCTCAATGTAAAGAAAACAAAAATCCTCACCACTGGACCAATAAACAACATTCTTATCAATGGAGAAAAGATTGAAGTTATCAAGGACTTCATTCTTCTTAGGTCAACTATCAACACTTATGGAAGCAGCAGTCAAGAAATCAAATGACATATTGCATTAGGCAAATCTGCTGCACAAGAACTGTTTAAAGTGTTGAAGAGCAAAGATGTCAGCTTGAGGACTAAGGTGCACCTGACCCAAGACATGATATTTTCAACAACCTCAGATGCATGCAAAAGCTAGACAGTGAATAAGAAAGACCGTAGAAGAATTGATGCCTTTAAATTATGGTGTTGGAGAAGAATATTGAAAGTGCCATGGGCTGCCAAAAGAACCAATAGATCCATTTTGGAAGAAGTGTAGCCAGAGTGCTCCTTGGGGGCCAAGATGGCCAAACTTCATCTCTCATACTTTGGACATATTGTCAGGAGGGACCAGTCACTGGAGAAGGATATCAAGTTTGGTAAGGTGGAGAGTCAGAGAAAAAGAGGAAGATCCCCAGCGAGATGGATTGGCCAAGTGGCAGCATCGATGGACTCAGGCGTGGCAACAGTAGTGATGTTGACCCAGGATCAGGCAGTGTTTCGTTCTGCTGTGCATAGAGTCGCTATGGGTTGGTACCGACTTGATTGCACCTAACAACAACAACAAGGCAGCAGAATGCCATTACCCTGGGGTAGGGTCAGTCCATGAGGGTGCTCGGGTCCATATCTCAAAGTCCAGGACAGACAAGATGAGAAGGTGTTGTAAATCTGCAGGGCGCCACAAAAGCCACCAGCAGGAACTGAGACATCAATTTTCTCCTTGGCCACTCATGAAGCAATGTCAGAGTTCTAGAGAGGAAGAATGTTTAGCTCTTATAGGTAAGTTTCTTATTAGTGGAGTGGAGTCCTAGTGTGGCACTGTAGGATAAGCACTGGACTGCTAACCGCAAGGTCAGCGGTGCAAACCACTTCTCAGAAACCGTATACAGGATTGCTATAAGTTGGAACCAACTTAATGACACTTAACAACAACAACAAAGTAGATTTGAGGGAACAAAAGCCTGCCTAGAGTTGCTTAAAAGCATTTGGGAGAAAACTTAGAGAGTGAATATAGATAACACTTCCAGGGAGTTTTACTCCAACGGAGAGTGGGAAAAAAAGCAAAGTACAAGACAATAGCTGGCTGACAAAATCAATAGAAAAAATATTTTTGGTAGATGGTAGAAATAATCACAAATGGAATGGATAATTTAGAGGTAATTGCATGTATTATCATGAAGATATCTCACAAGATGAGTGAAAAAAAAGTGAGTACAGAATAGAATATACAGAATGATGCAATTTATTAAAAAGTTTTAGATACAAAAAAACCAAGACTTGCTTTTTTAATGGGTATGCTGTTGCTGTTTTAGTGCCATTGAGTGACCCTGTATAGGGTTTCCAAGGAGCAGCTGGTGGGTTTGAACTGCCAACCTTGTGGTTCATAGTCCTGTGCTGATCTTATCGCACCAGGATGCCTATCACCATCCTGGTTGTTGTTGTTAAGCACTGTCAAGTCATTTCCGACCCATAGCAACCCTGTATAGGGTTTCCAGGGTGAGCTTGAACCATCTACCTTGTGACTTAAATGACTTTGCATCCCAGCGCATTAGCTCACAGCGCTACAACAGGACTGTGTTGTTGTTGTTATGTGCCATGGAGTAGTTTAAGACTCATAGCTACCCTGTACAGGGTTTCCGAAGCTGTGAATCTTTACGGGAACAGAAAGCCTCATCTTTCTCCTGCAGAACAGTTGGTAGTTTCAAACTGCTGACCTTGAGGTTAGCCGCCCGATTCATAACCACTGCGCTACAAGAGCTTACAAGTCTTCATGGGACTGATACCATTAGTGTCAGGCCAGAGGTTATCTGTTGGAGTGGGAAGCTCTGGGATCAGGGAGGAGTACTCAGCATTGTTGATGTTGTTCTTAAGTGCCTTCGAGTTAATTCAGACTCCTAACAACCCTGTATAGGGCTCTCGAAGGAGCTCTGGTAACATAGTGGTTACGAATCGGGCTGCTAAACTCAAGGTCGGCAGTTTGAAACTACCAGCTGTTTTGTGGGAGAAAGATGAGGCTTTCTGCTCCCGTAAAGATTTGCAGCCTCGGAAACCCCATGCGGGGTCACTATGAGTTGGAACTGACTCCGTGGTACTTAACAGCAACAACATAGGGCTTTCTAGGAGCGACTGGGGAGTTTGAACCACTGACTTTATGGTTCAAACAGACCTTGAGGTCCAGTGCTTATTCTAAGATACCGCACCATTTATTTTAAAAAATAAATGCTTTAGATGGAAATCTTCCTAATACATTTTATGAAGCAAGCATATACCTCATACTAAAACCAGGGAAGGGTGTTACTAGGAAAGAAAATTATAGACCAATATCCCTCATGAACATAGAAGCAAAAATTGTCAACAAAATCCCAGCCTACAGAATTCAACAATACATCATACATCATGACCAAGTGGGATTCATATCAGGGATGCAAGGATCGTTCAGCATTAGAAAACAATCAGTGTAATCCACCATATAAATAATAAAAAAAGGAAAAGAACTACATGATCATATTGATTGATGCAGAAAAGGCATTTGACGAAATCCAAAATCCATTCCTGATAAAAGCACTCAACAAAGTAGGAACTGAAGGGAAATTTTCTCAACATAATTAAGAGCATATATACAAAATCAACAGCCAACAACACTCTCAATGGAGAGAAACTGAAAGTCTTTCCTTTGTGAACAGGAACCGGACACGGATGCCCTTTATCACCACTCTTATTCAATATTGTGCTGGAAGTCTTAGCCTGAGCTATAAGGCAAGACAGGGAAATTAAAGGCATCCAAATTGGCAAAGAGGAAGCAAAACTCTCTCTATTTGTAGATGATATGATCTCATACATAGAAAACCCCAAAGACTCAGCAAAAAAAACTACTGGAACTCATTGGAAGATTCAGCAAAGTAGCAGGGTAGAAGATCAACATGCAAAAAATCAGTTGGATTCCTCTATACTAATAATGACGGTACTTAGGAAATTAGGAAAGCAATATCATTTACAATAGCCACCCAAAGGATGAACTATTTAGGAATAAATGTAACCAGAGAAACGAAGGACAGACCTATACAAAGAAAACTACAAAACACTATTACAAGAAACCAAAAGATATTTACAAAAATGGAAGAAGCATATACCATGCTCCTGGACAGGAAGACTTAACATTGTGAAAATGTCAATACTACCCAAAGTAATCTATACCTATAATGCAATTCCAATCCAGATTCCAATGACATTCTTTAAAGAGATGGAAAAAACAATACAAACTTAATATGGAAAGGAAACAGACCCAGGATAAGCAAAACACTACTTAAGAAGAAGAAAAAAGTTGGAAGCTTCTCACTCCCTGATTTTAAAATTTACTGCATGGCCTCAGTGGTCAAAACAGTCTGGTACTGGTATAGTGAAAGATACGTAGATCAATGGAGCAGATTCAAGAATCCAGAAATTAACCCTTACACATGCAGCCAACTGATCTTTGACAAAGGGCCAAAGTACATTGAATGGGGAGGAGATAGTCTCTTCAGCAGATGGTGCTGGCAGAACTGGAAATAGATACACAAAAGATTGAAACAAAACCTTTATCTCATACCATATACAAAACCCAACTCAGCATGGATTAAAGACCTAAATATGAATCCCAGAATTACAAAGGTCATCAGGGAAAAAATAGGGACATATTTAAGGACGCTAATACAGGGCACGCATAAACCACCAAATATTGCAAAAATAACACAAACAAAAGAAGACAAAATAGATGATTGGCACATACTAAAAATTAAAAACTTATGTGTATCAAAAGATTTCACCAGAAGAGTAAAAAGGGAGCCCACAGAATGGGAAAAAAATCTTTTGCAATGACATATCAGACAAGGGACTAATTTCTAGAATCTATAGAAAACTACAACACCTCTACAAGAAAAAGACAAAGAACCCAATTAAAAAATGGGCACAGGACATGAACAGGCACTTCGCCAAGGAAAACAACTGGGCAGCCAACAAATATATGAAGAAATGGTCATGATCATTTGCCATTGTTTTTGTTGTTAGGTGCCATCAAGTTGGTATCAACTCATAGTGACCTTATGCACAGCAGAATGAAACACTGCCCAATACTGGGCCAACCTAACTACTGTTGCCACGTTTGAGTCCATCTATGCTGCCACTTGGCCAATCCATCTCATTGGGGGGTCTTCCTCTTTTTCTCTGACCCTCCACCTTACCAAACATGATATCCTTCTCCAGTGACTGGTCCCTCCCGACAATATGTCCAAAGTATGAGAGATGAAGTTTGTCCATCTTGGCCTCCAAGGAGCACTCATTAGAGAGATGCAAATCAAAACAACAATGGGACATCATCTCACACCAGTAATAACAGCAAAGTTCAAAAAAGCAGAGGACAATAAATGCTAGCGAGGGTGTGGAGAGACTGGGACACTTCTGCATTGCTGGTGGAAATGCAAAATGGTCCAACCATTCTGGAAAATAGTGTGGCGCTTCCTCAGAAAGTTGGAAATAGAAATACCATATGATCCAGCAATTCCTTTACTTGGTATATATCCACAAGAAAAATTAGCCATACTTGAGTAGCAAAAAGATGGAGACAGCCTAAGCGCCCATCAATGGAAGAATGGATAAACAAACTTTGGAACATATACACAATGGAATATTATGTTAACTTGAAGGATAACAAGAAAGCTACAAGCCACCACATAACATGGTTGAACCGTGAGCACATTATGCTGAGTGAAATTAGTCAGTCACAAAAGGACAAATATTGCAGAGAACATAAATCAAGCAAAAAAATAAATTTTAGTATAGGTGTTTGTCAAATAAGAATAAACTGACCAAATATTTGTTTTTAAAAATTAAATTGATGTTACTTTAAAAACAAAATAAAACAAAAAATAAATAATTTCTTTTTTAAAACACCACAGAAACTCAACAAAATATGGTAATTTTTCATTAGTGTTCAAGCTAGATGGTGACTACACAGATATTTCTTATTTTCATATATTGCTCTCTGAAATATAATATCAAACAAGCCAAACTCCAAACCCAACCCAACCCATTGCTGTGAGTTGATGCTGACCCGTGTTACAGAGTAGAACTGGTCCGTTGGGCTTTCTTAGCTGTAGCCTTTTCAGAAGCAGATGGTTAAGCTTTTCTTACATGGTGCAAGTTGGTGGGTTTGAACTGCCATTCTTTAGATTAGTTGTTCTTGTTAAGTGCTGTCGAGTTGGTTCTGACCCATAGCAACCCTGTATAGGTTTTCTAGGGAGTGGCTGGTGAATTTGAACCACCAATATTGTGGTTAGCAGTCTGGTGTTTATCTTACAGTGCAGTCGAGTGCAAACCTTTTGATCTACCCAGAGATTAGCAACAAAAGCAAACACACAAACAAAATTATCATCATCATCATCATCATCAACAATAACAATAAAGGAATTCTCTCCCATGTCTGGATGACTTCAAATGCAAATCTGTCAGAATGAGGTACAGGTTATGATTTCTTAAGATCTTCTTTTCCATCCTCTTGATGCTGTGAAAACAAAAATACAATCATGTTGAGTGAAAAATGTTCTGTTCTCCACCATCTTCCTTCCCACCAGTAGAGGAATGTTTTTATGTATGGGATGATTATGAGTAGAAGAATAGGTACTTTAAAATTTTTTTAATGATGGTTTATGTCAGTGTTATATACCTGCACCTTTGATTTGGAGCAATGTTGATACATTTGCTCAAATAATTTTGGAGGAGAAGTTAAGGTTATGGGCTGGCTAATGCTTGGACTGACTCACATGTATTCACCGCTAGGAATTTGAAGTTTATTATTGTGGCTTTTACTTTTCCCCTAATTAGCTTTTAGAAACACACACAATCCTTGATGTTCAGAGTAGCTGACATTGATCTTCCCTAGCATTCTGTCTCTGCTGCGTATGCCTGATACTGCAATGATAAGAGGTCATGTGATAGAAGAGAGGACAGATGAGGGGTCACAGGAAAAGGAGTGCATTGGGAAACGCATTAAAAAATGTGTCGATATAAGAGTCTAAGTGTTTAGCTTTTTTAAACAAGTCAGCCAACCAATAAACTAAAACACTGCTCTGGAGATAGATGAGGAGGATCTAGAAGGAAGAACAGAGGCACCTGTTCTCGTTTCTGCTGCCCGTATGCTGTATATCTAGTGGACCCATGTAAGAAAGTTCTAGAGAAGCTAGTTTCAGTTCAATAAAGGAAGCCCATCTCCCACCCCGTCTCCCTAATAACTGGACTCTTCATCAGAGCAAGAGTCTGCCTCACTCAGTGGACGACAGGAGGTTGCAACAGATCAAGCTTGGAAACTCCCTGACCACAATGCCTTGGCGCTGTTCAGATTCCCACCTGGGAAAGGGATTGCAGTAGGCCTAAATTCCTTGGTGGTCTCATTGTTTAAAAATTCAGAGTCTCCTGTCCCTACGCCTCAAATAGAAGGAGAGCTGGTAGCACAACCGTTAAACTCTCAGCTGCTAACTGAGAGGTTGGTAGTTTGAAGTCACCCAGCTGCTTCACAAAGGAAAGACCTAGAGGTCTGGTCCTCTAAAGATCATAGCCTAGAATTGTTTCCAACCTGTCTGGATGGGGTTGATAAAAGGTGAGGGGGAAAGGACTCCTGTGGTTCGATAGGGATGATTACTATCAGGTCTGACAGTGAGTGTTGGAAAGGTAAATGTAAATGTTTGGTAACAAAAGAGGGGAGTGGCTGATTTTGCAGTCCAGGAGCGGAGATCCCTGGAACCATCAAGGGAGAAAAGCAAAGTGCCAGACCCTGTCCGGGGAGGCAGTGACACTAGGGATGGAAGCAGAGACAATGATGTGGACAGAAGGAGTGGCTGGGAACTCTAGACTCGGGGTGAGGGTGGGGGGGGAGGCGTGTGGGGTGTATCTTTTGGTTGTTTGATGATGCATGCGGGGGATTGTGATCATTGCAATGAAACAAAATATGATAGGATGAATGTAAAGATAATGTTTACCCATGTAAACTAGCACAAAATTCACAATAAAAACTTAAAAAAAAAAAAAGATCATAGCCTAGAAAACCCTACGGGGTAGTTCTACTCTGTCATATGGGATCGCTGTGAGTCAGATTCAACTTGATGACACCTAGTAACAACTCCACCCCTCTGTTTTCATAGCACTGTCTGTTTTTCCTACTGTTGTGACAGCATTTACATTCTCTCTGAGGATGGAGAATTAGAATGTCGCAGTCTCCCCACTGTGAGGATACTGAATATATACAAACGATTCTAACTATAAATGCTTATGAATGGATTGATTCTTGAAGTTTAAGAAAAGATAGCTGACCCAGTGAAATAATATTGGATGCTTATCTCTAGATATTGGTTGGAAAAAAATTGCCTCCAGTCCTCTTTTAGGTAGCTTGAGATAACAAAGAAGATTGATAAAACTAAGAGTAAAGACAACGTTGATGTAACACCCAAAATTAACCTGAAGGGCTTGGCTAAGTTCCTTTCCCATAGGTACAGGGGTTTGGCGCTAGGCAAATAAATTGGATGGCTCACCTGTCACATATGATCTGTTGAAAAGACTGAGATGCCAACCCATCTCATCTGGAGCTCAGCAGCTGGCTGCTAACAGTTGGGCACACAGGCCTGGCCTGAGTCCACAATGGAAAGTTGGACTGTTTGGCTTGAGGATTGCTCAGCATGGAGCCCTTTGGAAGGACACCAGCCAGATGCCCAGACTCACTCAGATGGCTAGCCAGCTGCTGCTCTGTGATTCTGTGATAGAAAACAACGTTCCAGACCGTTGGTACTCAGAGGTCAGGGCCCAGTCATTCAGACATGGTGTCTGTCCTGGCCTGCAGAGACCGGGCAAAGTCACAGAGAGAAGGTTGGCAGGCAAAGCCAGAGTTGGCAGCCAGGGAGGGTGGTAGCGCCTGGAGTGTCAGAATACGTTTAATGTAGCTAAATACTTCAAGATTTCTAGTAAAAGTTTTATGAATTCCTTCTTTTTTCACCCGACTCTTTGTTCATGGAAATGACACAAACTCCCAGCACATGTTGGGAAAATCCATGCCCAAGAAGAGATGGAAAGAAGGAACTGGAGTGAACACTCGCTTTCTTTTATGGCCTTTGCACTATCACTAGTTCGGAGAGACCAGAACCATGTGAGATAACGAATCCTTCATGCAGTGGAGAAACAGGAATATTCAGATGTTAATAGAGCCTTACAGAATGCTAAACATTCAAAGGATTCTGGATTGGATTAGTGGACATAAATAGGGATAATACAAACTAACATTTACTTAGCATTATTTTTGAAGGATTTTTTTTTGACAATCCCTCCCCTGCATATCACTACTTAGTAATATTTCTATTTATAAAAAGAAACTATGACTCAGTGTTTGAGCAGCACATAGGAAGTTAGAGGTCTCATAATGGTAAAGCCAGAACTGGACCCAGATTTCCTGCCTTCAAACCATTTCCACGCTAGATTGCCTGCCACTGTCAGCTTCTGGACATTCAAGTCTGGTGGGGCCTGCTTTGGTAGTAGCTGCATCCACTGACAGCCAATGGCAAGAACACATAAGGGTTAACCATCAAGAGATCATAAGTGACTTGCAAGGTCTCCAGCACTGGTCTGCACCACACATGGCACTCGCCCTATGGCTTCTCCCAAGAGCAGTGCTATCTGTCAGTTATCTATAGATCCCTGGTTCCTTAAACAAAGACACCAAACAAATGCTTGATATTGATTTAATTTGCTGCATTATTGTCTCTCCTCAAGATGGTAAGGAATCAAGTCAAAAACCCCATTATCATTGGGTCAGTTCTGACTCATGGCAACCCCAAAATGGACAGACTCCAAACTGTTCCATATATCCGATTTTTTGTAATCTTTACACAAGAGTTTGCAAGACTTTTCTTCTTGGAGTCACTGGGTGAGTTTGAAATACCAACTTTTAAGTCAGCAGCTGATCATAAAATGCTTACACAACTCAGGTTCCTTTACAAGAAATAGGAATGATGTTTTGTTTAATGCTGCATCCCTCTTATGAATTATCAAGAATCTTATAGTAAATATTTTGATGGCTTTAGAGTGAGACAATACGCTTCAAATCCTGGCTCTCTGCATGAATAGTCTTGGGAACTTGGGCAGGTTACTTAAACATTGCTGAGCCTTAATTTCCTGCTACACAAAATGGGAAACACAGGAGTGCTATGAGGCATAAAGAGGATGAGGGATAGTAGACGTTCAGCATCTGTACAATTCACATTTTTGGTTCTCATCATGAATCATCTGGACAGTGAGACTGGCCACTGAGTTGCTGAAGAGTCAGCACTTTAGTGACACATTAATCATGTTGTACAAGCACCATCAATATCCGTTACCAATTTCCATCACCATAAACAGAAATTCAGTGCTCTCTAAACAATGACTCCTTTCCCCCTCTCTCCTGCCCCTGCTAATCACTAACAAAAACTATGGTTTCTATCCATTTGCCTATTTCATATGAGTGAGGCTGTACGATATTTGTGGTTTTATGATTAACTTAACTTCACTCAACATAATGTTTTCAAGCTTTGTCCATGTTATAGCATGTATTTCTCTTTATGACTAAGTTAATAGTCTATTGTATGTATGTACTATGGTAAAATTAGTTCATTTATATAGCCTTTTACCTTGATTTTTTTAAAATACAGTTTCGGGAATTTTTTTCCCTTATGACCTGAACAGTTAGTTACCTTTGCCCTAGTTTTTTAACTCCAGCAAGTTTGTTACATTTCCTGAGTAAACTGTAAACAACTTGGTTCGATATTATTTTGTCTGGCCCTGGGTTGCAGCCTGCCCTTTGATTGCTATGTACCTTGCATAGTCTATTAACTATGCAAATGAGGTGAGTTGTGGCCTACTATGCAAATGAGGGTCTGTGACCTATTGAGAGGGCATTGGTCAGTCCACAGCCCTGGTGGGTGTGTTATGGCTTGATATTGATAAGGAGTTTGTGTATTTCAGTAGCCAGTTCAACAAAGGTTTTCCAGAAACAAAAAAGCAGGTATATGAGGTTGTTTGTATGATTAAGTTATCTACTTTTCTATGTCGCCTTTTTACTTTTACTTCAGTTTTCTCTAGCTATTTCAGTTCTCCCAAGTCCTAGCTGATTTGTCTTATTATATCCTGAAAAGGAATGTAAAGGAAAAGATTACCTGCATCTCCCCTGGCACAGCTGAAGGACCACTCATGTGGGTAGAGTACTTTTCACCTCAATTGTAATAAAAATTTTAATTATTCATTAGTGTAGTAGCTGTTAGACAAATGCCCAATTATTATTCATCCATAGCTAAGTAACCTCCTGCTCTCTTGGAGGTGTGACAAGCACAGCCCTTCCAGAACTGGCAGAGGGCACAGATCAAAGAGAGCCTGTGGTAGCTTTAACCAGGTAAGGAAAGGGGAGGTGGTGCCCCTTGCTGTTCCGCTGCATCCTTCACCATTTCCCTAGTGCAACTGGAGCCTAAAAGCCAGGAGGTAGGAGAGGTGGAGCTGGGAGGAAATCAAGTCCTCCAGCCATCAGCAGTTGTGGGGGCATCTTGCACAGATCCCTGGCTCACCTGGCAAAGGCTTTCTGGGCATCACAGCTGCATGGAGACTTTTGCCAAAGGAGTGACTGAATTGCAAACAAGTCTATAAAGAGTGGCTTTTGATTAGATCTGTTTTGTTACTTATTCTTCATACTCTGCGGTCTCCTCTCCACACTGTCTCCTGCAGGCCCAGGTCATTGGGAAGGCAATACAAGGAAACAGGAAGTGTCCTGGGCTTCAGCCCCTTACCTTCCTGGCTTTCCTTTCTCCTTCTAACAATCCTTTCCCCATCCAGCTCTTCTTCCTTGCTCACCATATCATCAGAACCCTTATACTGACCCAGGTCCCATGGGTGGGGACCTCCTTAGGACTAGATAACCTTCCAGGCTTCAGTTTTTTCCTACTTTTCCCTTAAAAGTTTAGTATGAGACAGTTCATGGCCAGAGCATTTCTTGCATGCCTCCTGCTACCCAGGGTGATATTCTGCCTATTCTGAAAGATGTCCCATTTTCTTTCATGAGTGCCCCAAACATGGTGGAACTTGCTTCAGTATTGTACCACAGCCGTGTCCAGAACTCTTTTCCACAGGGCCGCCTTTTGTGCCCTCTGCAGACCCCAGCGTACTCTCATTACATCTCTGACCCCTAACTCTATTCTGCCTCAAAACAACTAATTCCATTCTGCTTTCTCATTCCCATAACTTGAGTCTCCAAGGCCCCACCACTCTTATCCCTCTTGTTTTCTCACCCCCTGCTTCTCTTCCCTTCCTCACACTGACTACCTCTTGATCTCATCTAACTCCTTCCACTCAGCTCTTTGCTAATGAGCATCGTTTTTTCAAACCCCACTTTCTCACACCCCCTGTAGTTCAGCAACCCTCCTCTCCTCTGAGGAACACCACGTGTGTCACTTGCTCCCCTGTAGACTTTTCCGGCTCACATTTCTGGAACATGTGACTTCTCCCTGTTCATCTGAATGACTTTTCTCCTCATTCAGAGTATAAACCAAAGTTCTTACAACGTCACTACATGATTTGCTACAATGAGAAATCCTGGTGATGCAACAGTTAAGTACTTGGCTAATAACCAAGAGTTTCATGGTTCAAACCCACCCAGCAACTCTGTAGGAGAAAAGACCAGGTGATCTGCACCCATAAAAATTGCAGGCTAGAAAACCCTATGGGACAGTTCTATTCTACTTTGTCACTTGACAGTCCCAGGGACCTCCGCTCCTGGGCTGAAAAATCAATCACTCCCCTGCTTTTGTCAAAAAACATCTACCTCTACATTTCTGACCCTCACAATCAGTCCTGATGGCAATTATTCACTATTGTACCACAAGAGTCTTATCCCCATTTCCTTTTGCCAGCCCAGTCCCAATAGATTGGAAATCATTCAGTGGAGGTTCTACCTACCCCTGCCACGTCTGGAACTAGACTCCTTCTTGAAAGCTTGTAAGCCAGTCACTTCTTGCTTTTGTAGACCTCCCATTTTGGGTAGCCAATGTTCAAGTTGCCCATCACTGTCAACCCTGTGTACTGAGGGGGTGGGAGTGGTTCTTGCTGTAAAGATTTGTTCCCTTTTTTGAGCTGCTACATCTATGTTGTTGTTGTTGTTGTTGTCATGTGCCGTGGAGTCAATTCCGACTCAGAGCGACCCTGTACAGGGTTTCCAAGGCTGTAAATATTTATGGGAGCAGAAAGCCTCCTCTTTCTCCTGTGGAACAGCTGGTAGTTTCAAACTGCTCACCTTAAGGTTCGCAGCCCAATTCGTAACCACTATGCTACCAGAGTTCCTACATCTATAAGTATATACATCTATAAGTATAGGTAAAGTTCATCAAATAATAGCAGGTTACTCTCTACCCCCCACTTCTTTCTTCTTCGAGTTGAGTTCTGATCATCCAGCTATTGAAGCCAGGTCAAGTGGGTACTATCTGCAAGTATGGGTGTTCTTGTGCATCTTCCCTCACTTCATATCAGCTGGATGCTTCACTTTCTGCTCTAGTCCTCTGTGGCCATGCCACTGCCTCTGGGACCATAAACTATTTACTTTTTTGAATGAATTACTTGAATAAGTTAAAGTTCCACACATCAAGGGGCCAGGAAAAGAAAGTTGGGATTTTTGCTGTTAGTGGTTTTTCTTTGCTCCCTGCTGCTACTTCCACCTTTGGGTAAAGTTCTTTCTGTTTTAAGGCTCTTGCTACCTTACTCTGCCTCCTCCTTTGCCTCCTGATTATTGTCTCTATGAGTTGGAATGGCTTAAAGGCAGTGGCTGCATCTCTCCCATAACCCTCTCCCTGTGGACTTTGGAATTCGGCTCCTTTCTTCCTCTTCCCCAGCTGGATCTTTAACATGCATGTGACTGACCTGGCTCACAAAACACGTCTTCATTGTCATGGTCTCTTAACTACACTGCGCTTTCCTCTCCTCCAGGAATGTGTGATCCCCACCCTTCTCCCTCACAGCTCTTGGATTTCTGTGTGTCATGCTGTGGTTACACAATCCATCTTCCAGCTGCCCCTTGGGCTCACTCCTGTACACATGTTCTTTGACTGTGGAGAGAGTTCTTGGTCCTCAGTCCTTCTATTTCTTCTCAGTCAGTAAGCTTGGGTGGCCACAAATGGCTGTAGCTTCCATGTACTGCACAGAACCTGCCTCCTGAGGGAGTGGGAGTGGAAACAGGCAGGGCGGTGTCCCCTGGAAGAAGGAGCACCTTTTTCTTCTCATAAAGGACAGATGGCTTGCCAAGTCACGTGCCCACAGAATGCCATCTGCCCAACAGGGTACTAAAAAAAAAAATGTTCACAGAGACACGTAGGCTGCCAGCAACCTTGACAGACTATATAGTGAATGACTGTCCAAAATCTCTTGAAGTCTTTCTACATTTTGTATATTTCTATACTTTCTCTATTTTGATGGTTCTCCACAGTGCACTGGGGGTGTGGAGAGGAAGGGAGACCAAAACACACACACAATAGTTCATTTCTCAGCCTTCCTTGCTCCCTTGCTGCCAGGAAGAAGATAGCCTAGTGCGTCTACATGAGACTTTGACTTAAAACAGAGTTATACAAGGAAGGAAGAGCAGGGCATTTGTTTGATTGGTATGGGTGGTGGCAGAGGGAGTTTGGTCTCAGAGCTGGCACCGTGGCCACAGTTTCAGGGTTTAAGCTCCATGACTATGCCAGAGGCATGGCTCCTTTTGATGGGTCAGTTCCTCTTTGTATTGTTGCAGTTGTTGTTGCTGTTGTTAGATGCCATCAAGTTGGTACTAACTCATAGCAACCTTATAAACAATGGAATGAAACACTGCCCAGTCCTGCATCAACCTCACAATTGATGCTACATTTGAGTTCTTTGCTGCTGCCACTGTACTGATCTATCTCATTGTGGGTCTTCCTCTGTTTCTCTGACCCCCCACTTTACCAAACATGATATCCTTCTCCAGGGACGGGTCCTGCCTGAAAATATGTCTGATAATATGTCTGAAGTATGAGAAACTAAGTCTGGCCATCCTGGCTTCTAATGAGTATTCTCGCTGTGTTTCTACCAACACTTAATAACAATAACAATATAGGCAAAATATTGAATGAAAGCATCAAAATAAGATGGAAGGAATTCACAGAGTCACTGTGCCAAAAAGAAATGGTTGATGTTTAACCATTTCAAGAGGTAGCATACAATCAAGAACCACTGAACTAAAGGTATTGGTGAAAAGTAAGGCTCCAAGAATTAATTGAATGCAAACTGAAATCTTCCAACAAACTGATGAAGCACTAGAGGCACTCACTCATCTATGCCAAGAAGTTTGGAAGACAGCTACCTGACCAATTGATAGGAAGAGAACCGCAGTCCAAAGAGAGGTGACCCAATGGAATGCAGAAATCATCTAACAATATCATTAATATCACATGCAAGTACAATTTTTCTGAAAATAATTCTAAAATGATTACAGAAAACTGCCAGAAACTCCAACTTGATTCAGAAGAGGATGTGGAACAACGGATATCATTGCTGAAGTTGGATGGATCTTAGTTGAAAGCAGAGAATAAAAGAAAGATGTTTACTTGTGATTTCTTGACTATGCATAGGCTTTTGGCTGCATGGATCATGACAAGCTATGGACAAAGTTGCAGAGAATGAGTACTCCTAAATACTTGACTATGCTCATGAGGAACCTGTACATATACCAAAAGGCAGTGGTTCGAATTGAACAAGGGAACACTGAATGGTTTAAAACAGGAAAGGTGTGTGCCAGGGTTGTATTCTTTCACCCCACTTATTCAATCTGTATGCTGCAATCTGTATATTTATGGGAGTAACAAATAATCTGAGAAGCTGGATTATATGAAGAATGCTGGATTATATGAAGAAGATTGTGGCAACAACATTGGAAGAAGACTGATTAACAACCTTCGATAGGCAGATGATACAACCTTGTTTGCTATAAATGAAGAGGACTTAAAATACTAATGAAGATCAAAGACTTCAGTATGAGAGTACTTCTTCCAACACAGATTTGTTTGTTCTTCTGGAGGTCCATGGTACTTTTAATATTCTTCTCCAACACTATAACTCAAATAATTCAACTCTTCTTCAGGCTTTCTTATTCATTGTCCAACTTTCACATGCATATGAGGCTTGGGTCAGGCAAACTGGTATCTTTGTTCTCAAACACTTTAAAGAGGTCTTGTGAAGAATATTTGCCTAATGCAATACATTGTTTAATTTCTTAACTGCTATGTCCATGAGTGTTGATTGTGGATCCAAGCAAAATTAAATTGTTGACAACTTCAATCTAGTCTCCATATATCACAATGTTATTGATTGGTCCAGTTGTGAGGATTTTTGTTTGCTTTGCCATCCACTCCTCGAAAACCCTACACCAGGTTGCTATGGGTCAGAACCTACTCGAGGGCACTTAACAACATTTGTGCAACTTCAGGGAAAAAGACCCCTTAAGGAGTTCTGACTCTGTTTTTATAATTTGTGTGTCTTGTATTTGGTCTGGGAGCACTGGACAGAATTTCATGCAGGACCTAGAGAGACATGATGCTTTAAGGATATGTTTTCCCACTGCACTAGTTCTCCTCTCAGACTAATCCTCCTACATCTGCATAGCACAGAAGAGCTCTACCACACATTTGGCAGTTGATCAACCTTTGGTGTAGCATTTTCTTGTCTCTCACCATCTAGTGTATGTGACTTGCTTCTTGAAGGCAGAAATCATGGAGGCAACACATGTAAAGCATATATAAAATGTTTCCATGTTGGAATGATGCTGAAGAGCCAAGGCCACAGAACACAGAGAGGCTGGGCTCAGAGTCAGATGAGAAGTCTGCTCAGCTATTTACAGATTATGTGACCTTGGCCTAATTACTTAACTTATCCGATACTGCACTTGGTTAACTTTAATATGGGAATAATACTTCATTTCAGCACATGGTGGCTGTGAAAATGAGAAGAGAAAGCATATGTAAAACACCTGGTATATATTAAGTACTCCCAAATGGTAGCTGTTAGCAGTAGCAATAAAACAAATGAAAAATGAAAAACACACACACAATAACACCACCAAAAAGCAGCTGCTGTCAAATGGATTCTGACTCATGGCAACCCCACTTGTGCAGAGTATAACAGATCCATAGGGTCTTCAAGGCTGCAAACTGAGGTATCTTTGTGTGTGTTCAAATCACCAACCTTTCAGTTAGTAGTCAAGAGCTTATCCATTTGTGACAACCCGGGACTATAGTAGCAATGTTATGTTATTTTGTGCTGTTGAACTTATTCCAGCTCATAGCACCCAACACAGAGAAAGCCTGCCCACAAGGTTTCCTCAGCTGAAATATATATGGGAACCAACTGCCGGTTCTTTTCTCCAGCAGAATCGCTGGTGGGTTCTAGCCACCAACCTTTCAGTTAGCAGATGAGTGCTTAAACCATTGTACCACCAGGATTCCTTGTAGTAACAATGTTGTTGTTGTTGTTAAGTGCTGTCGAATCGATTCTGACCCATAGCAGCCCTGTATAGGGTTTCCAAGGAGCGGCTGGTGAGCCTGAACCACCGACCTTGCAATTCAAACGACTTTGCAGTCTGACGCATTAGCTGTAGTAACAATAGTATATGCTTAATAAATAGTTCTTTTCCTAGTGTTATCTCCTTTCTCCCTGCAGAATTCACTCAGGACTGTGATTCACCTATTATTAATCTATTTAGGGTACAGTTTTTCTTTTGAACTCTCTACTTTCTGTATTGAGTTATGTGTTGGACTGCTAACTGCAAGGTCAGTAGTTAGAATCCATCGGCCATTCTTTGGGAAAAAATGTGGCTTTCTGCTCCTTAGATATATAGTCGGGGAAACTCTATACAAGGTCGCTATGAGTTGGAACCGACTTGGCAACACACAACCACAACACCACCACTGTCTGTACTGCTCACTTGTGCATTTATTGTTGCTGGTGAATAATGATGCATATATTTTTAGGTTATGGTTGGTGTCCTAAACTTCAGTGTAAGGTTCCTGAAGCAGGGATCCTATTTTATAGCTTTTTGGACCCCAAGCGGCTTGCACAGTTCTCAGTCATAGTAGATGCTCAGTAAATATTTGGTGGCACACTGAATAATGTTTCTCTTTAGAATATAAACATCCCTTAACCGTCACTTTCTATTCTATCCTGACTCTTGCCCTTCACATGCCTCTATGCACTCTTGACACCACCCAAGCTGAGGTTCCCTGTGGTACCCCAGGCTGGTACTGATTGCTGTGAAAATACTTGGCAAAGGATTAATCTATTCATAGATAAGCAGGAAGTGGCTGGATCCCCAGTAGAGTGATGGAGCATCATTTTTAGCAGAATTTTATTTGCTTCAATATGTGCCCCCAAAATACTCACTTCTTAGACAATTATGTCAAATAATTTTCTGATCTGAATAGTCTACTGTCTGAACTGTGTAAACTGAATTTTTAAAAAAGCAAATGATTTGCCATGGTTTGCTGACATCCCCAGTAGAGATGTGAGATATCACTAGTAACACCCATATGTCACTAACTCCATGGTAAACTGAGCAGCCATTTCTGCTAGGCTTATAGGGCATATAAAAGGCCACTGCCCATCTGTATGATCAATGTCGATTTCACTGATGTCATAGGAATTTGAGTTTTTTTCTTCATGACCAAGCACATGATGGATCTATATAACCTCATGAGTCCACATGTGAGTGAGGGGTCTTAAGTGCTGCCAAGTCTGTTATGACTCATAGCAACCCTGTATAGGGTTTCCAAGGAGCATTTGGTGGGTTTGAACCACCGACCTGGTGGTTAACAGTCCAATGCTTATCTTAAAGTGCCACACCAGAACTTCATTCCTCTTGTTGTTGTTGTTGTTAAGTGCTATTGAGTCGCTTCCAATTCATAGTGATCCTGTAGAGGGTTTCGAAGGAGCAGTTGGGGGTTTGAACTGCTGACCTTATGGTTAGTAGTCCAGTGCTTATCATACAGTGCCACACCAGGACTTCTGTTGTGGTGCTGTGGGTTAGGTGGTAGTTATGTATCATGGAGTCGATTCCGACTCATAGCAACCCTGTATAAGGTTTCCGAGGCTGTAAATTTATTGTGGAAACAGAAGCCTCATCTTTCTTCCATGAAGCAGTTGGTAGATTTGAACTGCTGACCTTGCTGTTAGCAACCCAACTCATAACCCACTATGCTATCAAAGCTTTTTGTGGGTGAGGTGATTGTTGTTAAGTGCCGTCAAGTTGGGTTCCGACTCATAGCAATACTGTATATGGTTTCTGAAGAGCAGTTGGTGGGTTTGAACTGCTGACCTTGTGATTTGCAGCCCAGTGCTGATCCACAGCACCACACCAGAAGTGGGTGAGGTAGGGGTATCAAATAAGGAATTTTTTTTTTCTTTTTCATGGCTTTTAGGATAAACTATGGTATGATGACAGAAGTTAAGGAGGAAAATTAGAAAACAAACTGATCCTGTGTATTTATTAAAATCAGATAATTGACCTCACCTTCTAAAAATGGGAGCAGTGGGTCACTGGGTAGAAGGATGTATGAGTGAAATGATCCTAAACTCAACAAAATTCCATGTACAGAAAACCATACTTCATTGACCATGTGGGAACATGCCCATTAGGAAAAATAGAGAAGACCTTTTGTTGTTGTTGTTGCTAAGTGCCGTCGAGTCGGTTCCGACCCATAGCGACCCTGTACAGGGTTTCTGAGGCTGTAAATCTTTACGGGAGCAGAACGCCTCATCTTTCTCCCGCGGAGCAGCTGGTAGTTTCGAACTGCTGGCCTTAAGGTTCGCAGCCCGATTCGTAACCACTACGCTACCAGAGAAGACCTTTAGACCATAACAATTTGGAAGCATTACAGTGAACATTTAAAATTAAGAAAGGTGTGCAATAGGGTTGTATTCTTTCACCATACTTATTCAACCTGTATGCTGAATATATAATCCAAGAAGCTGGGTTATATGAAGAAAAACATGGCATCAAGATTTGAGGAAGACTCATTAACAACCTGCGATATGCAGATGATACAACCTTGCTTGTTGAAAGTGAAGAGGACTTAAAATATTTACGGATGAAGATCAAAGAGCACAGCCTTTGGTATGGATTGCATCTCAATGTAAAGAAAAGAAAACTCCTCACCACTGGACCAATAAACAACATTCTTCTCAATGGAGAAAAGATTAAAGTTGTCAAGGACTTCATTCTTCTTGGATCAACTATCAACACTCACAGAAGCAGCAGTCAAGAAATCAAACAACGTATTGCATTAGGCAAATCTGCTGCACAAGACCTTTTTAAAGGGTTGAAGAGCAAAGATGTCAGCTTGAGGACTATGGTGTGCCTGACCCAAGCCATCGTACTTTCAGTAACCTCATATGCATGTGAAAGTTGGACAGTGAATAAGTAAGACTGTAGAAGAATTGATGCCTTTGAGTTATAGTGTTGGAGGAGAATATTGAAAGTGCCATGGGCTGCCAAAAGAACCAAAAGATCTGTATTGGAAGACATGCAGCCAGAGTGCTCATTGAGGCCAGGATGGCCAAACTTTGTCTCTCATATTCGGACATATTGTCAGGAGGGACCAGTCATTGGAGAAGAATATCATGTTTGGTATGGTGAGAGAAAAAGAGGAAGACCCCCAGCGAGATGGATTGACAAAATGGCAGCATGAGTCAATGGACTCAAGCGTGGCAACAATTGTGAGGTTGGCCCAGGATACGGCAGTGTTTTGTTCTGTTGTGTATAGTGTCGCTATGAGTCGGTACTGACTCAATGGCACCTAACAACAATAACTATGGGCAAGGTGTGCTGGTGTGATGCTGTAGGATTAGCACTGAGCTGAATACACAAAACTGGTGGTTCAAACCCACGAGTTTGTCCTTGGTAACCCTATACAGGATTGCCATGAGTGGGAGCAGGCTCGATGGCACTTAGCAACAACAATTATGGGCAAAGGTGCCCCAAGGCATGTAGGCTAGGCATTGGGTTGTTAACTAAGATCGGCAGTTCAAGCCCACAAGATGCTCTGGGGGAGAATAATAAGGAGGTCTGTTTCTGTAAAGATTTATAGTCTCAGAAACCCTCTATAGGGTCACTATGAGTCAATACCAACATGATGGAAGTGGGTTTGTTGTGTGTGTGTGTGTGTGTTTTCTTTTTATGATCAAGGGCTCTTTTCTAGAAACCATAGGTAATATAGTTCTTGCATCCTTAAAATATATATTCCAGTAAAGACTTATAGGATATAGTTTTCAAAAATTACTTGAATTAGTCAAGAAAAAATGCTCATAAACATCAGCCATTAGAGAGATACAAATGAAAGCTACAGTGAGATGCCATTTCACTTGTGCAAAAACATTGTTGTTGTAAAGTGCCATGGAGTCAGTTCTGACTCATAGTGACCCTATATAGGGTTTTTGAGGAGTGGCTGATGTGCTTGAACCGCCAACCTTGTGGTTCGGACCAACCTTGCAGTACAGTGCATTAACCCGCACCACCACACCAGGCATAAGCTTTATTTTAATCAGTATAAAAATAGCACCGATTAAAAGAAAACTCCAGAAAGCAGCAAATGCTGGCAAGGTAGTGAGGCTATTAGAATACATGTCCATTGCTGGTGGGATTGTGAAGTGGAACAACCACTTTGGGAAAAAGTACAGTGCTTCCTCAAAAAGCTACAACTAGAACTACCTTACAACCCAGCAGTCCCACTCCTAACTTTGTCCCTTAGAGCTCTAATAGCAGTCATTTGAACAGGCACAGGCACACCTAGGTTCATTGCAGCATTATTCACAACAGCAACCTAATGGTCCAACAACAAATGGACCAATAAATGAAATGTGGTACATACATACAATGGAATTGTATGCAGTTGTAAAGAATAGAGATGGATTCTCAAAACACCATATAACAACAACAATATGGATGAATCTGGAGGACATTATAATAAGTGAAATCAGTCCAATCACAAAAGGACAGATCTTGTATGACTGCATTTTTATAAGGTGGCTCTGTAGGATAAGTACTAGATTGCTTACTGAAAGTCAGTGGTTCAAATCCACCAGCCACTCTTTGGAAAGTCATTCTGAATCCGTTATTGGTACAGACTCAATGGCACTAAACAACAACAATGTATATACAGAGACCAATGCTTATTGGTGGCTACCAGAGATGTGAATAGGGGGCGGGTGATGAGAAGAATTCTCAAGCTAGTGCACACTTGTGAGTTTTGATAATAGGAAAGTTAGTTTTGAATATGGATGAAGCACACAGCTTGACTGAAGTTAATGAGGTCACTACAAAATACAGAAGAGAAAGGAAGTTTTTGGTAAAGGACATAACAAGTAAAATTTGGGAACAATATCCAAAATAACCACACACAAAAATAAGAGTATGGCTGCATATATATATATATATATATATATATATATATATATATATATATATATATATATATATCAACATGTAACTATGTGAGTATGAATATGTGGGCACATATGTATGTACAGATAGAAGGAGTTCTAGGCATATGACATACAGGTATGTGTATACACACTTGCCTAACCCTATACTAAATAATAAATCATAGAGGGGACACAGGTATGGGTACCTCTTAGATGTCCAGAGATTGATTTTCAGGGTTTGAACACTTTGGACCATAGTCTTGTGGTACAACTGAGCATAATATAGTTTATAAAATGTGTGTTCTACATCCCAAAGCAGTGAGTAGTGTCTAGGTTCTTAAACGTTTGTGAATGACCATTTAAGATACAACTACCGGCCTCTACTTGTTTGGAGCAAAAGAGAGAGATGGGAACCAAAGAATTAGAGAAGAAAGGAGTCTACAGGACTAATAGTTTTACACCAACCACAGCTTCATGTACCCTGAGACCAGAGGAATTAGATGTTGCTCGGCTACCTCTACTGACCATTCTGGTCAGGACCACATTAGATAGATCCTTGCAGAATGGGAGAAAACTGTGGACTAGAACTCAAATTCTTAAAAGCGCAGACTTACTGAACCAGTTGAGACTATAGGACTCCCTGAGACTATCACCCTGAGATATACTTCAAATCTTAAACCAAAGCTGTTCCTTGAGGTCAGCTGCTAGCTTAATGACAAACTGGATCATAAAATAATAGACTTCTTTTTTTTAAAAAATCAACTAGATAAAAAAACAATAAGTCAAAAATTCCTTTAAAGCAAAGATGAGAAGGTAAGGGGGGGCAGGGAAACTAGAGTGCTGGAAATGGTACAACTAGAACAGAAAGAATAAGAATAATGACGCATTGTAGAACATGTAATGGAAGCACTGAACGATTTGTGTAGGAATTGTTCAATGAGAACCTAATTTGCTATATAAACTCTCACCTTAAACACAATGCAATATATTATTTTAATCTCTGAAATTAATTCTTTGTATGGTTATGTCCTGATGGCGCTGTAGTCTGAGCACTGGAATGCTAACCACAAGGTCAGTGGTTCAAACCCACCAGCGGCTCCTTGGAAACCCTATATAGGGTTGCTCTGAGTTGGAACGGACTTGATGGCACTTAACAATAACCACAAGGTTATAATCATTGAATTTATATACTTAGATTTTTTTTTTCTTGAGCATGTCAAAAAGAAATTTTATTACTTTAAAAATAGTCCTCTATCTAAGTCTATTCTCAAGTATTTTGTACCTAATTGTAAACTTTTTTTCAGAAGTATTCTTTTTTACTTGTTATTGGACCACAAGCTTTGGATAATGTTTGAACATTACTTTATTACTTAAAGTAAACATTTATTAAAAAGAAAAAAAAACAAAAACAAATAGCCAGTTGTTGTCTTTGGAGCAGGTGTTTGCTGGGTTGGAACTTCCTGATCGTTTTGAACCCAGCCTTCTGGACTTCGCGTTTCTCTTTCTGGCCCTCAGCTTTTCTTTCTGGGCAGGAGACTTCTTGCCTGCAGTGCCGTCTTCCTTCCTGGAGCCTTGCAGCAGTCGTTGCTGCAGCTGTCACAGCTCCCTTCGCAGCAGTTGCTTTCTGGAGAGCTGCCCTTTGAAGCTTCTTGACTTGGTCCTTTATTAGTCTGTTCCTCATTTCTTTGCCTTCATGACTTTGTTGTTGCTGTTGTTAAGTGCCGTTGAGTCAGATCCGACCCATAGCGACCCGATACAGGGTTTCCAAGGAGTGATTGGTGAGCTTGAACCTCTGACCTTGCAGTTCAAATGGCTTTGCAGTCTGGCGCATTAACCCACAGCACCACACCAGGACTCCTTCATGACTTTCGAACGATCAAAGTCGGTCATCGTGGCTTTCTTTTCTATGGCTTCAATCTCTTTCGCCCATTTTATTATGGCTGTACTGATATATGTCTTCTGACAGGCTTGTTGAACATACTTCTGGTGGGCACCGTGTGGAAACTTGAGGGTGAAGTCAGTGAGCTGCATGCATTTGAAAACATATCCCCTGATTTGTGTGCAAGGTCCATCATCCAAAGTCCTGTTCTTATCAGTAACATCTACAATTGCTACCCGATTCCCTTCACAAGACCCAAAGGAGCTGTAGGCCACCCAGCCAACCTCCACCAAGTGTCTGAACACCATCTTGGAAACATTTGGTGAGAAGGAAGAAGACCCGCTTGTCAATGTGCATGTATAGAAGGCTGGACCCGGATCCTAGATTTTTTGATATTTCCATTCAGTTATTTTTTTTTTAAGGTTTTTTATTGTGGATTGAGTGAAAGTTTACAGGGCACATCATCAGTTTCACATTCAGCCATTCATATGACTTGTTTCATTACATTGATTACAATCCCCTCCATACATTATCAGTCAACAGTGTTTCTCTCTATCCTCTTTGGCTTTTCTCCTTTTGGGGGGGGGTGGGTGGAGGGGGGATACTTTGCCTTTTTGGAATTTACAGTCTCGGCTTTTAGGGAAGGTTTTTACATTTATCTGTGGATATCCAGGGCTCATGTATGAGATTACTAACAAGCATACCTGAATAATCAGATGAGGGACAGTTTGCTATGTCTGCTAGATGGCTAAAGTCTGATCCTCAGAGCCTATGGTTTGGACAGTCTGCAATGCTTGGCCCCACAGGGCCTTGAACTCCTGACCGGGTCTGCATGGTCTACCTCTGTTTCCCCCTTATTTATTATTTGTTTAGGGGACGCTGCCTGTCTTAGGCAGTCAGTGCGAATTCCTCCGTCTTACCTGTCATCAAAACTCATTGCAGCATGGCAATGGCTCTGTCTTAGGTTGCTGAGGTTCCACATGATCCTTACCCGTCTCTGGCCACACGTCCAGCATAAACAGCCATCATCCGAAGAAGGCCAGGAGGGAGGAGACTGGCTGGGGACCCCATATGCAAGCCATTGCCAGACCACCACCTGCTCTAAGGTGACCAAGCAGGGTCACTACGCTGAGGTTCAATTAAGTTCTTAGGGGATCTTAATCTCTAGCAGGGTTAGCAAATTAGTAGCCACTCAGTGCTCAACTTGAGAATTACTTATATCAGAAATTTGAGCATGTAGCTGATGAATATCCACAGACAAGTGGATATTATTCCACAACCTCCTAAAATGCTGTTGAATTAAGTTCCAATCAAGTTCTGGATTACTGAAAGTTAACGCAAATCTACTTATATCGTGAACAACCTTAGCTGGGAGTGTAAACTGGATATTTTGAATCTTATTTCTCTTGAGCAATCTACCTTTCTCTAAAGCATTTAGTCTGTTTTGTAAGCCTTTATCTATTTACTCTTGAATCGTATGAGCGAGACTAGTATCCCTAGACAGTTGATTTACATGGTGGGCAGGGCAAAAATGGTAACAATTCCTATTAGTGCAGTGATTCTTGACATGAGAGCAAAGACATGTGGCATGTTTAAGGGCCAGGCACCGCAATGATTGCCTAGCTTCTGAAAACATTAACAGGCAGTAAAACCTATGATGGTTGATGAATGATTGCAAAGTCAGTAACATCTATTAACTTCCCATTTCCCCTGCCCGATAGGCAAAGCCGCAGAAAGTCTCTGGAGTTCAACTAGTTCTCTAAGGGTTAAACAGTTCTTAGAGTCTTCTCTGCTGTGGAAACGTCTGGCTGGCTCCTTGGTGCTCTTGCCGGAGGGGCCTCGATGGAGATGCAGATGCTGTCACTCTTTCAGATGGGTCCTCGGTGAATGCTGGCTCTCTCAGGCAGGGTTGCTCTGAAGAGGGAGAAGTAGCTGTCCTCTCGCTATAGGGTCGAATTAGTCAGGCTGGAATCCATACTGGAGAGTTTTTGACCTGTAACACAGACTAAAACTCTCGCCCTTTGGTTAGTCGCATATCCATTCAGTTTTGTTGTTGTTGTTAACTGCTATCTAATTGGCTCTGACTCACAGCACTCCTGTATAGAGTTTCGAAGGAGCAGCTGGTGAATTTGACCCACCGACCTTGAGGTTCAAACTGACATTGCAGTCCAGTGCATTATCCTGCAGCACTACACCAGGATGCCATTCAGTTTTAAGCTTTAAAAACTTTCTCTATCGATCACTCTTATTCTTATTCTCACTCCATTCTCATCCACTCTTTCCAGGTAACCATTTTTATTTATTACTGATTTGTATTTTCTATGGTTATTTTTTTGCAAACATAATCAAATATCTAATATATACACATATAAATTTTTATTTTCCCTTCATTCTTTTTTTTTTTTTTTTAAGTTGGGAGAACATCCGTTTTATACTCATCATTTCATTGTAATGATTACAATTTCCTCCATGCATCATCATTCAGCAAAAATTTCTTCTATTCCTATGGGGATTTTTCTTGTTGTTGTTTGTTTTTTGTTTTTGATGTACACAGAAACACTCAGGAATATATAATAATTTAAACAACCAAGGGGCACATTCTGCATGCCTGCTTCCTGGCCTCAAGCACGCAGTCCTTCTCTTTCCATGAGTCCAGAGTCCTCAGCTGCTCAATTTCTCCATGTCCTCATTTCTGGTGTTGCTGCTTCTCTGGGTAGGGTCCCACCTTCTGCTTGTGCTCTTCTCCTTGATGGTCTTAGGGTCTTCTGTTCCTGGACTATAAGATTAACTACTCCCCAATTTTTGTTATAAAACTTTACCTTTACAGTTGTGACAGTTACAATTAGTCATGATAACAATTACCCACTACTGAATCATAAGAATCTTATCCCCATCTCCTTTCACCAGACCCATCTAGACAAAATGAAAACTTTTCAGTGGGAATTCTACCTTCCCCCCACACACTCTGAAACTAAAGTCCCTCTTAAAAACTTGTAAGCCAGTCACTTTGTGCCTTTACAACCCCCTCCTTACATTTTAGGTAGCCAATGCCTAAGTTGCCTGTCCCTATCTACCCTGTATACAAAGGGGATAGGATTGTTACTTGATGTGAAGACTCCTTCCCTCTCAGTTGGTATTTTTAGATACTACATCCTCTGGTAGTGTAGTGGTTACGATTGGGGCTGCTAACCTCAGGGCCAGCAATTCAAAACTACCAGCTGTTCCATGGGATAAAGATGAAACGTTCTGCTCCCATAAAAATTTATAGCGTTGTAAACCTTGTACAGGGTCGCTATGAGTCGGAACAGACACCATGGCACATAACAACAACAACAAACATCCATAAGTATAGGTCAATCTCATCCAATTGTAGCAATTTATACTCGTTTCCTTTATCAAAAATTTTTTTTAACTTCCTGTATTCTAATTCTAATCATCAAGCTATCAAAGCTAGGTCAAATGGATATCATCTGCAAGTTTGGGCATTCTTGTGCATCTCCCCTCACTTCATATCAGCTGGATGCTTCACTCTCAGCTGTAGCCCTCTGTAGCTATGTCCTTGTTCATGGGCTCAGGAGTCTCCAGGTCTCACCATTCAGACCAACCAGCTATTCATCTCATCTCCAGATCTACAGGAGTCTATGGGATGTGGTTAAACTCAGCCCATATCTTCATTGCTGCCTTTCTCTCACTTCTACTCACCAGTAGACCAATGTGGTCACCAGCAAGCTTACATGCCTGCTCGTGTGTTCCCTTTGAGTTTCAGTCTTTGAGGGGGATTTGTCCTGAAGAGACATGGTTGCTTGCCTTGATGGCTCCCCAGGGAACAACTTTCTTGTTCTTGTAGTAGGCAATCAGACTGCCATTTTTGTTTTGGATTTTTCCTGCTGGTCTTTCTTTCAAGAAGTATCTTCTGTTCCTCTAGCTGCTCCAGGCTGATCTACTTGTCTTTTCAAGTGGGAATGCCCCACTTCAGAAGGTTCTGGATGGGGCTCAGAATTCCATCTATGGTATAATACACTACAAAGTCTCTGCAAGAAGCCTATTTCACTGGGCAAGTTCTAGAACCACTTTTAGGTATTCTGATCAGTTATAGGCTGAAGACAGGCTTGCAAGCTTTCTGTAATCATGTTTCCTGATATTCCTTTCTATTCCACTCAAGTGCCGATTTTACAATAGTAGGCAAGGGAAACCAATATTCATAAGACGGTCAAGTATCTTAATATTATTTTCCTTCTTGCACCCATTCAGATTATGCCCTGATCCCTGTATCACAGAGCCCTGTTGTTCTAAGGTAAAGCATACATCACTATTTACCTCTGTCCCATTTTGTCCATGCAAACCTGCCTCCATGTTCCCGTCTACCTTGTTCTTCTATCCACGTCCCCCTTCTATTTTCCCTTCATTCTTAAACAAAGGGAGGCATGATATATATGTTCTTCTGCACCTTAACAATGTATTGATTTATTTAGCAATTCATTTAACAACATATCCTGAACTTTTTCATAGACACCTTTCACATTCTTTTTCATAGCCATTTAACTAGATTCCTCTCAATGGGCATTTGGGCTATTTCCCGTATTTTATTATTACAAAGAATGCCATAGTAAATAACCTTATGTATGTATGGCTTTATATTTGTAGAAATGTAGCTTCAGAATCCTGGTGTGGCATTGTAGGATTGGCACTGAACTGAAAGGCCAGTTTGAACCTCAAGGCCAGCAATTCAAACACAACAGACATTCCTCAGAAACCTTATACAAGATCTCTGTGAGTTGTTATCAATTAGACAGCACTTAACAACAACAAGCATCAGAAGAATTTTTCAAAGGGTAGTTGCTAGCTCAAAGATTAAGGGAATTTATTGAAAATTTCCAAATTCCTCTCATTCGGGTTATGTTATTTGGCTTCAGTCAGCAATATATTGTGGCACTTTGGGATCAACACCAAACTGTGAACTACAAGGTTGGCAGTTCAACCCCATCACCTGCTCCTCAGAAACTCTATATAGAGTCTCTATATATGAGTTAGAACTGACTCAATGGCACTTAACAACAACATCCTCACCAACTGAATGTGTTCACAATCATATGAATTCTTGGCATCGTGATAGGTGATAAATGGTGTCTGAATCTCATTATAGTAAAGTTGAGCAATTCTCATGCTAAAGTAGACCCTATATTTCTTTTTTTAAATAATATTTCATTATATTTCTGGTGAAATTTTACATAGCAAATTAAATTCCTATTTAATAGTTTTTATATAATTTGTTCCACCACTCATTTTTCAGTTTTTCATTCTGTGGTGGCTTGTGTGTTGCTGTGATGCTGGAAACTATGCCACTGGTATTTCCAGTACTAGCAGAATCACCCATGGTGGAAAGGTTTCAGAACATCTTCCAGACTAAGACAGGCTAGAAAGAAAGAGAGACAGATCACTTCTGAATGGCTAGCCACTAAATATCTTATGAATAGCAGCAGACATTGTCTGATATAGTGCCAGAAGATGAGTCTTCAGGTTGAAGGAAGTCAAAATACAATTGTGTAAAAGCTGCCTCCTTAAAGTAGAGTTGATTTTAATGAATTGGATGCAGCAAAGTTTGGGGGACCTTTATTTACTGATGTAGCACAACTCAAAATGAGAAGAAACAGCTGCAAACACCCATTGATATCAGAACATGGAATGTACGAAGCATGAATCTAGAAAAATTGGAAGTCATCAAAAATGAAATGGAATTCATAAGGATTGACATCCTAGGCATTAGTGAATTGAAATGGACTGGGATTAGCCATTTTAAACCAAGCAATCATATGGTTTGCTATACTTGAAACAACTAATTGAAGAGGAATGATGTTGCATTCATCATTAAAAAGAATATTTCAAAATCTATCTTTAAGTACAAGCTGCCTGTGGAAGGATAATATCCATATGTCTACAAGCAAGACCTGTTATGGCACTGTGGGCTAATATGTCAGACTACAAAGTCATTTGAACTGCAGTGTCAGTGGTTCAAGCTTAGCAGCTACTCCTTGGAAACCCTATACAGGGTCGCTATGGGTCAGAATTGACTCGATGGCACTTAACAACAACAACAACAATAAGCAAGACCAGTTAATATCACTATTATGCAAATTTACACAGCAGCCACTAAAGCCAATAATGATGAAACTGAAGAATTCTACCAACTTCTTCAGTATGAAATTGATCAACACATGCACTGATCATTACTGGTGATAGAATGCAAAAGTTGGAAGTCAAGGTAAAGGATCAGGAATTGGAAAATATGGCTTAGTGAAAGAAACAGCTAGAGATTGCATGATAGAATTTTGTAAGACTAGTGACTTTTTCATGGCAAATACTCTTTTTCAATAACATAAATGGTAACTATACATGTGGACCTTACCAGATGGAATTCACAGGAATCAAATTGACTACATCTGTGGAAAGAAATGCTGGAGAAGCTCAATATCATCAGCCAAAACAAGGTCAGGGGTCAGCTATGGGACAATCAACTGCTCATATGCAAGTTCAGGATAAAGCTGAAGAAAATGAAAACAAGTCCATGAGAATCAAAATATGACCTTGAGTGTATCCCACCTGAATTTAGAGATCATCTCAAGAACGGAGTTGATGTAATAGACACTAATGAAGGAAGACCAGAAGAGTTGTGGGTGACATCAAGAACATCATTCATGAAAGTCATTAAAGCAAAAGGTTATTAAAAAGACAGGAAATAAAGGAATGATCAAAGTGAATGTCAGAAGGGATTCTGAAACTGGTTCTTCTTTAGAGAAGCTAAAGTGACTGAAACAAATGATGAAATAAAAGAGTTGAACAGAAATTTCAAGTATTATAGTGAAATGTGCAAATAACTGAAATTAGAAAACTAAAAGGGAATAACACACTCAACATTGCTCAAGATGAAAGAACTGAAGAAAAGTTCAGCACTTGAGTTAAGATAGAAGGATTATATTGGCAAGATAGCACATGGTGAAGGAAGCATCAAAAGAAAATGAAAGGAATACACAGAGTCACTGTACCAAAAAGAATTGGTTGATAGTCAACTATTTTAAGAGGTAGTGTATAATCAAGAACCAATGGCATTGAAATCCAAGCTGTACTGAAGGCATTAGTGAAAAACAAGGCTCCAGAATTGATGGAATACAGAACGAAATGTTTCAACAAACTGATGCAGTGCTGAAGACAGTCATTTGTCTATTTCAAGAAAATTGGAAGACTGGAAAACAGCTACTTGGTCAACTGTTTGGAAGAGATCTATATTTGTGCCCATTCCAAATTAAGGTGACTCAGTAGAATGTGAAAACCATCAAACAATATCATTAACATCACATGAAAGTAAAATTTTGCTAAGACTTTTCAAAAATAGTTGCAGCAGTAAATTGACAGGGAGCTGCCAGAAATTCAAGTTGGATTCAGAAGAGGACGTGGAATGAGGGATATCATTGTTGATGTCAGATAGACCTTGGTTGAAAGCAGATTATACCAGAAAGATGTTTGCTTGTGCTTTATTGATTATGCAAAGGCATTCAACTGTATGGATCATAACAAACTATGATAATACTGTGAAGAATGGGAAGTCCAGAGCACTTAATTGTGCCAGTGAGGATCCTGTACATAGATCAAGAGGCAGTTAGAACAGAACAAGGGGCTGCCATATGATTCAAAATCAGGAAATGTGTGCGCCAGGGTTATATACTTATTCAGTCTGTATGCTGAGCAAATAATCTAAGAAACTGGATTATATGAAGAAGAACATGGTATCAGGATTGGGAGAAAACTCATTAACAACCTATGATATGCAGAGAACACAACTTTGATTTTTAGAAGCAAAGAGGACTTAAAATACTTACTGATGAACAGCAAAGACGACAGCTTTCAGTATGGATTACACTTCAATGTGAAGAAAATGAAAATCATCACAACTGGACCCATAAATAACATCATGATTAATGAAGAAAAGATTGAAGTTGCCAAAGACTTCCTTTTGTTTGGATCCACAAACGATACTCATAGGAGCAGCAGTCAAGAAATCAAACGGATTACATTAGGTTAATCTGCTGCAAAAGATCTCGTTACGGTGTTAAAAGAGCAAAGATTGCAGTTTGAGGACTAATGTGTGCCTGATATCAAGCCATGGGTATTTTCAGTAGCCTCATATGCATGTGAAAGTTGGACAATAAATAAGAAACACCAGAGAAGAATTGATTAATTTAAATTTTGGTGTTACTGAAGAATATTAAAAGCACCATGGACTACCAGAAAAACAAACAAATGTGTTTTTGGAAAAAGTACAGCCAGACTGTTCTTTTGAAGAATGGGGAAATGTCATCACTTGTATTTTGGACATGTCATCGTGAAGGATCAGTTCCTGAAAAAGAACATCATGCTTGGTAAAGTGGAGGGTCAGTGAAAAAGAGGAAAACCCTCAAGGAGATAGATGGGACACCTTGGAACAGCAATGGGCTCGAACATGACAATAATTGTGATAGTGCAGGATTGGACAGTGTTTCATTCTGTTGTCCATAGGGTCACCATAAATTGGAACCAATCCAATGGCATCTAATAACTACAGCATACAATTTCTTCAGTGACATTTGTTCCCTTTAACACAATAGTTGTTCTGTTCCCAGTAACCTAGTTTCCCTGCCCATTGTCAGTCTCATCTTTGCTTCCTCATTTTTCTTTTTAAAGTTTTTATTGTGAACTGAGTGGTAGTTTACATGGGAGAACATTGGCTTTACACCATTGTTTCATTGCCATGATTACAATCTCCTCTGTGCATCATCATTCAACAGTATTGGCTTCCATGTCCTCTGTTGTTTTTTTTTGCAGGGGGTGGGGATGGGGAAGTGTACACAAAAACACTCAGGGATATATAATAATTTAAACAACCAAAGGGAACATTCTGCAAGCCTGCATCCTGGCTGCCATCACACAGTTCTTCTCTTTCCATAAGTCTAGAGTCCTCAGCTGCTCTGTCTCCATGTCCTCATCTCTGCCTCCATCTCTGTTCCGCATTTAGCTTGTGCTCTTCTCCCTTGATGGCCCTAGGGTCCTCTGTTTCTAGACTGTAAGGTTTACTACTTCCTGTTTTTGTTATAAAACTTCTACCTTCAGTTGTGACAGTCATAATTAGTCATGATAGCATTTATTCACTATTGAATCATAAGACTTTTATCCCCATCTATTTTCACCAGACCCATCTAGACAAGATGAAAACTATTCAGTGGGGACTCTACCTTCCCAAGCACACTCTTAAACTAAGCTCCCTCTTGAACACTTGTAAGTCAGTCACTTTGTGCCTTTATAGTCCCCTCATTTCAGGTAGCCAGTGTCTAAGTTGCCCATCCCTATCAACCCGGATTGATAATTGATGTGAAGACTTCTTCCCTCTCAGTTGATATTTTGAGCTACTACATCCATAAGTATAGGTCAAATTCATCAAATTGTAGCAATTTATACTCATTTCCTTTATCAAAACTTATTTTTAATCTTTCTCTAGTCGAGTTCTGATCATGAAGCCATCAAAGCTAGGTCAAATGGATACTACCTGCAAGTTTGGGTGTTCTCGTGCATCTCCCCTCACTTAATATCAGCTGGATGCTTCACTCACAGCTTTAGCCCTCTGTGGCTATGTCCTTGTCCATGGTCTCAGGAGTCCCAGGCCGCACCACATTTCAGACCAACCAACCCTTCCTCTTTTCTCTTTCATCTCCAGGTCAACGGGAGTCAATAGACCATGGTTGAACTCAGCCCATTTCTTCATTGCTGCCTTTCCCTCTCTTCCATTCACAAGTAGATCAATGTGGTTGTCAGCAAGCTTACATACCTGCTCATGGGTTCCCTTTACGTTTCAGTCTTGGAGGGGCGTTTCCTCATTATTTCTTGACTATAACAGTTGTCTCCTGGCTCTTCCCCTAACTTTGGTCTCTTCATCTGATTTAATTTCTAACAAAAACAATCTGATCATGCAACACTCTTAGTAAAAGTCATTCCATGTTGCCCATTGTGTATAGAAAAAAAAATTTTGTTAGCATGGTGTACAAAATTTTATGCTCTTGGCCAATATCTCCCTAGAGACCACAGTTACGAATATTTTCAAGGAGTCCTGTTGGTACAATGTTGACGTGCTCAGCTGCTAATTGAAAGGTCAGTGATTCTAACCCATCAGTTTCTTTGAAGGAGAAAAGACCTGGTAAACTACTCCTGTAAAGAAGGTTTCCTTGAAAACTCTATGATGCAGTGCTACTCCATTTAGAGGGTGGCCTCAGACAGATGGCAACAAGTTACCTCTTGCCAGGAGTGTAAATAGTTAATGTGACCAGCTGTTAATTAGCACCCTGCTCCCCTACATCCTGAAATCCACTGGTAACACCTAGCTTCTGCTATCAGGTCAGCTTTAGAACAGCTTCACTTTCATTATTTCCTTTTATTTTCATGACAACTCTGTGAACTGGGCTGGATTTAAGACTGCCTTCTTGCTGTTTGTCTTTAATTTCCCACATCTATTCTTTGTTCATTTTCTCTCTCTTTCCTATTTCTCACTTGGACGAATCAAGGATCTGTTAATATTCCATTTTACTTCCTCGTCTGGCTTTTCAGGACCCAGTAGTTTAGTGGTTAAAACCTTCAGTTTTAAGCCAAAGTCATTTGTTCAAACCTACCAGTGATTCTGTTAGGAAGATGTGTCAGTCTGCTTCTGCAAAGACTTGCAGCTATAGAAAACCCCATGGGGGAAATTCTACTTTGTCCTGTGTTGTTGTGGTTGTTAAGTGCTGTCAGCCTGGTTCCAACCCATAGCCATCCTGTATAGGGTTTCTGAGGAGCGGCTGGTGAGCTTGAACCACTGACCTTGCAGTTCAAATGATTTACATCCAGTGCATTAACCCATAGCGCCACACCAGGACTCCCACTTTGTCCTATAGGGTCCCTGTAAGTCAGAATTGACTGCACAGCAATGGTTTTGGTTTGGGGGTTTGGGTGTTCAGCTGCTAATCAAAAGGTTGGAAGTTCAAGTCCACTTGAAGAAAGACCTGGTAATCTGTTTCTGAAAAATCAGCTATTAAAAATTCTATAGCGTACAGTTGTACCATGAGACACATGGGGTTGCCATGAGCCTGAGTCAACTGAGAGGCAACTGGTTATCTCTTTCATCTTCTGACTTCCTGCCCTCTTGCATTCTGGTCATTTTAACTGCCATCTTGGCATTCAGCTAATGTGATTCAAATGAAAATTGGTATTTGATTCCCAGTCCTCAAAGTCCGTTAAGTCAGGGGCTCCTCCCTGTTATTTAAAGATGATTCATTGACTCATTTTTAAAAATAGCACTTTTTCTCCTCTGAATCAATTTTTTTTGTGTGTGTTTTTCCTTCAATATAAAGGGGGCTATTACAAAGCATTGGAAGGGTTTTTATGGCTTGTTGTTGTTGTTGTTAAATGCCTTTGAGTCGGGTCCGACCCATAGCGACCCTGTACAGGGTTTCCGAGGGTGTAAATCTTTACGGGAGTAGAAAGCCTCATCTTTCTCCCGCGGAGC
>NW_006408604.1:12659037-12688276 GCF_000296735.1 Chrysochloris asiatica
TTTTTCCTCCAAAGAAACTTTAGAATCCCTTTGTCTAATGCCAAATCTTTATGATGTTGAGTCTTCCTATGTAGGAGCACATTATTCTTCATTTATTTAAGATTTGGGTGGGTGGGTAGGTGGGGTGTCCCTCAGTAGCATTTAAAATTTTTCAGGAACTCATTGTTTCCAAGTTACCTCTCTGTGTTTTCTCCTTTGTTATTATTATGAATGGACTCTTTTGTCCCATCATAAATTCTAACCAGATGTTTCCTGGATACATGAAGACTTTTTCTATTAAATATTAATTTTGTACCTAGAGATCTTCTATTTATTATTATTTCTATTTAATTAATAAATATTTATACTTATAAATAACCAAAATATATTTAGGATGTTATATTTAGCCATTTTGAATTGTTATAACTTATAAGATTTTTTTTTCATGGAGTTTTGTGAATTCACCAGGAAAATATAATTTCTCCAAATTTTATACCTCTTATTTCTTTCTTGGATTCCTGGTGTGGTGCTGTGGGTTAATGCACCAGACTGCAAAACCATTTGAACTGCAAGGTCGGCAGTTCAGCCTCACCAGCTGCTTCTTGGAAACTCTATACAGGGCCACTATGGGTCAAGCCTGACTCGACAGTACTTAACAACAATATTTTTTTTCTTGTGGCTAACTAATTTGGATACTTCCAGAGCAATATTAAATAGATATGGTGATCATTGCCAGTCTTGTCTTATGCATGACTTTAACCAGGAGTATGTATGCATTGTTTATGTTTTTTGTTTTTAACTTTTTATAATGAATTGAGTGATGATTTATAGGGCAATTCAATTTTCTATTCAACATTCCATACATATTTTGTTTCATGTCATTTATTGCAATCCCCACTATGTAACATCACTCATTACACTTCCTGTGTATCCTGTTTTCATTCTTCCTTCTTTTCTAACCTTTTTGCCTTCTGAACTTTGTCTTTGGTCAAATGCTGTCCTTTTGATCTTGTATGATTCATTGTTCTAAGGAGTGCAGACCTCTCTAGTATTGTTCACTTTAAAGACCTGTCTGTTGTCTGGCTGCAGATTGAGCCAAGGAGGTGAGATCAGTTCCAGCCCTGAAAGTGACTAAGGGTTATAGTCTCAAGGGTTCCACCTGTCTTTATTCAACCAATAAACCAAGTCTTCTTTCATGATTTTGAATTTTGTTTCACAATTATCTTTTACTCTATCCAGGACCTTCTAATGCAATCCTTTTCACAGTAGTGATATAGCCTGGTCCCATTTGGGTCTTTTGGTCTCAGGGTCATGTAGTCTGAGGCGCTCATGGTCCATTAGTCTTTTGTACTAATTGCTTCCATGCATCTTTGATGCTCTGCACTCTTTTTTTCTACATATGGGGAGAGACCAATAGTTAAGTGAAGTGATGCTGAGTGAAATTCGTCAATTACAAAATGACATGTGAATGAGATCACTATTTTAAAATATCAAGAAAAGGTTTTCACACACACAAACATTCTTTGATGTTTATCTTGAGTAGGAAAGTAAGGTAGGGTAAATTATTAACAAATTAATTTCAGTGAAGGGAAAGACATTAAGAGAGAAGGCAACAAAAAATAAAGGAGGCAGGGAAGATACTGGGAGGAGTACAAGAGTTAAAGACAATAGAGGTAAATCCTGTTATATACACAATATATAATGGTGATCTACAAGTGGATACATGGATAGGTACACAGGCTGAACAGGTGGGGGAGGGAGAGTGGGACTGTACTTACGAAAGTATATGGGTTTCAGAGGATATTTCTACATGTGTATTTACCTATGTGAGCTGTTGGGTGACATCAAGAACACCATACAGGAAAAAAGCAAAAGATTATTAAAAAGACAGAAAAGACCAAAATGATTGTCAGAAGAAACTCTAGAATTTGCTCTCCAATGGACAAATACTAAAGTGAATGGAAGAAATGAGGAAGTAAAAGAGCTCAACAGAAAATTTCAAAGGGCAGCTCAAGAAGGCAAAGCTAAAAATTATAATGAAATGCACAGAGTTGGAGTTAGAAAGCTAAAAGAGAATAACACTGTCAACATTCCTTAAGCAGAAAGAACTGAAGAAATAATTCAAGCCTTAGTGTGCAATATAGAAGGAATTCCATGGACAAAATATTGAATGATGCAAAAAGCATCAAAAGAAGATGGGTCTCTGGGACCACCAACGGAGAAGAGCTGAGAACAGGACCCTACCCAGAGAAGCAGAGATGCCTGAGATGGAGACAGAGACGATGACGTGGAGTGATGGTCGGAAGATGATCCATGGAGGGGATTGGAACCATGGCAATGAAATGATATACGATGGAATGAATGTAAAACTAAAGTTCTCTCATGTAAACTATCATATAATTCACAATAAAACATTAAAAAAAAAAAAAAAGAAGAAGATAGAAGGTATACAGGAGTCTCTGTAACAAAAAGAAATGGTCAATGTTCAACCATTTTAAGAGGCAGCATCTGATCAAAAACCAATGGTATTGAAGGAATAAGTCCAAAGTGCACTGAAGGCATTGACGAAAACCAAGGCTCAAAGAATTGATGGAAAACAAATTGAAATCTTTCAACCAACTGATGAATCACTGGAGATGTTCACTCATCTATGCCAAGAAATTTGGGAGACAGCTACCTGACCAACTGATTGGAAGAGATCATATTTGTGTCAGTTCTTAAGAAAGGTGTTCCAAAGGAATGCAGAAGCCATCGAGCAATATCATTACTGTTACACAAAAGTAAAATTTTACTGAAGATACTTTTTAAATGACTGCAACAGTATACTGATAGGGAAGTGTCAGAGGCTCAAGCTGCAGTCAGACGAGAACATGGAACTAGGGATATCATTTCTGACATTAGATAGATATTGGCTGAAAGCAGAGGATAGCAGAAAGATGTTTACTTGTGCTTTATTGACATGCAAAGACTTTCAACTGTGTGGATCATGACAAGCTATAGATAACATTGAGCAGGATGGGTATCCCAGAACACTTAAATTGTGCTCTTGAGGAAACTGTACAAAGACCAAGAGGCAGTCATTTAAACAGAATAATGAGGTACTAAATGGTTTTATGTCAGGAAAGGTGTGAGCCAGGGTTGTATTCTTTCACCATACTTGTTCAATCTGAATGATGAGCAAATAATTTGAGAAGCTGGACTATATGAAGAAAAATGTAACATCAGGATTGGAGGAAGACTTATTAACAACCTGTGATATGCAGATGATACAACTTTGCTTGTTGAAAGCAAAGTGAACTTATAAAAACTTACTAATGAAAATCAATGACCACAGTCCTCAGTATGGAGTTCACCTGAATGTAAAGAAAACAAAAATCCTCACAATTGGATCAACAAATAACATGATGATAAATGGAGAAAAGATTGATGTTGTCAATACTTTATTTTGCTTGGATCCACTATCAACACACATGGAAGCAGCAGCCAAGAAATCAAACTGACACATCTGCTACACAAGACATCTTTAAAGTGTTAAAGAGCAAAGATGTTGGTTTGAGGACTAAGATATGCTTGACTCATGCTGTGGTATGTACAATAGCCTCATATGCATGTGAAAGTTGGACAATGAAAAATGAAGACCTTAGAAGAATTGATGCATTTGAGTTATTGTGTTGGAGAATATTGAAAGTACTTAGGACTGCTAGAAGCACAAATTTGTATTGGGAGACGTACAGCTAGCACGTTTCTTAGCAGCAAGGATGGTGAGACTTCATCTTTCATAGTTTGGACATATTATCAGGAGAAGACATTCATCTCTCATACTTCGGACATAGTATCAGTCTCTTGAGAAGGACATTATGCTTGACAAAGTGGAGGATCAGTGAAAAAGAGGATGACCCCCAAGACGATGGATTGATACAATGGCAGCAGTAGTGGACTCAAGCATAATAATAATTATGAGGTGGCCCAGGACCTGGAAATGTTTTGTTCTGTTACTCATCGGGTGACTGTGAGCCAGAACTGACTTGATGGTCCCTAACAACAACAACAACAATAACAACTAGGGTTCCAGTTCATATGCTCACAGGTTTATTCCAAACAAAAAATGTTTAAACATGTCTTTGTGATCAGTAGATAGCAGCAGAGAAGTTATCTCAACAATACATTTGTCTTGGTCTCTATTTGAAGTGTGCTTTCAAAAAAAGGTCCATTCAGAAAGGTGGCTTCTGAGGGGATCTCCTGAGCAAGTTCAGTTTAAGGCAGAGAGGTCAACTCAGAAGGTTATGGCAACCATTTTGGGGTATTCCAAAGGGGTCATCTTGATAGATTTTCTCAAAGGACACAGTTTGCGTCTTCATAGGGGCTTATTTCCGAAGAAGTTTAAAGATAATTGAAAGCTGCACTGATAAGAAAAAAGCCAGGAAAGTTTTTTTTTTTCTTCACAGTAATGCACCTGCTCATTCTTCAAGCGTAGCAAACTGTAGTATAAGGATTTTGTTGGGAAACCTTATCCCATCTACCCTACAACCCTGATCTTGCCCCTTCAGACTTCTTTCTCTTCCCCAAACTCAATGAACATTGAAAAGGAACAAAATTTAGTCTCTTGAGGATGCTGAAGCTGATATTTTGATATGGTGTCTGTCAAAGAGTACAGAATTCTTCAAGGAAGGGTTACAGAGATGAAAACACTGCCTTCAGGAGTGTATAAATCTAGATGGAGGAGATGTTGAGAAACAATAGCTTCACATTTTGATATTTTTGTGTAGTAAACATTGTTTACTTACATGTAAGTCATGGATGTGATATATGTATGTATGTGAAATTGTATTTATATGTGTGTGCATGTATGCATGCCTGTGTATATAATGTCTAGGAAGTAGTCATATTTTCCTATTAAGGTAAAAGATTTTGATTGATGCTTTTCTGGAAAGCTTATTTTGAAAAATAAAATTAGGTATTTTTGGTGTTGTGTGCTGTGGAGTCTGTTCCGACTCATAGTGACATGTATAGGGTTTTCGAGAGTGACTGGTAGGTTTGACCTGCCAATCTTGTGATTAGCACAACTATATAAACCCTTGTATTTTAGATTTATTGACCAGATAGGTAATAATGCAAGCAATGCAGAGGTTAAATTAGTGAGAAAAAGAGATTGTTCCCTGATTTTAGTGTGGTTGCTAAGTTTATAAGAGGACCAGGGGGTACATTTTAAAAATTGAGCATGTTACAGTGAAACACATTTTTATTTACTGGCAAATGGTACCCATTTCCATATTGCCTAGATACTCAATCCTTTGCAAAAAATTGAGGGTTAAATCCAGCAACAGTATATTTTTAAATTAGTCCATATCTTTTTACATACCTGCACTAATCAAAGGAATAAATTCAAAAAAGAAATAATGTTTCATGTTTCTTTCTTCTCACTGCCGTCAAATTCTATAGATCCTTTTGTAAGACCACTTTTTGATGTGGAAAAGAATAAAACTTCTGGTCTGGAGTTAATGAAGGAGAAGAATGTACAAGGGGAAAAAGAGTATATTTTCCTTCTCAGAAAGGTTAATGTAGACACAATTATGGTGACTGAAGACCAAGGCCTCTTTTGATGGCTTGAAGTTTGCAGAAGCAGTGCACAATGTTGTTAACGCTAGTATTTGCGAAGAGGTTGGATTCATGCTAATCTCGTTTGGTTGTGGTTTGGAGCTTGAGAGGCTGACAGAGATTTTTATGTTATTTTTCACTTCCTGGTGAGCTTCTAATGGACTTGAAACAAACACTAGCAACAAAGAATAAAGAATGAATGAACAAGTTTGAGCAACTGTACCCAGGGGGCAAAGATGGGAGAAGAGGACTCAAGAGAGTTAGTGTTGATAAGATCCCACATGCCTTACTGTAGAGCAAACTCTCCAAGGAGTTCAAAGGATGTTACAAGCATGGTCTGATTACCTCTACCAGCAACTCTGGAACATAGGTAATAAATAGAAAGGAAGCTCTCATCTTTGGTAGTTAAATGCTGGAAGTAGAACAATAAAAGCTCTGTTCTAGCATACCCCAGACACTGTACAATGGAAACCCCAGTCTTCTTTGGATTCCCTCACCGGTGAGGTGACACTGGCCAGGACTCCTCTTGCCCTCCTCTTAGTTGGATCAGCTTCAGTTTCCCCCTTGTATTAGAGAAAGTGAATCCCACACTTTTAAAAATCACAATCGACAATACTGGCTTTGTGGATTCAGCTGTCCCTCCAGTGCCTGCTCTTGATGAAGGGTGAAAAGTGATAAGTTAGAAACTGAACCTATTCAGCTGGGCTTGGCTACAAATCAATGACCCTAGGCAAACAAGCCTTATCAACTTTCATTGGATCAATTCTAAATCCTGTGTAATTCTCCCTGTGTTAAAGTCCTTCCCACATTTCTAGATGCAAAGACGCATTGAAAAGTGACCCTGCAGGTGTCTGGAAAGGGGATTTGGGGAGGAATGTGTCTCTGGTCGATGCAGGTTTTGGTGACTATTAATAGTGACATCTATTATTCAGTTTTGAAGGATCTGGGGGAGTTCAAATTGCTTATTTTTGTAGAAGTAAAATGGGGAAAGGAAGAGGTAAAATTCCCACAAGTTGAATTTTTTAAAAAGAGAGATGTAGTTAGTATTTATCTGCTAGTTACTGTTGTTGTTCATGTAATTGAGTCAAACAGTGCCTTACCATCTTGAGGTAAAGGGTTTAAGTCTTCTGACTGCCCAGACCAGGCCTCTGAATCCAGAACTTCTGGGGGTGAGTAACTTTTTACCTCCACAGAAGATGCGTAAAGTGCCCCTAGGAACTCTTAGAGCATCTCTGTTAAAATTGAGTGTAAAGCCAAGTTCCTCTGGAAACTTCACTTGCTTCCCAGGTTAATTAGATATTTCTGAGTATTAAGAGAGTATTAAGTCTGTTAAAGAAATGTGGGGGTTAAGAAAGAAGAGGTTCTGTTGTTAAGTGCTGTCAAGTCGATTTTGACTCATAGCGACCCTGTATCGGGGACTCTGGGGTGGCACCATAGGATAAACACTTGATATTAAGGTTGATTTAAACTGCAAGATTGGTGGTTCAAACTCACCAGCCACTCCTCAGAAACACTATGCAGGTTTGCTCTAAGTTGAAACCAACTTGGTGGCACTTAACATCAACAACAACATAGGGTTTCTGAGGAGCGGCTGGTGAGTTTGAACTGCTGACCTCAAGGTTCAAACCAACCTTTTGGTCCAGTGCTTAATCCTACAGTGCCATACCAGGACTCCATAGAAGAGGTTATAGAAACAGAAAAATTACCAAAATATAATGCAATTTGAGGTGATTATGTGTGTGTGAAAACAATTTCATATTCCTGAGTCATCAAAAAATTTAAATATGTAGATATGAAATTATAGCAGTGGTAAAACATCTACCCTCCCCATTTTAAAAATTAATTGAAAAGCAGCCATTCAAGTCTTAAAATAGTCATTTCAATTTCCTGAATAATTTATGAGTGCCTCATACACCAATATGTATGACAAGTGAATTATTTCTTCCTTAAACACAATTTTGAGTTCTAAAATTGTTGAATTCTAAAAATGTTGAAAATTGGATATGTTTGGGATTTTGTCAAATTGTCTAGTTTTGGATTTCATCAGGGCTATAAAGAATCCAGTAGTGAATCTTAGGATGAGAGTAGGAAAAATATATTTAAAAACACATCTCCTTGAGTTATTTCCTTATTTAACATGGAGAATATGTGTCTCCCTTTTTAGAAGAAAGAAATATATTCTCTGACCCTTTACTGCCTGTATTCTCCCCTAGGTTATATTTAGGCAAAGGTGAGAATAAACTGGCCACCCTGAAAGCTAAGCTTTAACTGATGGGTGTTAGAAATGGCTCATGGTGTTAGCAAGAAAGTCTCTCCTATGATTTCTGTGATGGAGAAAAATCCTTGCATGACTACGGGAAGATGAAGTTTCTGCAAGGTGTCCAATAGAAACTGTACTTAGACACAAGTTTAAGTCAAAAAGTAATTTTACTAAGGTTTCAGTTCATACATGCATGGGTTTATTACAAACAGAATGTGTTTAAGCATGTCTCTGTGATCAGTGGGTGGTTACAGACAGGTTCTCTCAGCAATAAGATATTGTCTTAGTCTCATTAGGGTACTTTCAATAAAACAGAGACTTTTGAGGAGATTTGCTGAGCTAGTTAAATTAAAAAATAGAGAGTTCAACTCAGAAGGTTATGGCAACTGCTTTCTGGGGACTCCAAAGGGATAATCTTGATAGATATTCTCAGAGGATACAAGACAACCATGGGAGTTTATGAAGAAGCTGAAAGAAAATTGAAAGCTGTGTTGATGAGGAAAAGGTCAGGAAAGTTGCATTGAGAAATGTTTTTCCATGCTAATAATGAACCTGCTCATTCTTCAAGGATAGCAAGGATTCTTCTACAAGAACCTCACTGGGAAAGCTTATCCCATGTACCCTATAGCCCTGATCTTGCTCCTTTAGACTTCTTTTTGCCCCCCAAGCTCAAAGAACATTGAAAATGAACCCAAATGGTTCCCACGACGTGCTGTCAATGAAAGCTGTCAACATTCTTCAGGGAAAGATTACAGAGATGGAAACACCTCCTTCCCAAGTCTGTAGACCTAGTTGGAGAATATGCTGAGAAACAGTAGCTTCATATTTGAATATTTTTGCTTAATAAAGGTTTCTATGGCTTTGTAGCACCGTGGTTATAAGGAATTAGAGACTGGAGCAGAGAGAGAAACAAAGTAGATTCAGGAATCTACTGAAAGAAGATTCTAATAGGCAATTCCTAACAAAAGTCAGAGGTTGGTTTCAGAGACAGAGGTTACATACCAGACATGGGTGTGATTTGTTCAAAACTAGACAAGTTACTGCCATTTAAGCTGACTCTACCATGGCATTTGTACCTGACAGTCTATTCTTGTTTCAAATGAAGGGAAAGAATATAATTTATGACAAGGAAGAGCAAAGATGGTTGTGGGTCCATACTAAATGATAGAGGGTCCATCTAGGAAATAGAGCTGGATGGATTCATGTAGTCATTGCTGAACCAGGCAATCTAACCAGTGGTTAGGCATCCTGACTGGAAGTGGTATAATCAGGAAGTGGCTACAATTCTTCAGAACACATTCTCAAGTCCTTGCATTTTCTTAGATACCATGTAGGTGGATCTTGCCAGTGTGTTGCCCTTGGAAAACCCAAGGAAACCACTTATATAAGTCAAGATATGAAAAAGTGCTCTTTAAAAGTAATATGTTTATGTTCAATTTATTTGATCTATATAGCATCTGTTCAATTTTTGGTGGTGGTTATGTGCCATGGAGTTGGTTCTACTCATTGCCACCCTGTACAGGCTATAAATCTTTATGGAAGCAGAAAGCCTCATGTTTCTCCCGTGGAACTGCTGGTAGTCTCAGACTGCTGACCTTGATGTTAGCAGCCTGATTCGCTTTAGTCAATCTATATAGAATCTGATAGTCACATGGTTTACTATGGCAGGAATGACATAGCATCTATCATCAAAAAGAACATTTCAAGATCTGTCTTGAAGTACAACACTGTCTGTGATAGGATAATATCCATATGCCTAGGAAGACCAGTTAATAACCACTATTATACAAATTTAAGCACTGACACTAAAGTCAGTGATGATGAAACTGAAGACTTCTTCAGTCTGAAATTGACCAAACATATAATCAAAATGCATTGATAATTACTGGCGATTAGAATGTAAAGTTTGGAAACAAAGAGGAAGGGTCAGTAGTTGGAAAATATGGCCTTGGTGATAGAAACGATGCTGGAGATCACATAATAGAAGTTTGCACGACCAATGACTTCTTCATTGCAAATAACTATTTTTTAGACAACTTTAAAGATGACTATACACATGGACCTCACCAGGTGAAATACACAGAAATCAAATTAACTACATCTGCTGAAAGAAATGGTGAAAAAGCTCCATATCATCAGTCAAAACAAGGCCAGGATAAAACTGTGGGACAGACCATTAATTGCTCCTATAAGGAGCTCTGGTAGCGTAGTGGTTACGAATCAGGCTACTAACCTCAAGTTTAGCAGTTTGAAACTACCAGCTGTTCCATGGGAGAAAGATGAGGCTGTCTGCTCCCGTAAAGATTTACAGCCTCGGAAACCCTGTTCAGGGTTGCTGTGAGTCGGAACCGACTCCACGGCACATAACAACAACAACAACAAGCTCAGGCTGAAACTGAAGAAAATTAAAATGAATCCACAAAAGCCCAAAATATGACCACCTGAATTTAGAGATCATCTGAAGAACAGAGTTGATGCATTAGGCATTAAAGATCAAAGACCAAAAGAGTTATGGGATGACATCATACAGGAAGAAAGAAAATCTTCTTCATTAAGAAGACAAGAAAGAAGGAAAAGACCAAAATGAATGTCAAAAGAGACTCTGAAAGTTGCTCTCCAGCATAGCAATGCTAAAGCAAATGGAAAAAATGAGGAAGCAAAAGAGCTGAGCAGAAAATTCCAAAGATCAGCTTGAGAAGACAAAGTCAAGTATTATAAAGAAATGTGCGAAGACCTTGAGTTAGAAAACCAGAAGAGAAGAAAATGCTCAGGGAACTGAATAACTTTCTGAAGCTTAGGGAACTGAAGAAATAATTCAAGCTTTGACTTTCGTTATTGAAGGAGTCTCTGGGCAAATTATTGAATGATGCAGAAAGCATCAAAAGATGGGAGGAATACACAGAGCGCTGTAGCAGCCAATGATACTGAAAGAAGAAGTCCAAGGTGCATTGAAGGCATTGGTAAAGAACAAGGCACCGGGTATAGATGGAATACGAATTGAAATCTTTCAGCAAACTAATGCAAGTCTGGAGGCACTCACTCATCTATGCCAAGAAATTTGGAACACAACTACGTGACTAACTGACTGGAAGAGATCCATATTTGTGCCCATTCCAAAAACAGGTGACTCAATGGAATGCAGAAGTCATCTGACAGTATCATTAATATTACAAGCAGGAAAATTCTGCTAAAGATTATGCAAAAATGGCTGCAACCATATTGGCAGAGGACTTCCAGAGGTTCAAGCTGGATTCAGAAGAGGACATGGAACAAGGGCTATCATTGCTGATGTCAGATGGATCTTGGCTGAAAGCAGAGAATACCAGAAAGATGTTTATCTGTGCTCTTTTGACTAAAAGGTTTTCAGTTGTGTGGATCATGACAAGCTATGGACAAAATTGAGAAGAGTGAGTATTCCAGGACACTTAATTGTGTTCACGAGGAACCTGTGTATAGACCAAGAGGCAGTTGTTCAAATAGAACAAGGGAACACTGAACGGTTTAAAATTAGGAAAGGTGCATGCCAGGTTTGTATTCTGTCACCAGATTTACTTAATCTATATGCTGAGCAAATCTGTGAAGCTGGATTATATGAAGAAAAACATGGCATCAGGATTGGAGGAAGACTCATTAGCAACCTGTGATATGCAGATGGTACAACCTTGTTTGCTGAAAGTGAAAAGAACTTAAAATATTTATTTGATGAAGATCAAAGACCATAGCCTTTGGTATGGGTTGCACCTCAGTGTAATGAAGACAAAATTCCTCACCACTGGACCAATAAACAACATCCATATAAATGGAGGAAAGATTGAAGTTATCAAAGACTTCATTTTGCTCAGATCAGCCATCATCATTCATGGAAGCACAGTCAAAAAAATCAAATGATGTACTGCATTAGGCAAATCTGCTGCACTAGACCTCTTTAAAGTGCTCAAGAGCAAAGATGTCAGTTTGAGGACTAAGGTGCACCTGATCCAAACCATGCTATTTTCAATAACCTTATATGCATGTGAAAGTTGGACAGTGAGTAAGGAAGACCATAGAAGAATTGATACATTTGAGTTATGGTGTTGGAGGAGAATATTAAAAGTGCCATGGACTGCCAAAAGAACCAACCAATCTGTGTTGGAAGAAGTACAGTCAGAATGCTCCTTGGAGGCCAGGATGGCCAGGCTTCGTCTCTCACACTTCAGACTTATTTCAGGAGGGACCAGTCCCTGGAGAAGGATATCATGTTTGGTTAAGTGGAGGGTTAGAGAAAAAGAGGAAGACCCCCAACAAGATGGATTGGCACAGTGGTGGCAGCCATAGGCTGAGACGTAGCAAAGATTGTGAGGTTGGCGCGGGACTGGGTAGTGTTCATTCTCTTGTAGGGTTGCTATAATTTGCACATAACAACAGCAACAACATAATGTCATTAGGAGAAGGTCTGTTATCTAACAGACCTTATTTAGTTTTGTTGGTGCTGTTTGTTTCCCTATATCACCTAACTATTGGCTGTTCCCTGCTTTAGAAATACATCTCAGATTGTGGGGATATGAAGATCCTAAACCCTTTGGAGACTGCCTCCCACTCACCTTTCTTATACTTGCTCCTTATCCACCGTGCCTGGTGTGATTTCTGAACTGTTTTTCTATGTGTGGCTCAGATTCCAAATTGCCCCTCACCTTCTGGATTTGGATTGTCAGGGCAGCCTTTCTGTTCCATTGTATTCCTCTGGAGCCTCCTAGGGGTCGCTGAGGCTTGGTGCCTCCTCCCTGCAAATATTTCCCAGCTACAAAGGAAATAAACGACAAATGGCAGGTGCAAATCACAGTCTTGCTCTCCTGGAGTTGAAGAAATCTAGGGTGGAATAGGGAGCAGCTAAAAATCACAAAATAACTAGACATCAAGTCAGAATCCAAATAATCATATGGAAAACCAATATACTCATCAAAATGGGTAGTCAGTAAGTCAATCACTATACATTGGTCCTGGTGTGGCGCTGTGGGTTAATGCACCAGACTGCAAAGCCATTTGAACTGTGAGGTCGGCGGTTCAAGCTCACCAGGTTCTCCTTGGAAACCCTATACAGGGTCCCTATGGGTCAGAATTGACTCAACAGCACTTAACAACAACATACATTGGTTCTTAATGGGGAACTTAATGTTTCTGAGGTGATGCTGTAAGATAAGTATTGGATTGTTAACCACAAGGTCAGCAGTTCAAATCCACCAGCTGTTTCTCAAGAGAAAGAAGAGGCTTTCTGCTCTTGTTAACCCTACAGCTTTGGAAACCCTATACAGGGTCACAATGATGGTGGGAGTGTGTTCAAAAAAGATAGGCTTCTTTATGACTGATGCATTTTCATGGAATGCTCAATATAGTGGAAGGACCTACAGGATAAATTGAGCAATAGGTGCCTGTGAGGTGATACAAAATGTGTGCCCCCCCCCCACCTCCTGCCCCAGTGGGCTGTCAATGAATGCCTTAATTATGTCAGATGCTCCCAATTTGCGCCTTTATTTCCCTTATACTTTAGAACTGAGTGGCAGGGAAATGGGCATGGTGTGCATATAAAGACATCAGCATGCTTCATAAAATTACAAAACAACCAGAGTGAGTAAGAAATCTGTTTCTACTTTTGGATGCTAACTGTCTGACTGAATTTGAACTCCTCAAGATGTCAAACATTATATGAGACGGGTCTGGACTTCTGATACGCGTTTAGATGGACCAAGGAATGACAGAGTTGTCCTTCAAAGAATATATTTACACTGGAGTAATTTAACACATTGACTATTTACAAGTCATTAAGAGCAAGTCAGGGTTTGCCCCTCGGTCACCCTTCAAGTCTGGAGCTGAACTCACCACCAAGGCGCTCAGTATTCAGCTAAGCAATGTTGCTGTTGTTAGATGCCATAGAGTCTGTACTGACTCATAGCGACCCAATGCACAACAGAACAAAACACTGCTTGGTCCTGGACAGCTAAACAATAGATAGGCACATAGTGAGGACAACACCATTAGTGAGGTACACATAATATAAAATAGTCAACCATTCAAGATCAAAAGGGCAGCATTTACCTGAGGACAAAATTCAGATGGTTGGGGAAAGAAGGAGGAAGTGAACAAAAAGCCCAGTGGGCTATTATACTGAAGGGATTTTAATCCTTGAGATGAAAGGAAGTATATGATTTGTTTAATGTAAAACTGATGATCTGCTCTGTAAACCTTCACTCAATTTACAATAAAAAGTCTTTAAAAAGAGAGAGAGAGAGTTAGCATTTAATGGGCTCTCTTTATCTTACTGGATATGAGCATCTAAGATTTGTAAAAAACATGGTTTATAGGATAGAGAAAAGACTGATCAGTGGCAATTCAAACCTGTTTGGGAATGAATAAAATTAAAGTCTTGAACATTATTTGCCTTTGAAAGTGTGCTTCAGAATTTCACTGATTTATCACTCTATGTGGAGTTCACTGAAATTTTGTATCATGCACACTCTTTCACATCATCCCTCCCTAAAATGAGAAAGACTAGCAATCCTGGAACAGGAAGCAAAGGCTTTCATTGCACAAACAGAAAAATAAAAGACTGGGTTTCTGTTAATTTTAAGTGCTGTACTAGATATCTCCCATGTACCATGTACCATGCCTTCTGTTATTGCATAACTACTGAAGGAAAGTAACCAGTCAAAAAGCACACATGTAAAAGGCGGACACAGAAAACCAACAACTACAACAACAAAAAACCTCATATACTATTCGGAATTAAGGTTAGCAACAGTCCCTGTGTGTATTTTTATTGTGCACATTGATCACAGTGGGGGTTTTTTCTATGTAGGCTGCGGGGACTTTTTTCATGTGCACTTTTTCCCCTAGAACCAGTGAAAGGAATACACTAGGCTCCAAAGGCAAAATTTTTACCTATTTAAATATTTGCATAGGGCTAGTCCTGTCTGGCAATGTAAAACCTGAAATCTGGGTATTGCCAGGAGCATAAGTTCTGCCCATGACAAGCTTGTTTGCAAATGTTTCCAGTATTATGAAAAGCAGCAGTGAACTATGTTGCCAGTTCTCAAAGCATAATCCTTTGGGCTAATTCATAGTACTTCCTAGGGCCTCAATAAGTATTGTTGTTGGTATTATTAGCTGGATTTGTGATTTTCACATCTAATTTGTTGAAAAAGATTGACCCATATTATCATCTTTGCATTGCCTTTATGTGGTTTTTGATATCACAGTTATGTTAGACTCATAAAATGGGTTAGAAAGCATTACTTCCTTTGCTACTTTAGGGACAATTTCATATAAGGTTGGATTCTGTGTTCCTTGAAGGTATGGTAGAATTATTCCATATGATTTCGTACCTGTCTACCTTCCTTTGGGCTCTAATCACTCTGGACAAAGTTCAATTTCTTTAAAATTTCCAAGTTCTTTTCTGCGTAAGTGCCTTTGCACACACTGTTCCCCTGACACCTCACTCCCCCAGTTCAGGCTCTTCTCTGACCATCCTGTCCCAAATGGGTTTCCTCTCTCCTTTATTATTCTTTATCTCAGCATCATGAGTATTTTCTTCATAAGTATGATTATGATTTTTAATTTGTTTAGTGACTTCTTGGTTTATTGTTTTATAAATATGAGATCAGAGACTGTGCTTACATTGTTCCTCCAGTATTTAACCTAGTACTTGTCACATGGTGGGCAGTTAATAAATATTTGATAAATAAATGATTGGCCATCCCCCATTTATTACAATCATACTAAAAGTCTACACAGGTCAGCGTTCCTAGGTTTCTACTACTTGAAGGGCCTAACCTTTCATTGAAATTTATATGTGACTTTTCATAGTGAGAACCCAAGAAGTTCAGTGTGCTTGAACCAACTTGTTATAAATTATCTTCAAAATAAATTAGAGGGAATTGGGGAAAATGGTTGTACATACGACAATGTGCCTTCCCTTTAGCTTTTGTGACTCTTTAGGTTACATAGTCAGCAAACTAGTATTTATTTCCAGAGGCTTTTTAAAAAATATTTTATTAAGTTTTTGGTAAAAGTTTACACAACAAAGTAGGTTCCAAACTGACAATTTATATGTAAATATGAAGTCAGTGACTTTAGTTACATTTTGCACAATGTTCTGCTTGTTCGGTTTCCAGAACTCTACTCTCCCTGCCTCCTTATCCTCCCATCTTTGCTTTAGAGTAATTAAGCATTTGTGGAGAGTTTAAAACTAAATACTTTGCTTATTGCCTTGAAATCTATTTTATCTATATTAATATAGTCACTTTAGCCTTCTTATATTTTACTGTTTGCATGGTGTCTTTTTTTCTACTCACTTATGTTTTAACTTCTCTTTATTGTTGATGGGTGCCTCTTAGACAGCATATGTTGTTGTTGTTGTTAGGTGTCATCAAGTTGGTACTGACTTATAGTGGTACTGACTCATAGCGACCCTATGTGCAACAGAACAAAACACTGCCCCGTCCTGAGCCAACCTCACAACTGTGGCCATGCGTGAGCCCATTGATGTTGCCACTTGGCCAGTCCATCTCACTGGGAGTCTTCCTTTTTTTCTCTGACCCTCCACCTTACCAAACATGATATCCTTCTCCAGCGACTGGTCCCTCCTGACAATATGTCCAAAGTATGAGAGACAAAGTTTGGCGATCATGGACTCCAAGGAGCACTCTGGCTGTACTTCTTCCAACACAGATCTGTTGGTTCTTTTGGCAGCCCATGGCACTTTCAATATTCTCCTCCAACACCATAACTCATATGTTCTTGTTGTTGTTATGTGCTGTGGAGTCAGTTCCGACTCACAGCGACCCTGTTCAGGGTTTCTGAGGCTATAAATCTTAACGGGAGCAGAAAGCCTCGTCTTTCTCCCATGGAACAGCTGGTAGTTTCGAACTGCTGATTGTGAGGTTAGCAGCCAGATTCGTAACCACTACACTACCAGAGCTCCTTATGTAGTTAGGTCTTATTTCTTTTATCCATTCTTACAATCGCTGTCTTCTACTTGGAGTGTTTAATCCACTTACATTTAATGTAATTATTGATTTGTATTTGATTTAAGTCTATTTGTGTCATCTGTTGCTTTTTTCCAGGAGCCCTAGTGGCACAGTGGTTAATCACTTTGTTGATAAACAAAAGGTTGGCAGTTTGAACCTACCAGTGACTCTGTGGGAGAAAAGATCTGGTGATCTGCTCCTTTAAAGATTGCAGCCTAGGAACCCCCCTAGGGCAGTTCTACAGGGTGGCTATGAGTCCGATGGCAAACAACAACAATAAAATTATTTTTTCCTCTGTTGCTCCTTTCCTGGCTTTTCTGAGACTTAATTGAATCTTCCTAAAAATTCCTTTTTTAATTTATGTATTAGCCTTTTAGCAAAAAGTTTTTAGTGATTTCTATAGATATTACAATATATATTCTTAACCTTTCTAGAGATTTTTGAGAAATGATTCTATTTTTTGCCTGTGGTACCCTTCAGAAGTGTTTTCCTGACTGCTCCAAAGCTGATGAACAGAAACATGCTAACTATGCCACTGAGTAGCTGTATGTGGCTTAAGGTCAGTTACTCAATTCCTTGATGCTCCAATTTACATAAAATGAATTAAGGTGCCTTCTAGTTCTAACATATGAAGGGGCTTCAAAAACTTCGTGGAAAAATCCTATTATCTTTTCATTCAATTTTTCCATGAAGTTTTGGAAGCTCCTGCATATGTTCCTATGGCTTGGACTACATAATTAGTGATACACACACAGAAGCACACACATATACACTCAAACTCACAAATATACACTACCTCCTCTCTCCTTATCTTCTGATACTCGCTTCTGGCTTTAATTGATCTCACTTTTAGAATCTGCCTCTGGTTATCTCCTGATTCTCAGCCCATACCAATGGCTGGCAGCATTTGTGTTTTTGAGCCTGCTTTGTTTTGATATAACCATTTCAGCTACTTGGTAACCCTTATAGCTCAGTTCCTGGCCTTGTACTCCACCTCTGTCTGTGGAATTCACCAGAGTTTCCTGGGTGGTGTGCTGTGGAGTCCACTGTAAATCTTTACAGGAGCAGAAAACCTCATCTTTCTCCCACAGTTGTTTCGAACTGCTGACCTTGAGGTTAGCAGTCCAACTCATATCCATTATGCTATCAGAGCTCAAAGCTCCTTAATCCTTCCATCAGAGTTTCTCTTTCCAGATGTCCTTATCTGGGTCAGTAAACTTCCACTCTTCCATGTCCCTGGCCTGTCTTAGCATATGAATGGACTGTGGTAATTCTTGTCTACAACAGTATTCCTGAGAAAAGTCATGGAAAACGTCAGAAAATTTATAAAGTTAGTATAAAGTCAGTGTCTTGGGACAGAGCCAAGTTAACCAGTAACTTAGGGGAAGCTCATATTCAGTACTCTTGCATATCCCTTTCAGATACATTTCCTCCTTGGTATCCAACATTTCAAAAGATCCAAAGCCCTCATACTATCTCTTGTGTTCTTAGGAGACACTGGTGGCGCTCTAACCTATTTCTTAAGCCTCCATATTCTTGTTCACAGCCATGTCTAACTCTTCTTTCTAATTTGACTTGTCCTGTGTTTACTCCTTCAGAGCCCTGCTAGTTAAATCAAGAAACATCTGTAGCAAAGACTGACAGCTGAAGAGTTTCCTTTCCTAGATAACATGACAGCTCATGGCAAAAGGAAGTGGAAGGTCTTGGTCTGAAACCAATGTCTGTTGCATTCTATCTATGTGACCTTGACCAAGGAATGTGACCTCTCTTTAGTCTCCATTTCCTTTTCCTTAAAATGAGAGAGATAATAATTCTTAGGGGGCAGTTATGAGGATTTATAGACATGGTGTAACAAGTTTTATTTGCTAAATACTGTGTGAGTATAGATTTTTACTCAGGATTTAAAAATGCTTCTCAACTTTACTATTGTTGTTGTTGTTGTTATGTGCCGTCGAGTCGGTTCTGACCCATAGCGACCCAGTATAGGGTTTCCGAGGGTGTAAATCTTTACGGGAATAGAAAGCCTCATCTTTCTACTGCGGAGCAGCTGGTAGTTTCGAACCGCTGACCTTAAGGTTCGCAGCCCGATTCGTAACCACTACGCTACCAGAGCTCCTCTCAACTTTACTATGTCACGGTATTATTCAGTAAGAGGTTAATTCACTTAGGAAAATATCTAGGGCAGTTACTCTGCTGTTGCTCTTGTTGATAAATGTTAAGTGTTGTTGCTAAGTGCTGATTCCGACTCATAGTGACCCTGTATAGGGTTCCTGAGGAGCAGCTGGTGGGTTTCAACTACCAACCTTGTGATTTGCAGATCCTACCATACCACACCAGAAGTTACTATGCTAGAGTTGCCTTTTTTCCCCTTTGAATAATAAAGGAAAAAAAGAACAAAATGTGAAGAGAAAAACTGGATCAGATTTGTTGAGAGTAAAAATTTTGGATACTTGATCCCTTGCTCAAACCACCCACTTTCTGGAGGGAAGACTCATCAGTTTAGTATTAATTGTTGTTGATGTTGGATACGGTCAAGTAGGTTCCTACTCATCAAGACCTTGTGCACAACAGAATGAAACACTGTCAGGTCCTGTGTAATCTTCACAATTGTTATGTTTGAGCCCACTGTTGTTGCCACTGTGTCTGTCAATCCATGATATTGAAGGTCTTCCTCGTTTTCACTGAACCTCCACTTTACTACACATGATGTCCTTCTACAGGAACTGGTCCCTTCTACCAACATGTCCAAAGTACTGGAGATTGTTGTTGTTGTCAGGTGCCATCGAGTCGGAACTGACTCATAGTGACCCCATGCACAGCAGAACGAAACATTGTTGGATCCTGGGCCAACCCCACCACTGCTGCCACACTTGACGACATCAATGATGCCACCTGTCTGATCCATCTCGTTGGGGGTCTTCCTCTTTTTCTCTGACCTTCCATCTTACCCAGCGTGACATCCTTCTCCAGCGACTGTTCTCTCCTGACAATATGTCCAAAGTATGAGAGACGAAGCTTAGCCATCCTGGCCTCCAAGGAGCACTCTGGCTGCACTTCTTCCAAAACAGATCTATTGGTTCTTTTGCCGTCCATGGCACTTTCAGTATTCTCCTCCAACACCACAACTCAAAGGCATCAATTCTTCTATGATCTTCCTTATTCATTGTCCAGCTTTCACATCCATATGAGGTTATTGAAAATAGCATGGCTTGGCACCATCTTCACTTCTAAGGAGCATTCTGGCTGTACTTCTCCAAGACAGATTTTTTATTCTTCTGGCAGTCCGTGGTACTTTCAATATACTTTACCAACATCATGATTTAAGTGCACTGATTCTTCTTCGATCTTCCTCATTCCTTGTTCAACTTTCACAATATCATGGCAACTGAAAATACCATGGCTTAGGTAAGACACACCTTAGTCCTGAAAGTGATATCTTTGCTCTTTAACACTCTAAAGAGGTCATCTGCAGCATATTTGCCTCATTCAATACCATCTTTTGATTCCTTGACTGCTGCTTCATGAACATGGCTTATGATTTCATGCAAAATCAAATCTTGTACAATTTCAATCATTTCTCTGTTTATCATGATGCTATTTATTGTTGTTATGAGTCAGAACCAATGGATGGCACTTAATAACAACAACAACAATATAACTTGCTGAAAAATAAGTTGTGAAGATTTTTGGTTTTTCTTTCTGTTGAGGTGCAATCATACTGATCTTCATCAGTTAAGTATTTCAAGTTCTTTTTGTTTCCAACAAGGTTATGTCATCTACATATCTCAGGTTGTTAATGAGTCTGCCTCCAATCCTGATACCACATTCTTCTTCATAAAATCCAGTTTCTTGGATTATTTAATCGGCATACAGACTGAATAAGAATGATTAAAACAAAAATACCACCATGGATCAAACCTTTCCTGATTTTAAAATGTTCGGTATCCCTTTGTTCTATTTGAATGACTTCCTCTTGGTCTATGTATAGGTTCCTCGTGCACACAATTGGATGTCCTGGACTATCTGTTCTTTGCAATTTATCCATAGTTTGTTATGATCCACATGGTCAAATGCCTTTGCATAGTCAATAAAGCACAAATAAACATCTTTCTGGTCTTCTCTGCTTTCCAAGATCCATTTAGGGTCAGCAATGATACCCTTCCTTCAACCTCCCCTTCCGAATATGACTTGAATTTCTAGCAGTTCTCTGTTGCAATCATCAGAAAAATTATCATCAGAAAACTTTTGCTTGCATGTGATATTGTTTGATGATTTCCATATTCCATTGGGTTTCCTTTCTTTGGAATGGGCACAAGTTGGTTGACTAGGTGGCTGTCTTCCAAGTTTTTTGGCAAAGATGAGCAAGCACCAGTATTCCAGTACTGCCTCATTTTGTTGAAAGATTTCAATTTGTAATCCATTAATTCATGGAGCCTTGTTTTTTGCCAATGTCTGCAGTGCACCTTAGAATTCTTCCTTCAGTACCTCTGGTTCTTGATTATATGGTACCTTTTGACATGGCTGAACATCAATTACTCCTTTTTGGTACAGTGACTCTGTGTATTCCTTCCATCTTCTTTTGATGTTTTCTGCATCATTCAATATTTTGCCCATGGAATCCTTCAATACTGCAACCCAAGGCTTGACTTTTTTTTTTTTTTTTCAGTTTGAGAAATGTTGAACATGATCTTCCCTTTTAGTCCTCTAACTCCTGGTTTTTTCACATTACATTGTAATACTATCTTCTTGAGATACCCTTTGAAATTTTCTGTTCAACTCTCTCACATTGTCATTTCTTCTAGCTGTTTTAATTCCTTTGCATTCAAGAGCCAGTTTCAGAGTCTCTTCTGGCATGAATTTTAGTCTTTTCTTTCTTTTTAATCACCTTTTACTGTCTTCATATATGATGTTTTCTGGTCTTCGGTCACTAGTATCTAATGCATCAATCTGTTTTTAAGATGGTCTCTAAATTTAGGTGGCATATACTCAAGTTCATATTTTGGCTTCTGAGGACTTGTTTTCATTTTCTTCAACTTCAGCCTGAACTTACATATGAATAGTTGATAACCTGTTCCATAGTCAGCTCCTGCTCTTTTTTTGAACGATGATATTGAGCTTCTCCATCGTCTTTTCCCACAGAGGTAGTCAATTTGATTGATGTGTATTACATCTGGTGAGGTTCATATGTATAGTTGCTGTCATGTGTATGGTTACCATTTATGTTGTTGAAAAAAGTAATTTGCAATGAATAAGTCAGTGGTCTTGCACATTTTTAACATGTGATCTCCAGCATCTTTTCTATAACCAAAGCCATATTTTCCAACTACCTATTCTTTTTCTTTGTTTCCAGCTTTCTCATTCCAATCATCAATAATGATCAATGCATCTTGATTGCATGTTTGATCAATTTCAAATTGAAGAAAGGTAGAATTCTTTAATTTCATCATGACTGGTTTTATTAGTTGGTGCATATATTTGAATAATAGTGGTGTTAATTGATCTTCCTTGTAGGCATATGACAGCACTGGATTTCAAGATTGATCTTGAAATGCTCTTTTTGACAATGAATGCATTGTCTTCCTCTTCAATTTGTTATTCCAGGCATAGTCCTAAGATTATTGCTTTCAAAATGGTTAATAAAGTCAATTTCAGCTCACTAATGCCTAGGACATTGATCTTTATGAGTTCCATTTCATTTTCAACAACTTTCCATTTTCCTAGATTCATACTTTGTACATGCCATGTTCTGATTATTAATGGATGTTTACAACTGTTTCTTCTCACATTAAGTTGTGCCACATCAGCAAATGAAAGTCCTGAAAGCTTTGCTCTGTTCACATCACTAAGGCCAACTCTACTTTGAGGAGGCAGCTCTTCCCCAGTCATATTTTGTGTGCCTTCAACCTGAGTTGCTCATCTGCTGGCACTATAGCTGACAATGTTCTGCTGCTGTTCATAGGGTTTTCAGTGGCTAACCATTCAGATGTAGTCTGCCTCTCTTTCTTCCTAGTCTGTCTTAGTCTGGAAGCTCAGTCGAAATGTGTTCATCATGGGTGCCCCTCCTGGTATTAAAAATACTGGTGGCATAGCTTCTAGCATCATAGCAGCACAAACCACCACCGTACAACTGATGGTTGGTAATAATGGCTGTTATTAATTAAACATCTACTATGTCCCGGGTACTTTATATACATGGTGTCTACTTTTCAAACACCCTGCAGAACTGTAGAGAAGAAAATGACTACTCAAAGATGATGAGTAATTTTTACGAGATTGAATATCTGTAGGTTGTAGAGACAGGCTCCAAACTCTTACTTTGTATAATTCCAAAGTGTGTGCTCTATTTAAAAGACCACCCTGATATTACTTTCCTTAAAAATCTTAATGATCCATTTCAGGAGCCATAAATCACCCAGGTCACCTGGATCTTCTTCAAAATATATTCCCAAAGCAAAGAATAGACATGTTTCAAAATAATTTGAAGTTGACTGGCCTACAAGCTCCTAAGGCTAAACCTGTTGGGATTGAGCTGTGAACTGAATCTTCTCCCCAGAACAGGGTCCTCTGTGTTTGGACAAGTCTGGGCTTATTCCAAGGTTGAAACCCCAAATTATAAAGTGAGGGAGACTAAAGGAGTAGCTACATCATGACCCTGTGTAATTATTTTATATTGGTGCGATTCCTGCTTGGTTGCTGGCTAAGCCATATTTAGTGACTGAAATGGAACCCTTCATAGGGAAGAGTAGAGCTGACTGATATATTCTTCAGGGTCTTAGCCAGGTGGCTCGGTCCAGGCGTGCCGGAAATCCTTACCTTTTCCTCCACCCTGTTGAATTTGGGTCTGAGTCTACACTCTTCACTGGGTAGGGTAAGGACTCAGTAATCCTCAGTGTGACCTTTTCTTGCACAAGGCCTGGTGCCATACCATTGTTGGCACCAAGGCAATATTTCAAGATGATTGTGGTGGTGAATGCTGGGAGCAGAGGGAGAGGATGAAGCATTCACTGGCAAGGAGCGTTTTAAAATTATTTAAATTGATTTTTTATTTGGCTTAATACACCCAAGCAGCTTGAACTCAAACCAAAATTTCCTTGTAAATTAAGCATTTAGGTTTGGGAATAAAGCTACCTGTAGAGTAGGCTCAGTTCTCCTACATTTTCCTCAGCATGGAACCAATATTGGGAGCTACAAGGGTAAAAGAAAGGAAGAGCTCCAAACTGAATTGCCCAAAGCCGATTTCAAATTCCCTAGAGAATTTACATGCACCTACTGATTTGACTAGGCAGCTCCAACTTGATGCAAATGGCATCTGGAGGCAAAAAAGAGCATGCCAACTTCTAGTTTGAGGGAGCTTCTCCTTTGGGAGGTTGACCTTATGGGGCATAGAATCTCAAAGATTTAGGGCAGATTCCACAGCAATTAGCAAAAAAAAAAAAAAAACAGAGCCAAGTCATGTGCTTTAGGCATATGTCAGCTGAAGGAAGACTTTCTAAAAAAGAAAGAATAAACAAAGATAAGGAACCTGCAAACCAATTTTAAATAGAATGAAATCTACACATTTCCTAAAGCTTTTGAACTGGGACAAAACCAGATAAAAATATATCAGTGAATCAACATTTCCCTTGGGTTGAGTCTATCTCCCATAAGTAAATATCTGTAAGTGCTCAGCTCTGTCTTGAAGCTGAGGACCTGGCCCCACTGATTGAGAAATGGAGAGGATGGGCAAGCCAGGAGCCCAGTTTGAATAGCCTCTGGGTAGAGACAGGGAGCTCACCTGGGGTAGTCCCTCACCTGCCTGGGCCTCGGGTCCCTTGTTTGTAAAGTGAGGAGATTGAATTAGTTCATGATTTTCAAACAAAAACAGTGGAAACTTTTAAAAAGAAGGTATGATTTTTGGGATTACCAATGCACAGAGCTGGTCAAAGGAGAGGAGCTTTGAATGAAGTAACTGTTGATAGCTCAGTACTTCCGGATTAAAAATCCAAATAATAACTGGCAATATTTAATGTTCACCACCTGTCTTTCGCTGTAGGGTAAGCACTGGACTGCTAACCTCAAGTTGGGTGAGTCAAACCTACCAGCCACTCCTCAGAAATCCCATATAGGGTGGCACTTAACAATGACAACAAAAAACTCTTCTTTCAATTTGTGGTAACTTTGGTGGCTTACATGTTGCTATGATGCTGGAAGCCTTGCCATAGACTTTTCAAATACCAGCAGGGTCACCAGATTTTAGTGGCACTGCCAGACTAGAAGAGACTAGGAAGAAAGACCTGGCAATCTACATCTAAAAAATTAGCCAATGGAAGTCTTACGTATCACAATGAAATATTGTCCAACATAGTGTTGAAAGATGAGCTCATGAGGTTGGAAGGCAGTCAAGACGCACAGTAGCAACAGTAATGGATTACCCAATAAGCATGGTAAATATGGGTTTATTTGTATTTACTTACTCATCTGTAGAGAACGGTTTCACTAGTTTGTAGTGAGCTTTTTTTTTTTTTTAAACTATGACTGGCATCTGTCTCACTTCCAACCCTATAGCACCTTCTTAGAGAATCAAAACCTTTTTTCAAATCTACAATTCCTGACTGGGACAGCACCCAGTAATATAATAAGCACAGGTAAATCTGCCCCAGGCTAGTAGTCTGTGCTTAACTGTGCGCACCACTCAAGGACTCTTATATCCTGGATACAAGGTTCTTTCTTATCAGATCTACAAGTTCCAAGTATTTTCTTCTAGTCTTTGCCTTGACTTTTTATTTCCCTAATAGTGACTTTTGAAGAGCAAGTTTAAAAATTTTATGTGTCAATTTATTGTCTTTCACAGATATTTGTGTCCTATCTGAGTGATCTTTGCTTAAACCAAGACCATATCAGTAAGCATGTTAAATCCTCTTCACTTTCAGCAAGCAAGATTGTATCATCAGCATTTTGTAGGCTGTTAATGAGTCTTCCTCTAATCCTGATACCATGTTCTTCTTCATATAATCCAGCTTCTTGGGTTGTGTGCTCAGCATACAGATTGAACAAGTATAGTGAAAGAATATAACCCTGGCATACATCTTTCCTGATTTTAAACCATTCAGTGTCCCCCTGTTTTTTTCTGAATGACTACCTTTTAGTCTAGGTACCACATGAACACAATTAAGTGTTCTGGAATGCCCATTCTTCACAGTGTTATCCATAACCTGTCGTAATCCAATAGTTGAAAACCTTTGCCTAGTCAATAGAGTACAAGTAAACATCTTTCTGGTATTCTCTACTTTAGCCAAAGTCCATCTGACATCAGCAATGATATCCCTCATTCTACTTCCTTGCCTGAATCCAGCTTGAGCCTCAAGCTGTTCCCTGTAGATGTACTAGTGCAGCTGTTTTTGAATTATCTTCAGCAAATTTTACTTGCATGTGATATTAATGATGTTCCATGATTTCTGCATTCCACTGGGTCACCTCTCTTTGGAATTGACCCAAATATGGATCTCTTCCAATCAGTTGGCTATGTAGCTGTCTTCCAAATTTCTTGGCATAAATGAGTGAGTGCCTCCAGTCCTGCACTAGTTTGTTGAAATATTTCAATTTGTATTCCATCAGTTCCCAGAGCCTTGTTCTTTGTCAATGTCTTCCTCCTTCTTTCAGTACTTCTTCTTGCAGTACCATTGGCTCTTGATCATATGTTACCTCTTGAAATGGCTGAACATTAACCATTTCTTTTTGGTACAGTGGTTCTGTGTATTCTTTTCATCTTCTTTTGATGGTTTCTGTATCATTCAATATTTTGCCTATAAAATCCTTCACTATTCTAAGCTGAAGCTTAAATTTTTCTTCATTTTCAGCTCTAGAAAGCTGAGCATAGTCTTGTCTCTTAGTTTTCTCACTCCAGATCTCTGAGCTTTTCTATTATAATACCCGACTTCCATCTTCTTGAGCTGACCTTTGAAATTTTCTATTCAGCTCTTTTACCTCCTCATTTCTTGCATTCGATTTAGCATCTCTATGCTGGAGATCAAGTTTCAGAGTCTATTCTGACATCCATTTTAGTCTTTTCTTTCTTTTTTTAAAATTTTAATTTAATTTTTTAATGTTTTATTGTGAATTGTGTGACAGATTACATGGGAGAACATTAGATTTACATTCATTCTATTGTACATCGTTTCATTGCCATAGTTACCATCACCCAACCAAAGGGTATACCCTGCAAGCCTGCCCCCACCCCAACCCCCCAACGGTCCTCAGCACACAGCCCCTTTCTCTCTCTGGATCTCAAGTCCCCAGCCACTCCATCTCTTCATGTCATCGTCTCTGTCTCTACCTCAGGCCTCGCTGCTTCTCTAGGTAGTGTCCCGCTCTCCGCTCTTCTCCATTGATGGTCCCAGGGCCCTCCGCTCCTAGACTGAAAAGTTAATCACTCCCCTTCTTGCTAAAAAATGTCCACCTTTACATTTCCAACACTCACAATCAGTCCTGATAACAATTATTCACTACTGCATCACAAGAGACCCATCTGCATTTCATTTCATCAGCCCTTCCTGGACAGGCTGGATACTATTCACTGGAGACTCTACCTTCTTCCACACCCTTTGGATCTAGGTTCCCTCTTGAAAGCTTGTAAGCCAGTCACTTCTTACCTTTGTATCCCTCCCCCCATTTTGGGTAGCCAATGTCCAAGTTGCCCATCCCTGTCTATTCTTTGTGTGGAGGGGATGGGAATAATTCTTGCAGCAAGGATTTGTTTCCTCTTTTGAGCTACTGTATTTATAGGTGTAGGTCAAGTTTATCAAATTGTAACAGATGATGCTTTTTTCCTCTTCTTTCTTCTTTGGGTTGAGCTGTAGTCATCCAGTCATTGAAGCTAGGTCAAGTGGGTATCATCTGCAAGTGTGGGTGTTCTTGCATCTGTCCGCCCTCTTCTTATCAGCTGGATGCTTCACTCTCTACTCTAGTCCTCTGTGGCTGTGTCATTGACTCTGAGCCCATGTCTTGCCACACTGCTGGCTGACCAGGTGTTGCCACACTGCTGGCTGACCAGGTCTCCACCCGGGTTCACAGGAGTCTGCTGAACGACGTAGGGCTTAGCTCGCCGCTTCATTGATGTTCTTCCCTCACTTCCCCTTATGGGTAACGTGCGTGGTCACCAATCAGAGTGTGTATTCCCATTGCGTCTTAGTCTTGGAAGAGTATTTGCACTGAGAGGACCCGACCACTTGCCTTGCTGTCTCCTGGGCAAGCAACTTGCTTGTTCTTGTAGTAACAGTTGGACTGCCCTTATTGTTTTGTATTTTTCCTGTAGGTTTTTCTTTCAAGAAGTATCTTCTGGTTTTCTAGCTGCTCCAGCTGGGCTGCTTGTCCTTTCAAGTGGAAATTTTCCTGTCTCTGAAGATCTGGATGTGGTTCAGGCTTCCACCTATAATCTTATGTAATGCAGAGGCTCCTCAGAAAACATCCTTCAGTGGACATATTGTAGCCCCATTTTAGGTATTCCAATCAATTATAGGTAGAAGACGGACTTACAAGCTTTCTATGGTGATATTTCTGGCTATTCCTTTCTCTCCCCCTCCAGTGTCTGTTTTATAATACAATGCACGGAAAACCAAGGTTCAAAAGACAGCCAAGCATCTTAACATTATTTCCCCCTTTTCCCCATTCCAACCATGTCTCATTCTCTGTATCCCAGAGCCCTGTTGTTCTAAGGCTGTGCCTACATCATTTTTTACCTCTGTTCCATTTAACCCATTCATACCCGTCATGACGCTTTGTTCTTCCATTCCCCTCTCCCTACTTGTATATTGTCCCCCTCCCCAACACTCAAACTATCCTGTGTCTATTTCCTGCCCTGTGCTCCACCTTCCCCTCCCGCCCCTAACCCTACCCCTACATCCCAGCAACCACCTAAGAATCCATTTTAGTGGATTAGTATGGGTTCTTTGCCTTAGACTTTTACAGTAGTGGTCCTATGCAGTATTTCTCCTTTTGTGACTGATTAATTTCACTCAACATAATGTTCTTAAGGTTCATCCATGTTAGGTAGTGGCATGTAGCTTCCTTCTTATTTTTCAAGGTAGCATAATACTCCATTGTGTGCATGTACCATAGTTTGTTTATCTATTCTTCAGTTGATGGGCACTTTGGCTGTCTCCATCTTTTTGTTATTGTAAATAGTGCAGCTATGAACATTGGTGTGCATCTATCTTCCCGTGTTGGGGCTCATTTTCTTGTGGGTAAATACCAAGTAGAAGAATTGCTGGATCAAATATTTCTATTTCCAACCTTCTGAGGAAGCGCCATATTGCTTTCCAGAGAGGTTGGACCATTTTGCAATCCCACCAGCAATGCAAGAGTGTCCCAGTCCCTCCACATCCCCGCCAGCATTTATTGTCCTCAACTTTTTTGATCTTTGCTGTTATTG
>NW_006408604.1:12690581-12722541 GCF_000296735.1 Chrysochloris asiatica
TTTATTATTTCCCTTCTTTTGGTGACTGTAGGTTCCCTCTGCTGGTCTGCTTCTAATTGTTGAAGGTGCTGTGTTAATGTGTTGATTTTGGCTCTTTCCTCTTTTTGGGTGTGTGCATTTATCGCAATAAATTGTCCTCTCAAAGATTTTGGTATGTTTTGTTTTCATTCTTGTTTGTTTCTAGGAACTTTGTGAATTCACGTTTAATTTCTTCTTTTACCCAGTCGCTTTTCAGCTGGGTGTTGTTCATTTCCCTGTATTTGACTTTATTGTTTTGGCCTTCTTATTGTTGATTTCTAGTTTTATAGCATTGTGGTCTAAGAAGATGCTCTGTAGAATTTTGATGGTTGTGAATTTATGGAGGCTTACTTTGTGGCCTAACACATTGTTAATTCTGAAAAATGTTCCATGCACACTGGAGAAGAATGTGTATTGTGCTGTTGTTGGATAGAACGCTCTGTATACATATATGAGGTCAAGTTGGTTGATTGTGTTGTTAAGTTCCTCTGTAGCATTGTTGAGTTTTTTTCTGGTTGTTCTATCCCTTTTTGAGAGTGGTGTGATGAAATCTCCTACTGTAATTGTGGATTTATCTATTTCTTTCTTCAATTCTATTAAGGTTTGCTTCATGTATCTTGGTGCTCTTTCGTTGGGAGCGTATATATTTATTATGGTAATGTCATCTTGCTCAATTGACCCTTTGATCATGAGATAGTGTCCTTCTTTGTCTCTTATGCTGGTTTTTATCTTAAAGTCTACTTTGTCGGAGATTAGTATTGCCACTCTTGCTTGTTTATTGCTGCTGTTGGCTTGGTAAATTTTTTCCCATCCTTTGACTGTTAGTCTGTTTTTGTCTTTGTGTATAATGTGTGTCTCTTGCAGGCAGCATATTGATGGATCTTGTTTTCTTATCCATTCTGCCACTCTTTGTCTCTTCACTGGTGCATTCAATCCATTGACATTCAATGTAATTATCGATAAGTATGAATTGATTACTGTCATTATGTTACTTTTTTGGCGGTGTTGTTCATTCTTTGATTCTGCTTTCCATCTTGTATTGGGTTTGTGTTTTTGAGTTGATTCTGGTCATTTTCTTCCTAGTTTCTCTGTTCGCTTGTTCTGTTTGGGAATTCGTTTTTATGATATGTTGTGGGGTGTTAACTTTCTTTGGGGTTACCTTGTAGTCTACTGGCTTTTCTCTGCATTTAGGAGACACCATTACAACCTGTAATTTACCTGGCATCTCCACCACCTGGGCTTCTGTTGCTGCGTTTGTCCCTTCTTTGACATTGATATATTTATGTTCTTCAGTTGATCTCTGGGCTCCCTTGAATTTGTTGTTGTAGTCTCGTTCTGTTCTGGACTCTTCTGTTGGCTGTGTTCCAGGTGGTTCTCCATCCCCAGAACTCCCTTTAGGATGTTTTGAAGTGCTGGGTTGGTTTTGATAAAATCCCTCGGATTCTGTTTATCCTGGAATGTTTTGATCGCACCATCATATTTGATTAATAGTTTTACTGGATAGACGATTCTTGGTTGACAGTTTTTTTCTTGCAGGGCTTTGCAGATGTCTCCCCATTGCCTTCTCGCCTGCATGGTTTGTTCTGAATAATCAGTGCTTAATCTAATTTGCTTGCCTTTATAAGTTATATTTCTCTTCTCCCTGGCCGTTTTTAGTATTCTTTCCTTGTCTTTGATTTTGGAGAGCTTGATTATTATATGTCTTGGAGACTTTCTTTTGGGGTCTATCCTTCCTGGGATATGCTGGGCTTCTTGAATGTTTATCTTCTCGTCTTTCAAGATGTTAGGGAAGTTTTCTTTCAGAAGCTCTTCAACGATCTCCTCTGTGGACTTACTTGATTCTTCTTGTTCCAGAATGCCAATAATTCTTACATTATTCCTCTTCATGTTATCCAGCATGAATCTTAGACTGTCTTCAGATTGTTTTATCATTTTAGCTGTTTGCTGTTCTATCTTGGCAGTATTGAGAGATTTGTCTTCCAGTTCACTAGTTCTGGCTCCCAGCTCTTCCAGTCTGCTCCTTTCCCCTTTCATGCTATTGTCTATTTCTGATATCTTATTATTGATCACCTGGACATCTTTTTGCAGGTTTTGAATTGTTTCCAATGCTGTGTCAATCCTAATAGATTGTTCCTGCAGTACTTTCCTTACTTCTTCCTTATTTTCCTCCACCCCTTTTCGGAGTATTTGAATTTGTTTCCATATCATTTTTCTGAATTCCCTCTCAGGCATATGCAGAACCCGCTCCTCCTCCTCTATAAAGCCTTTGTCTATCTCCAGCTCATTTGCATCTGCTTCTCTCTTCTGCTTTTGGATGTGTTTCAATAATGTTAATTGTTTCTTATTGGGCATGATTATTCTTATTTTAGTATAATTATTATTAATATGATCAGGAGATAGGCTTCCCTTATTGTCTGTAATGTGTAGTAGGTGTTGTTAGGTCTTGTCTATGTGGTGGCTGTGGTGGTGGGTGGCAGCCGCAGTGGCAGGTGGGAGGCGGCTGCAGCTGATTATGTCAAAAAATCGCAGTACCTCTCCTTTTCTCTGTTCCATGGGTAAACTGACTTGCCTGATATCCGTGCTGAGATCCCACGCTGGGGCAGAGAGATTTTTTTGGGGGGCGGGGGGGCTTAGGTCGGCTCTTGCGGCTTTGTTTATGTTTCCTTTTTACTGGAAACACCGCTTTCTGAATGGGCTGGCTCCAGCCCCGCCCTCCAAGCTCTGCAGGCGGCAGGGAAACTCGCAGGAGCAGGATCCGCGGGGCCGCGGGTGAAAGTTTAAGATGCCAGTAGTGTGATTTAAAAAAAAAAAAAGCGAGTTCAAGTGATTGAAGCACTAGGTCTTAATGGCAGTTTGAAGGCTGTGGGTTTGCTATATGAAGGTTTCCTTCGAGAGATCCTCCTCCCTTCTCACTGGAGCTTTTCCTACCTGCGCTACAGCCCGGAACCGGAACCAGTCTTTTCTTTCTTTTTTGTCTTCTTAAAGATCTTTTGCTTTCTTCCTGTATGATGTTCTTGATGCCATCCCACAACTCTTTTGGGGTCTAATGCATCAGATCTGTTCTTCAGATGTTTTCTGAATTCAGGTGGGATATACTCAAGGTTCTATTTTGGCTCTTGTGGATGTGTTTTAATTTTCTTCAGTTTCAGCCTGAACTTGCACATGAACAATTGATGGTCTGTTCCGCAGTCTGCCCTTGGTCTTGCTTTGCTGATAGTATTGACCTTTTCCATTGTCTCTTCCCACAGATGGAGTCAATTTGATTTTTGTGTATTCCTTCTGTTGAGATCCATGTATATAATCACCTTTTATATTGTCTTGAAAAGGTATTTGCAATGAATAAGTAATTGTTCTTGCAAAATTCTATTGTGTGATCTCCAGCATCATTTCTACCACCAAGGTCATATCATCCAATGACTGATCCTTCCTCTTTGTTTCCAACATTTGCATTCCAATCACCAGTAATTATCAGTACATCTTGATTACATGTGTTGATAAATTTCAGACTGAAAACGGTGGTAGAATTCTACAATTTCATCATCACTGCCTCTAGTGGTTGATATGTAAATTTGAATATTAGTGGTATTAACTGGTCTTCCTTGTAGGATAAATTACCCTATCACAGGGTGATATGGATATTATCCTATCACAGACAGCATTGTATTTCAAGATAGATCTTGGAATATTCTTTTTGATAATGAATGTGATGCCATTCCTCTTCAATTTGCCATTTCCTTCACAGTAAACCCTATAATTGTCAGATTCAAAATGGCCAAGACAAGTCCATTTCTGCTCACCAATGCCTGGGATATCAATCCATAAAGATTAAAACTTAGAAAACCCTATGGGACAATTCTACTCTGTCACACATGGTCATTATGAGTTGTAAATTAACTTGACAGCATTCAACAACAGACTAAAATATGAAGATAGAGTTACAAAAGAACAAGCAGACAAACCAAAACCATTAATATCTAGTTAACTGTGATTCATAGCTGCAGGAGCTAAGCACAGCACCTCTAATCACAACACTGGCATTTCAAATCTACCAGTTGCTTCTTGGAAACCCTATACAAGGTCACTATCAGTCAGATGATTAGATGACACTTAACAAGAAGTAAACTTTACTGGAGCAGACAGCCTCATCTTTCTCCCACAGAAAGGCTAGTGGATTTGAACCACCAACCTTGCAGTTAGCAGACCAATGCCTAACCCACAATGCCAGGGTTAGGACTGCTTCATTCACCAATTGAATCCCCAGGACCAAGTTCAATAGCTGACATTGGCATTAACTGCATTTTTTGTATTGATGATACAATAAATGCCTATCCTCAATTTATTTAAAGATTTTGTTTATTGCGATTCTTCTTGATCCCCAGAATTAACCCTAAACAGGCAAGGTCCTTAGGAATACAGTTAAATGTTGTCCTGAGTCCACTAAGCGTTCTTGTCTTTCTAACTATAATTTCACAAGAAGCATTGAGTTTAGCCAAAGTGATAATAGCAACAATTGTGTAATAATTTATTATACTTTACCTAATTTGATAGCCACAACAACCCATCAAGTCAGTTGGGGTGTGAATAGTATGTTATTTTGTTAGATGAAGGACTCAGAGAGGCCATGTGACAAGCTCAAGATCACATAGTTGGTAATGGTGGCAGCACTATCATTAGCCCTCAGGGCTCCTACCTTAAAACTCTTTCCATGTCTACTAATAGGAACCCTTGCTTCAGGGAGTATATGCAGTCTAAGTCTTGGAGTGTAAGCTTTCTAATGTTCACAATGATCAATCACTTATGGGCCTTTGCTTTTATTACCTTTTTTTTAAAAAAAGTTTTTATTGTGAACTGAGTGATAGTTTACATGGGAGAACATCAGTTTTACACTCATTGTTTCATTGCAATGATTACAATTTCCTCCATGCATCATCCTTCAACAGTATTTGCTTCTATTCCCCCTGTGTGTGTGTGTTTGCTTTTTTTTTAGGGGGATGGGATATACACAGAAACACTCAGGAATATGTAATAATTTAAACAACCAAGGGGGCACATTCTGCAAGTCTGCCTCCTGGCTGCCAGCACCCAGACCCTCTCTTTCCATGAGTCCAGAGTCCCTAGCTGCTCCCACTCTCCATGTCTCCATCTCTGCCTCCATCTCTGGTGTAGCTGCTTCTTTGGATAGGGTCCTGCATTCTACTTGTGCTTTTCTCCCTTGATGGTCCCAGGGTCCTCTGTTTCTGAACTGTAAGATGAACTACTCCCCCATTTGTTTGTTTCTTTTGACAAAACTCTTACCTTTACAGTTGTGACAGTCGCAATTAGTCATGATTCAATTACTCACTATTGAATCATAAGAATCTTATCCCTGTTGGTACCTTTTTTTAATGGAAAAGAGAAATGAATGAATAAGAGTCTTCGTTGGCTTGAAAGTTAGGAAGCTAAGACTTTGAATCACTCAAGTGTTTGCTGCCTTAATATAGTGTATTCTCCCTTGGCAATATGATATGAAAAGCAAAGGAGCCGACATCCAAATTAGAGGGCATCCAAAGATGCATGTAGGATGTCTAAAGTGTTTTTGTCCTCTGGAGGCATTTTGATAGAGAAAGACAATTGGATTCTTCTTCCTGAAGCTTTTGGATGGCTAAGGCAGGTGAAGATGTTGCTTTCTACACTGTGCCCATGGTGCTGAGATGATGTGCCACACAGTTAGTACCAGTGATGGTGCAGAAAACTGAGGTCTGCGAAGGATAGGAACAGATCGGCAGTGGCCCATTGTTTACCTCAGTTGACCTCATTCCAAGATTTTCTCATTTCCAAATCACATCCACCAAACTGTAATTTATGTTTTCGTTTCAAGTGCCTTTAACTGCGAGAAAAAGATGGAATTATCTGCAGAGATTAAAGTGGATTTTTCTCTTTTGTGGCAGTGAGATGCTATAATGCAGGGGGAATTCCCAGATTACATGGTAAAACTGCCTTGTCTTTCATCTTTAAAGGTAGTACTGGCAAGAGATTAATGCATGTATATGAGGGGGCTTCAAAGAGTTCATAGAAAAATTCCATTATCTGTTAATTCCATTTCTCCATGAACTTTCTGAAGCCCCCTTGTATGTATATTTTAGAAACCCACTGTGATATGTTGAGCTCCTAATTAGACCGTGGCTGGTAGGTAAAGAGGTAGAGCCTGGCACCTTCCTGGGTAATTCTGTGATCATGCCTTTTAATGTTTTATTCTTTTCTTTTCTTTTTTTTAGTAAGGGATTTAATTTATATTCCCTAATGATCTTTGAAGGAGTCCTGGTGGTACAATGGTTAAGTGCTCAGTTGCTAACTGAAAGGTCAGTGGTTCAAAACCACTTACGATCCCACAGGAGACAAAACCTGTTGATCTGCTCCTGTAAGGATTTCAGCCTAGAAAACCTTCTGGGGGCCGTTCTACTCTGTCATATCAGGTTTTCATAAGCTGGAATCAACTTGAATGCACACACAACAGCAACAACAAATGATCTTCGAACTCCGTGAACTGTGAAGTGAAAACTTGACAATTTAAAAGTTCAGGTATTTCCCAAAAGGATCCTGTGTAGTAACAGAAGGCTCTGTGAATGGCCATGGTCTCATTGAGTTCAGTGAGCTTTTTACTAACTAGCATGTAAGATGAGGGAATTGTCCAAAGATCGACTTTCTAGTATACAACAAACTGTCTTAAGTGTTTGGACTAGCAGAACATCCTGGCACTGAAGCTCCTTGGAGATTCATTTTGAAGCATGCTATAGTTTAGGTAAGAAGCTCTGGTAGCGCAGTGGTTACGAATTGGGCTGCAAACTCCAAGGTCAGCAGTTCGAAACTACCAGCTGTTTCGGGAAGAAAGATGAGGCTTTCTGCTCCAGTAAAGATTTATAGCCTCGGAAACCCTGTATGGGGTTGCTATGAGTCGGAACTGACTCCATGGCACACAACAACAACAACATAGTGTAGGTACATACTAAAGCTTGTTTCCCTGTTCTACTACTACCCTTGTAATCCCTTCTCCAAGCACCCAGAGTAAAGATGTTTTAAAAACGTAAATCATGAAACATCATTCTTCGGCTCTAAATGATTCAAGTGTATGGATAGTAAAACCTGTAGAAGCCAGAACCTGTGTATATCAGAACCTGTCAGAGAAGGAAAACCCACTGGGTGTTTATGAGGTAGAATTCTTAATAGAAAGTGATAGAAAAATGCTAATTATCTGTCAAAGGCTGAAAAAGGAGTCCCCTTGAGTTCTGGTGCTCACAGTTTTTATGGTACGAGGCGATTTCAAAAAGTCTGTGGAAAAATTCTATTATCTTCTAATTCCATTTGTCCATGAACTTTCTGAAACCTCTGTATTTCCTAAAACTCTACTTGGGCTGGCCGCTTCACTGGGCTCAGAAGGCACTCTCCCCCTTTCTCTGTATTCCAGCCCATGGGTCTCTCTCTGTCTCAGAACATGCCAAGCTCATTCCCATCTCTAGGCCTTTGCATTTGCTGTTTCCTCTGCTAGGACATTCTTCCTCTCTCACCCCGTCATCTTTGCATGGACCGCTCCTTCAAGTCTCAGGGATATCATCTTCTCTGCACCCTCTCCTCTGACCTCCCTATTGAAAGCAGCAGCTGTCTTAGACAGGATCACAGTACCCTGTCACACTGTCAAGTCTGCAAAAACAGTAGCTGAGAATGATATACGTCTCTATCAAAACCCACAGTCCCAAGTATGCAGGATGTGTCTAGCTCATTTTCAGGTATGGCTTCGTTCCATCATTCAAAAACATTTATTAAGGATCTACTATATAGGATCGGGCAGTGCTTAATTCTGCTGTGCATAAGGTTGCTATGAGTCGGTACCGACTCAGTGGCACCTAACAACAATAACAACATGTGTACCATGCAAAGAGCTGGTGGAATTAAAGCAGTTAAACATGCCTGTGCTCTAGAGGTCTAGTTGATAGAGGTTCCTGGACATCTTATTGCTTGGAGGCACTTGGTGCTTTTTACAGAAGGTGGTGTGCTTAACTCTATCAGCGGTGTTTGAGGAATTACAGGTAACTCACTGAGACCGTCTGATGTGGGATTCCATGACTAAAACTCTGATGGAGGTGACAGACTCTCCCGGGACTCCAGGAAGGGGTTGTTGGGAGACTTTGGAGAGAGAGGAATGATTCTGTTTCAGAAGCAATCAGGCAGAATTTACTTGGTGGTTTTCTTTGGCAGAGATCTATTCCTTTAATCTAGCAGGGGTTGATGACCTTAGTTAAAAATAAAGGGGTGATTGTGAATCTGTAAGTAAAACAGAGTAGATACTATCAGCTCCAAGATTGTCTGCTTTGAATGTCAACGTCTCAGCTGTCTGGGTGGAAGCTCTGTTCTTCTAGTCTACTACTGCCTTGGGAAAATCAAGAATGGTGTCATTAGCTCTCCATCCATCTACAGTGATTTAGATGGGTGTTTCTAGAGGCTGAGGCAATGACATCTGCAATTCTCATTCCCTACTGGGAGTCCTGGTGTGGCCCTGTAGTATAAGCACTGGACTACTAACTACAAGATTAGTGGTTCAAATCCACCAGCCACTCCTCCGAAATTCTATACAGGGTCGCTATGAGTTAGAACTGACAGGACGGCACTTACCAACAACACTGGGAGAATGGTGACTAAAGAACTGATTAGGAGCTTATACATAATTAGTTGTGAAAGGCACCCTGGTGGAGCAGTGGATAATGCATTGGGCTGCTAGCTGCAAGGTCAGTGACTCAAACCCCCCAGCCTTTCCATGGGAGAAAGACAAGACTGTCTGCTCCTGTAAACATTTACAGTCTCGGAAACCCCATGAACAGTTCTCTCTGTCCTGTAGTTACTAGGGGTCAGAATGGATTTCATGGCAGTGGTTTTGGTTTTGGTCACTTCGTAAAGAGGCTTTTGGTCAAAGTATCTACTCTTGTTGCTGCCCTAACAACAAGCAGGATTGGTCCTGAGGAAATGGCAGAGGAATCCTACAAAAACAGAGGTGACTTTAGTTTTGCAGTTCATGTCAGAAGCTCAGGGTTTGCAGAGAGATCATGGGTCTCTGACTACACAAAGTGCTGTCTAAGAGCAGGCAGCATCACAGTGACCCGGGGAGTGTATCTGAAATGCAGGATTGAAGAGCAGCTCTTCCACTCAAACTTCCTAAGACGCTAACATTACGGAAGCAAAGTCATCAGGTGATGCATCAGCATTTTTGGGTTTGAGATGCCCTGAGCTAGTCCAGTGGTTCTGAAGTCTTCAGCAGTACCCTAGAGCTAAGTGACATTAGAGCTCTGCTTGAATAATCTAGGAACAGAGAGCCAAGGTCAATCAGCAGATGAGAAGGAGCCTTTAATTTTCTTTTTCAGTCAGCTGGTTAGCCAGGTAAGTGAGGATAAGTGGATAAATTGCTGGGCTGTAATTTGCAAGGGCAGACCAGCTGTTAAGAGTTACCCTTAAAACAGCCATCTTTATGAGCAAACTAACTGCTTAGAAGGTTTGAGGAAACAAGAGGAAGATTTTGGTATGTGATTCTGTGTCCACTTAGCTCATTCTGCAGCATATTCAGTATATTAAGAAGAATGCACCATTATTGTGTGTGAGTGCCATTAATGAACATTAGTCTACTATCAATTACTCTGTGTGCTTATTGGTTAAAACGTCACACACTTTTTTGCATACTGATGTTGTTGTGAAGTGCTATTGAGTCAGTTCTGACTCATAGTGATGCTGCATGGATTTCCAAGGAGCAACTGGTGGGTTTGAACTGCCAACCTTGTGCTTCACAGTCCAGTGCTGATCCTATAGGACCACACCAGGAGTACTTTTTCATACTAGAAGGAACACATTGATGATTGCAGTAGTTCTCAAGCATTTGCATACATCGGAATCACCCAGAGAGCTTGTTAAGACAGATTGCTGGGCCCCATGCCCAAAGTTTCTAATTCAGTTGTTTTGGGTTTTTTTTTTTTTTTTTTTTTTTTTTTTGTGGAAACTGTGGATTTGCATTTCTGTTAAATTCTGAGGTGATGTTGATCTTTGATTATAGAAACAGTAGCTTGAGATGTATTTTTACCACCACAGGAAATATGTGGATCCTTGATACTGTCTGGCTGTGATATGGAATCCACATGAAACATGCTTGCCTGCTAACCAAAAGGCTGGGGGTTCAAGTCCACCCAGAGGTGTCTCAAAGGACGGGCAATCTACTCCTGAAAAATCAGCCATTGAAAATCTGATGGAGCACAGTTCTACTCTGATATACATGAGGTCTCTATGAGTCAGTATAACTTGAAGGCAACTTTTTTTTAGGGGTGGGGGTATGGTCTTAGGAGACTAAGTACCAGGAACAACTTAACCGCATTAAACAACATTCCCTCAGGCCACTGATCTCCATTTCCAACTTATATCCCAGTTGCTAAAAAACAATGTAATTTGCTTCATTTCCCACCTTTCTCCTTGTCTCTACCCACTTTTCCATGGCAGAAAGGCGGTCTAGTCAACTGCAGGGTGCTCTAATCTCGAAATCTTTCAGAGTGAACATTAGTTTGGATATGTGGCTGAGACATTCTGATGACTGATTCCAAGTCCTCTAGGTCAGTATGTTTTTGTTAAGTGCCATCGAGTCGGTTCCGACCCATAGCGACCCTGTAACAGGGTTTCCAAGGGTGTAAATCTTTACGGGAGTAGAAAGCCAGTATGTTGTTGTTGTTAAGTGCCGTCGAGTCGGTTCCGACCCATAGCGACCCTGTACAGGGTTTCCGAGGGTGTAAATCTTTACAGGAGTAGAAAGCCTCATCTTTGTCCTGCGGAGCAGCTGGTAATTTCGAACCGCTGACCTTAAGGTTCGCAGCCCGATTCGTAACCACTACACTACCAGAGCCAGTATAGTACTGTGTTTATTCAGTCAAGGGATTTACCCCTGCTTTCATGTCCTCGTAACCTGTAGACTGAGACCTATGACCACTATGTTGTGTGGGAGACATGAGGTCGTTTAACCCTCAGCCTTCTTTGGCCCTCAGTTACCAATCAATCCTCGGCATCTCGAAGGACCCAGGAGACTCTGACTGGGCCTTCTTTTGGCAAATTACTCAGATTTGCAGTGTAGGCAATGACCTTTCTGGTGCCTGCGCTTTGCAATGTAGGCTTCCTGCCAGGGAAGTCACGACCGCACTTTACGGTAATGAAGTGGAGACAGGGATTTCCTCACTGGAACACCTTGGTGACTCCATTTCATTTGATTATAAACAGACACATTATGACTACATTTTCTTTTTATAAAAAAATTTATTGAGATGATGTAATTATAGGCTTTTCTTTAAAAATTATTTGCAACTCACTGGCCCTGAGAAAAGGCATTTTTTTTTTCTTTTTTGTTACATTCATTTGATTCAGTCCCTTATAAACCCCACACCTCATAACAAGAGATTAGACACTAAACCAAAAAAAAAAAAAAAAAAAGAAATTCTAGATTCGGTCTGGTTTGCACGTGGCTGCAGTCACAAAGAGAAATCTTCAAGAATGTTCACTTGGCATGTGTGAAAGATTCAGAGAGTTTGCAGTTGATTAGTGTTGATGCAGAAGAGGCCAAAAGAGTATTGGGTTAGTCTTCTGTGGTGTGTAGCCAGGTGGGCGTTATTGTGCATCCTCTCCCCACCCCTCCACCCCACCTCCATGTGGCTTCCTTGTATCGCACCCTGTATCCCAGGTTTCTGCTCAGAAGAGGAACAGGCTGAGTGGGTGAAAAGTTGCTGACTAGCACCGAATGCTTGGACAAAGAAAACTGCCCTTTGTTCTTTGTATATTTTTCCAAACCTTTCATATTCAACTTCCTGGTCAGGAATAGGTCAAATGGGGATATGACCAGGACTGGATCCCAATTCTAATTCTATCCTTGACATGCAGTCTGGCCCTAGCCATGTCATGTGACCTCTGTGACACTCAGGGTTCCCTTCTGTGAAAGTGAGTTCGTGTATTCAAAGGTGGACCCCAGGTAGTGAAAGTTGGACATGGTGGTGACTTTGTCATTTAGGTAAATGCTGTCATAGCTATTAAAGATTCAGCCAAAGCTACTTTCTCATTTGGACAAGTATATCAGTATCAAAAGACAATGGGAGTTACAAACATATTGTAAAAAGCAAAGAATCCACCAGTTTGTTATTCCTCTTTTCCTGTGGATACCCTTTCACCAAAGGCTTTAGGATACTGATGATGCTACCATAGCCTGGGCCAATTTGCCTTGGGTCCAAAAGACCTTAGAGATGTCACCTTTTAACATAACCAGTCTAGCCAATGGTCACTGTTTTCTTCTGTTGCAGAGGTGATAATCTGGTTAATTCAAGGTGCAGGAGGAGATTACTGGGGAAGTTAAGATATAACTGGGCTGTCCATGCCTACAGAGCTGAAGGAAGCTTTCCTCCCCCTGCAGGGCTCCTTCCTCGGCAGTTCCCATTCCTAATTCCTGACTGTGGGAACCAAGGGTTTTCAAACTGGCAAGAGGGAGGCCAACTATTCAGAGTGCAGCTGAGTCTTTAATTTGGTCCTGGGTGACATTCCCATCACCTCTAACAGTGTTGAAGTGAGAAGTTTCATGCCTGGTGGATTCTTCAGATCAAATGTAAGCTCCCAGAGGGCAGAATATTGCCGGATTCATCTTTGAATCCCTCACAGTGTCTAGTCGGTCCTTCACAAAGGTTTGCTAAATTGAATCTGAAACCTTGGTGTTTGCAGTATACAAACACTATAGTCCAGTGTTTCTGTGTGGCCTAGATCTTACCTCAAAGAATAAATGAAACAACTTCTACTGTAAAGGGGACCAACAGAAAACTATTACTGGTAGTAACTGAATGAGAAATAAGACTACGTTGGAATTGGCACTGTCTGCTATTACTCCTCCAAGTAGTTGAAGGTGTTACCCTAAGTCTTACATATACATACAGGATATTGCTTTAAATACAGAAACCCATGGGGGCAAATGGTAATTTCCTTCTATGGTTTAATTGTGAGGCTCTCTGAATAGGAAGCAACTGAGTTTTACTTGGATAAATGGTTGGAGTGAGGTGTCCTAATCCTAGCGAGAAGCAGCAGCATCCTATCCTTGCCTCTAAATTCAGATTCAGACAAAATGCCTCAGTAAAAATCCACTCATTTCCTACAGCCTTAAAACTGTGCTCTTAAGACATGAATTTCACAAGGCACCAGGTGTTAGGCTTAATCTCTCCTTTTAAATCCATCATCACTTATCTTAGAGGCTGGACAATATATCACTGTGTGCTGGATACTCCTGAAACAGGACATCTGTGGTATGTGGGGATCCAGCTGATTTCATCATTATTCCAGCAGATTGAGATTAAGCCTCACAAAGAAGGTTCCTAACCTCAAGGCAAACCAACATTCCCAAAGAGTTAATGGGAGAAGGTTATCTCTGGTCCTAGCAAAAGCAGGGACACAGAGCAAGGCAGAGGCTTGATTATTAGCTCTTCAATTCTGGTGTCCTTGAAGCACAATTCACCTACTTGCCACCCGGGCTGGTGTACTTGTCTTAAGGCAACGGGAGTGTTCTTGTTGCCTTTGAGGAGAAGCCCAGGGGTCTGATGGCTTTACCTGGGAAGAACTGCTAACAGGGCACAATCGTACCTTGGAGTAACTGTAATACTCTTAATCAGCTGAGTAGAGGAAACAGAAGCGAATGAGGGAGGAATGGGTGCTTTATAAGGCAAGGGTAATTTTCAGAATTAAAAAGAAAATAAAAAAAAGATTGAACTCCTAATATTGGATGCCTGAACCTACAGTGTGAAGAGGGTACGTGTAGAAGGCTAGAAAAGAAAAGATAAAAAAATCTAAACCAGTTCTCTGAAAATATCTGTTATCATCTAAAACACTACGGCTGGCATTTCCATTTTCTAAGACATTGCCACCTCAAGGGTGGCAAAGAGCCAAGAGTGGATCCTTTCTCAAACACAACTGTGAAGGAAGAAGCAAAGCAATACGTGTCTGAAGAACTTCCTGTCTGCCCAGGCTAGGCAAGCACTGGTAGCAACAGAGGCTGCACTCGGGAATCCTCCCCTTTCACGTGTCTGTTATCCAATGGGGCTCAGGGAACTTAAAAAAAAAAAAAAAAAAAAAAAGGCTAAGGAAAAATCAGGTGAGGGCATGAAATTGAGCACAAGATGGCTCTTGGGATGGCTCAGAGAAGACCTTTCTTTCCTCTCAGCCTCAATAACCTGCTTCAGAAAAGTAAATCCCCACAGCCGAATACTTTCACCTTGTGTCTGGTTGCCAGGCTTGTGTGGTCTTTTCAAATTTTCCACTTTATGGCCCTTGCAAGCTAATCCCAAAATGCTGGAGCCTTCCAAACAACTTGGACAGCCTTCCATCCTTATCTCACGCTCTGCAGAAACACCAAACTGTGTAGCCCCCACAGTCATTTGCTGGGTGGTACGCTGGACTAGCACTTATCTTTCTGAGTTCAGCAGCATCTGGAATAGTTCTGGCCTCCCTCAGATGGTGGGCCCAGTGGCGGGATATGGGTTTGACTTTGTGGTGCTGGTTAAGTACTCAAGTGACTGGCTGCTTGGGTACCTACAATTCCCAAGACCCTCCAGGAGGCTGAACTCTGTGGAAAGGCATCTGATGCTCAGTGGCAGCCAGGGAGAAGATAGAGGGGCGGGAGGGAAGAAAAGAGAATGAGACAAAAAGAGAGAGAAAGGAAGCTCCTCTTTTCACTTTATCACTTTTAAAAGCATCTTTTGTTTTGTTTTGTTTTGTTTTGAGCCAATACCCAACAACAGGAATAAACCTGGTCCACATGGCAGGAAAAGAGGAACCTGAACTCTTTAGCCAAGATTCTCTTTCCTGACCAGCTGGGCTTGGCGCACTTTGTGAGATCTGCAATATATATATATATATATATATATAATAGATATATATTTCCATAGGAAAACACATCAGATGTCTTCCCTTATAATGAATGATGAAAAGTCAAACTGTGTGTTCTTAAAAAACAAAAACAAAAACAAAAACACCATGAAACTAAAAAATCGGTGGGAAGGTGAGGAATTACAGATCGAGTGATTCCCAATGAGAAGGAAACATGAAGCGAGAGTCCCAGGCTTGTGCCCTTGGCCAGAATTCCAGCCCCGCCTTTGCTGGGTGGTTTGTCTAAGGTGCTCCAGGGTCCCTTCTTGTATGCAGGAGAGTGTCACTCCTGTGTCAGGGTCTCTTCCTTTTCAGCGCTCCTCAGCCCTGTGTCCTGGTGAACAGGGTCTCTGCTGCTGCCCGGTGCCACAGTACTGGGTTGGCTTCTTCAGCATTCATCTTCTTGGTATATTTGTTCATCCAGCTCCTGGGACTCAAGGTGCTCCAAACGGTCTGTCCGGCCACTCATGATTTCATCTGGGGTTTTCATAAACCTTTGGAAGAGGAAGTGGAGGAGTAACGTCATTACGCTACCTGACAGTTGTCTTCACCCCAAACTCTAACCTATAAAGGAAAGCCCCATCATCTCATACAGCCGGAGAGCTTCTGATCCCAGCTACTCACACGAACAGGGTGCAAATGAGAAAAAGGTGCCCTTTCTTTTCACTGCCTACACACTGGTGAGATAGATAACTTTCAACAAGGCTAGATGACTGTGATGCCCAATCCAGAGAGCCGTGCAATTACTTGCATAAGCATACAAGGAAACCCTGGTACGGTTCCCTTACCTGGGTTTCTTATTGTTATATAGAGAGTTAGCTTATACAGAGACTCCTGGGAACTGAATATCCATGGCAGACTGGGAGCCTGGGGAATAGTATTCAAACTTGAATCTAACTAAAAGGATACAATTAAACTCTGAATGGAAAATTTGATAATAGGGCAAGTTAGTGGTGCTTTTGGAAAATTAGAAAGGCAAAACGAGACTCTTTTTCAATGTTATCACTGATCCACCCAAAATACTAGCAATGAATCCCTTTTAGTCTATCTTCCTTTGCAGCTGGGTGTATATAAAGCAAGCCTTCTCTTCTTGTCCAATGCGTTCATTTGGAAAGAAACACCAGGGGCATGTTGCGATCCCAATTTTCAGGGCTAAGGCAGGCAGCCTGACTGCTACTGTCAGCGTGCTCTTCCCACAGCTCCAGTCTTGGCTCTGAGCCTGCACATCTCTCCCTGCCCCAAATGGACTGCCTTAAAACATATCCCTATGTTAGTTCACAGCTCCCTATTTAGAAGGCCATGATGCCCACTTCCAAGTCAAGGACATACTCTTTGGCTTGTCCATCAGAGTCTTGTACCATCTATATTCAGAAAATTCTATTTTCCTACTCTTCACTAGCATGAATCTCTACACTCCATTATGGCCAGTCTGTCTTCTATAGATCTTGACTCTTGGCTTTCTTTAAATCTTTAGCTTTGCTCTTATCTTCAACACTCTTTATTTCTTCCCCTTATCCAAGTCCTTCTCATTCTTTGCGTTCTGCCTCATTGCTTTGAGTTGCTGAATGGTATCACTCTATCCTGAAGTCTTCCTTCCCTTCATGTCTATAAATATTATGAAGGGTATCCATAATTCAACACTTCACTTGATTACACACTGTGTCTTAAAACAAGAAGTCGTTGTTTTGTGGCCAGTCCGGATTCTAACACTCATTTCCTTGGAAATGACCACTATTCTTTCCTCTAACCATGTTGACCATCTTTCATTGGAAGCCTCTGAACCTTCAAACTACCACTGATTTTCTTTTCCATTTATTATTAATGAACTTCTCCAGCAGTGTCTGTTCCTTTCATACTCTAGCTAAAACTTCTCCCTCAACATCTAGTCTCACTAATGATCTCCTTTAGGACCCAGTCCACAGATGTGCTCTACCCCTATATTCTTTTATTTTTCAATATTGTGCTTGTGATATTCCTCAACTGACTTGTCAAGAAATATTTTTGCAAGTCTCCATAAGGTATAAAATAGAATATAAAATATCCTCTACCTTCTAGGATAAAGAGCCCTAGTAATGTAGTGGTTATGATTTGGGCTGATAACCTCAAGGTCAGCAGTTAAGATCTACCAGCCACTCTTCAGGGGAAAGATGAGGCTTTCTGTTCTTGTAAAGGTTTACTGCCTTGGAAACCCTATACAGTCAGAACCGCCTCGACAGCACACCGCCACCACCACATCAACCTGACAGAACACAACAATAACCTTCTAGGAACTTACCATCTAATTGTGGAGCAAGAACTTTACACATACATCAAAATGCAGAAAACAGTGTGTAAAGGGCCAAAGGAACCCAAAACATTTTGGGAAAAGGTATTTCTGTGTGTTAGAGTGGTTGAAGAAGACCACATAAAGGGCAGGCATCATAAAGCTGGCCCTTGAGAATGTACATAACAAAAGAAAGGTAAAAGTGAAAAGGGATACCCATTTCTGGCATAGGGAATCATACTTACATTCTAGAGCAAATGGCAGCACGGATTGTGAATTTGAGAGGCAGGGGAGTAGACCAGAGGTAGGAAGAGATTGTTGAATTATTCAGAAATGGAATTATAAAGTCTAGACACCAGCTTCTATTGTTTAAAGGAATAATAATACTTTCGCTTTTCTTCTATCTTCTAAGTCTCACGCAAGAGCTTGTCATTGATAGAGTCCAACGTGGCACCTACTGGTGATACATTCTGAGAAAACATAATTCCCAGATTTTTAGCCTACAACATAGAAAAAAGTCCGAATGGTACTGAATAGCCAATGGATAATCCAGCACAATGAATAACTTGGATATAGGAAAATCAAAGATAGTTATAGTTTCAAGATTAGTTGATTAAAATGATGTTGATATCACTGATGAGTAACAAGAATATTGAATGTGATTACTAGTTTGTGAGGAAGGTTCATTTTGAACATGTGTCTGAATACTAATGTGATATTCAAGTGGACATGTCCTATAAGAAAGCTCTTGGAGATTCTGATTTGGAATTTCAGGGAGATTTTAAAGCCGGCTATAGAGATTTAGAAGGAGCCCTTGTAGTGTAATAGATTGTGAGCTGGGCTGCTAAACGCAAGGGCAGCAGTTTGACTCTACCCTTCGCTCACAGGGTAAAAGGTGCTCCCATAAAGATTTACAGCCTCAAAAGCCCTATAAAGGGTTACCCCACCATGGAGATTTAAAAGCCTAGTCATTGAGGTAAAAACAGAATCTGTGTGACGGGATTAGTTCATCCAGGGAAAACATGTAGGATGGGAAGTAGACTAAGTAAGTTTAGTGAAAGAAGAAGAGAAAGTGTTAGCAGAACCATAGAAAGATGGTTCTCTTTATTTCATTCCATTCTGATTCCATTTTATGAAGTGTTTTCTCTATCTTTTCAATGCTTCAAGGAACACAATGGTTATGTGTTTGGTTAACTAATAGATCAGCAGTTCAAACCCACCAGCAACTCCATATAAGATCTTAATTATTTTTACTAACCCTAAATTACCATTCATTCTTGATATTTTAAAGTCTATGCTCTTTCTATAGATACTTATCATTTTGGTGAGGTCATCTATTCATACTTGGTGCCAACTTGTAACTGTTGTTGTTAGGTGCCGTTGAATGGGTTCTGACCCATAGTGAACCTCTGCACAACAGAACAAAACAACGCCCAGTCCTGCGCCATCCTCACAATTGCTTCTACACTTGAACCCACTGCTGCTGCCACTGTGCCAGTCCATCTTGTCAGGGGTCTTCCTCTTTTTTGCTGACCATCTACTTTATCAAGCATGATGTCCTTCTCCAGAGACTGGACCCTCCTGATAGTATGTCCAAAGTATGAGAGATGAAGTCTGGCCATCTTGGTTTCTAAGAAGCATTCTGGTTGTACTTCTTCCAACACAGGTTTGTTACTTCTTCTGGCAGTCCACAGCACCTTAATAGTCTTCTCCAACACCATAACTCATATGTATCAATTCTTCTATGGTCTTCCTTATTCATTGTTCAACTTTCACATGCTTATGAGGCTACTAAAAATACTGTTAAGTTGGGTCGGGTGTACCTTGGTCCTCAAACTGACATTTCTGCTCTTGAACACTTTAAAAAGGTCTTGTTTAACAGATTTATTTAACGCAATATGTCATTTGACTTCTTGACTGCTGCTTTCATGCGTATTGATGGTGGATCCAAGCAAAATAAAGTCTTTGGAAACTAATTCCAAATCCTTGCCTATAGCTGCATCTGTCACTCTCTGCTGTCTCACCTGCAACACTCAAAACCTGAGGTCATGCTTGTTGGACTCACCTTCTCCCAGTCTGCACTTGGACCAGTCACCATCAGAGGCCTGCTTCTACCTCCACTTTTCCTTTTTTTCCTTTTCCAATTCTTTCTTTTCTAATACTTGAGATCCCAATTTATGTGATAGGTTAAATGGCTGTAACTCATTAACAGGGATTCCGGAAAGAGGAGAGTTTGGTGTATGGTTTCCAGACCTTTCTGACTATGGTGCATTGTCAAAAATAATTGTGACTCATAACACACATACCTGAAACAAAATTTTCATAAAGTAACAGTTGCAATCTGATATGCTCAACTCTACTGCATGAAACAAAAAGGCTGTTAGTAACCTATTAAAACCTATTTCATGACTCACTAATGGGTCATGACCTCCAGTTTGAAAGTACGGTCTTAGAAATAGCTTACAGGGTTGGAAACCTGGATGTCTAGGTTTCATTCTTGGCTTTGCCCTTGACAATGAGACGCTGGTTGCTCTCTTAACTATATTGGACTTTAAAGGTGAGTCAGATTATGCTTACTTAGCTTTGATTTTACTTCAAAACAGATGAAAATGTAAATAGCTACTTTTCTCTTAAATTATAAAACCAGTACTTGGTATCCAATTTGTGGCACCAATGTCTTTGGGTATTAGGTAGGTAGGTAGAGATCTTAGCATATCCACCCTGTCCCTTCCACCTTATTTAAAGAAAACAATATCCTCCCGAAAGAAGGCAAGGAGAAAAAGGAAGTAGTACCTGAACAAAAGCCTTTGTCCTGGCTCCTTCCTGATAATGTTTAGTTTGTAGTAGTGGCGCAGGGCTCTGGACATTTTCTCATAGGTCATGTTTGTTCTGTTCTGTTTGTTGAAACGAGGAAGAGAGAGAGAGAGAGAGAGAGAAAAAAGTATAAAGACAAAATGAAATCAACCTCAGAAAAGGCACTGGGGGAGCTATTAAAATAAAAGCTCTTCAGCTTTAAGCAGCTCCGTGAGGCCCTGCCAGCTTGGGAATGCTACCTGCTAATCTGCGGCCTCCAGACTTTACAGCTCCCACCTCTTGGCTTTCTGCTAAGGTGAATCACCCTTTGTCAGAAGCTAGTAAAAGCCATCTCTCAACAACCTCCTTTATTTCCTTTTCCCAGGATCACTCTCTGGTTTGCCTGAGGAGTCTCCTGCAGGTTCTGGGTCTCTGGGTCATCCTTCCTATCCTTCCTCCTTCTGATCCACACAGAGTTTCAGGGTGGGTTTTTTTTTGTGTGTGTGTGTGTATGTGTGTGTGTGTCCATGAGCTTTCCCAAAGAGGTATTTCTAGTTTGTCATTTTCAGGGAGAATTTTTGTTGTTGTTGTTTAAATTCCTGCTGTAGATGTAAGGATGCGGTGGTTCTAAGCCCTGGGGCTCTGGTATCATGTGAGAGTTGCAGAAGGATTTTTCTCAGTGACTCACACATGCAAGTGCCTGTCAGTGGGGCCTTGCCATATTTGGGCATGGCCTGCGTTCAGTCTTCCTCAGCATGCCAGAGCACTCTGGCTGCACTGTCTTCCTCGAAGGCTCAGGCTGGGCTGAGCCTGGGATCCCCCTGCCCTCTTGTTCTGACCTGGTGCCTGGCACTCTTTGCTGAGATCTGTCTGTGTTCTGGCTTTGATTACTTACCCACTTTTTATATTGGCACACTTTAATAGCTTGTCTTACTAGAAAAGGTTTTATCTTTTAAATTCCATCTCCTCTTGCCAGTTTGGGGCAGTCCTGCTTCTTACATGGCTTGCTTTGAAAGAATATGTTTTAGAGTCAGAGCATAAGTAATATTCCACGTCCAAGTGGACTTCCATGCATATGAAAGTTTCCAGTTGAACAGAAGAGAAGTGACACTTCCCAAAGCTCCCCTGTGAGTCATACAGTCCTGCTGTGCTTCCCTGTTGCCAGTCCCTAATGACGGTGCTGGTGGCAGGGCCAGGCCAAGGGGAATGGGAGTCCAGGTTCCTCATGACGCAGCCCTATCAAACCAGGATGTGCTGCGTTAACAAACAGAAAGCGGCATCTTTAATTATTTCCTTCCCTTTGCAACTTCTAATTGCTTGCCCAGTGAGGAATAAACTGAGTAATTACTGCCATATTTAGGAAGCAGAAGACAGACAATTATCCTCCAATCCGGTGATAAAGACTTTATTTTGGCACTTGTTTACTGAGCAAATATCTGGTGCCCTTTACCTTATGGTTTCCCCACAGTCGAGCAAGTCCATTGGGATCCACTATCCGGAATATTTTGGATTCTTTGTCCTCCCATCGGATGAAGTTTTCGTACCGGCTGTCAGAAAGCAACTGATAGACGTAATCCCAAAGCAGTCTACAGTCTGCAGAGGAAAAGGGCAAGAAAACACTGTTGAAAATAGTTCTTGTTATAGGACTAATGGCAAGTACCAGAATATAATGTAGTGATCAACTTTACCTATTTTGGATTGATTGTCTAACATTGTCGTTCTACAATGAGAAGACTAAGGTTTAGAGAGGCTGAGTGAGAACACACTGGTGAAGTGGACCTTCGAGCGGTGGAGCCACCTTTTGCAGATGAAGACACAATGAATGGCCTTGCCCATAGTCATGAGTCAACAATGTGAACTTGAGCAGAGCCCACGGGACAGACAGGGAACAAGTAATCCCTGCCAAGGAGCTGGCTCTGCAGGTGGGCTAAACATAGGCTGGGTGGGACAGAGAGTAGAAAAAGATGTAAAAACGGTGGGGCTAAAGGATCCCTTGGGTGCTGGTGACTGGGGTGGGATAAGTAAACATGAGAAGACAGGAGCAGCAGGCTAGGAAGTGGCAGAAGGAGCAGCAGCAGCATGAGTGAACACTATAGGGAAAGAAAAACCACGGAGCTTGGTGACTTGGACTGTGGGCCCTGTGGCTAGCAGGGATTCAAAACAAAATCCAGGTGGATTCTCTTTACAGCAGACTTGCTGGTAAGTGCCGTCGAGTTGGTTCCAACTCACAGCGACCTTGTATGGGGTTTCCAAGGAGCACCTGGTGAGCTTGAACCACCGACCTTGGGGTTCAAACTGACCTTGTGGTCCACAGTGCCACACCAGGACTTCTATAGCATACTTAAAATAGTTTCATCATAGTGGAGTTAGGGTAGAAGTAAAAAGTGAAAAACATCACCTGTCCATTTGCAGAACTGACATCCATCATTTGGTCAGGCGACAGCTATGTGTTGAGTTATTACTATGGGCTAGCCCTAGTGTACAAATCATTAACATGTTTGGTTACTAACCAAAAGCCTGGAAGTTCAAGTCCACCCACAGGCACCTCAGAAGAAAGGCCTGATGATCGACTTCTGAAAACCCTGTGGAGACTGCTTTGCTGTGACACACATGGGGCCACCATGAGTCAGAACTGAGTCGATGGCAACTAGAAAGACTGTGCAAGGCCCAAGTGCTTGGCTGTGGGTTGTCAAGTTAAGGAGATGACATTTGGTGCACAGTTTTCCTGTAGTCTATTGCTTTCTGGTTTGCCTGCTAGCTGAGCCTTGGCAGGCAGGTGGAGACAGACCTGGACTAGGAGTCCTGGTGTGGTACAGTAGGATAAGCACTGGACTGCTAACCCTAAGGTTGGTGGTTTGAGCTCTTCAGAACCTTTATATGTGGTTGCTATGAGTTAGAACCAACTTGATAGCACTTAACAACAGCAATAATTCAGCTAAGGCTGAACTGGTCTCCATTTTCCAGGTATTCACTGCATGGTTCTAGAAGCTCTGAAGGGCTTTAGATGATCAATTTAAAGTACAAGTATGGTCTGCATTTTACATGCACTTTTCTAGTCGTTGTTGTTAAGTGTCGTTGAATCGGTTCTGACCCATAGCAACCCTGTATAGGGTTTCTGAGGAGCGACTGGTAAGCTTGAACGGCCAACCTTGCAGTTCAAGCGGCTTTGCAGTCTGGTGCATTGACCCATAGTGCCACACCAGGACTCCTAGTCCTTAGGGATGTTAAAAGAACTTACCTGGGTCACTGAGTCTTTAACTCCGGGGTTCTTAAACTACAATGTGCTGTCTTTTTTTGTGTTAGGTGAGGCCCTAGGAAGGGAGTGTCTAATCGTCACTTGGAATATCTTAGTGTCAATACATTTATATCCCAGAGAAGGAAACATACTCTTTTTGGAGTGTATCGGCAAGGGGAATGGAATTCAGTCAGGTTAACTTTGGGCAAGTTTTGTAATCTCCCTGAGGTTCTAGTTCCTCATTTGTGAGATGGGAATAAACATTTACTTTATAAGATTACTGTGTGAGTGGTAATACATGTGAAGAGAAAGTAATAAAAACAATACTTAAAAACCAGTTGCCATTGAAAATGGACTCCAATGTATGCTGACCCCTTATGTGTCAAAGTAGAACAGTGCTCGATGGGGTATTTAAATCTTTACAGAAGCAGCAAGCCTCATCTTTCTCCCACTGAGTGACTGGTGGGTTTTAATATTCTTTACTGTGATCTTTTTTTCCCCTCCATGATCTGAGTCTAAAAATTAATGTGATGTGTAATTTGTTGGGTCTTGGAAAATGTCACTGTAGGCTTTTTCTTATAACAATACCATACTTTGTAAGATTTGAAGTCAATTTTAACAGGCAAAGTGGACCACTCACTCTAACTTCCACCCATACCTGCTGGCTGAATTTTTTGTTGTCAGAGGGTGGGCTGGAGTACCTGGAGAAGTCAGTATCCCTACTGTTGCAGTCTGTGGATAACTTAGCTCATTTTTAAGGCTCTTTGACAGAAGACTTGAGTTCCTAGGCAAAGCAGTGAAGCAGGCAAATTATCTAAATCTCTGCCACCATCAGTTTTACTACAAATGCAAAGTACAGAACTGAGTTGTGGTTTAATTGTCCATTTGTGTGGTCTATCATCAAATGGCAGATACATTTTAATTCCCCACATTCTCTTCCACCTGGAAAACAACTGAAAAAACAAAGAGTATCATATGAAATGCTAATAAATTAGAAGGAACAGAGATAGCTTGTACAGGTCTGTTCCCTTCTCTCCCTACCTGGTTATAATGCTCACTACAAACAGGCAGGCCACACCTCTGGTTTCGTCAGGATCGGGGATGTGATTCTCTAGTGTGTTCATTTCATGAAATTTAATTGTAAAGAAATTGCCTGGTTGTCTTCTACAGTTTGACATAATGAAGTTTTGCCCATGTGGAAGTGAGTGGTACACCAGCTTTCCTTTCGATTCCCGTCTACTCAGAGGCCTGTTGTGGAACCAAAACTCCATCTGGAAGGTCCTCTTCCCACCCGCTCTGCACAAGGATTTTCCCTACATTGCTCCTCTTACTCTCATGGTATGTACAGACCATTTCTCCAACTTAACCAGCACTGGGGTCCAACGTTGGTTTTTCAGAGGCATCAAATTGAGACTTTTAAATAAAATGTTTACTAAAGATCTAGACTGTTAGCTGCTCTTTGGATGGCAGATGAAGAACAGGTTTACCAGGGAAGAAGCTTTACCTATAAGCTTCAAGAAAGTATCTTGCAAACCTTTCTTTTTCACAAATGTGAAAACAACCCCAAACAGGCTGCCAATCGATCATTTAAAATGACATTTAATCCAGCAAAGCTAACTTTAGCTGAGTAATAAAAATAGGTTGACATTCAAGACATACTGAATTACTCAATTGCTAGCGGAGGTAGTAACAGAAATTTTGTGGCATAAAGGAGTTGTTAGGCGCTCAGAGTGTGAGTGGCTTTCATAACACTATTGATTGTTTTGTTTCTTAAACAGACAATAAAAATAACTGCCCTGACCATGACCACACGACAGTTTATATTACAATTGAGGTTCAAGCCAAACGAGTTACTTTTGGTTTTAGTACTTCAGTTACATACATGCAAGGCAGATTCTCTTCTGCTGCCTTCAGTCTTTGAAAGCTGTTATCATGGTCCATCTGGAATTTTTCTGGATATGTGTTAAAATCTGTATCTGTATTGTCCATTGTAATGGGCAATTGATCATCTGTAATGATCAATCAAAGTGTTTGGCAGAGAAAACTCACCCAACTCTACAAACAAAATTTTATCCCGTTACAAAATTCTTGGGTATACATGTGGGAAAAATCTTAAAAACAGATCACAAAATATTAATTTTAAAGTATTTTTGTAAAGGACCTTAATATTTGCCCAAGTGGTGCAAATGGTTAAGCACTTGACTACTAACTGAAAAGTTGGCTTTAATCCATTTAGACGCACGTCAGAAGAAAGACCTGGCAATCTATTTCTGAAAGATCATTTGTTGTTGTTATGTGCCGTGGAGTTGGTTCCGACTCATAGCGACCCTACACAGGGTTTCCAAGGCTGTAAATCTTTACGGGAGCAGACCGCCTCATCTTTCTCCCGCGGAACCGCTGGTAGTTTCGAACTGCTGACCTTGCGGCTCGCAGCCCGACTCGTAACCACTAAGCTACCAGAGCTCCTTTTCATAGATACTGAAAAACCATGTGGAATGCACTTCAACACAAATTTAAAAAGCTACTTTTTTCTGAAGTCCATTGCAGGTATGTGCTGAATAACATCCGTTCAGACAACATCTGACAGCAACATCTGCCCCCACTTCCCTGCTCCTCCAGCAATCAGAAAGAATTTATTGGGAGCCTGGGCATTTAGAGCTGGGTAGCTGTTCAAGGAGGGTGGGTAGGCAAGAGCTCTTCCTTCTGGATCCTTAAAGTAGGACAGTGTCCCTCGCTGACTCCCTGCAGACCTTCTGGTGCTGGATGAGCTCTGAGCTCTGACCGAAGGCCTTGTCTCAGGTGTTGTGGGTAAAGGGCTTCTCACCCACTGGTGCGGGAAAAAGTGAGGGTGGCCACAGAAGGTCTTGCTACACTACTGGCACTTGCAGGATTTCTCGCCTGTGTGAATGCACTGATGGAGGCCTTGTTGCATTGGCTGCAGGCGTACAGCTTCTCACCACTGTGGATACACAGGTGTTCTGTGAAGTGTGAACTGTGAATCCAGATTTTGCTGCACTGGTCACATCACATGGATTTGGTGGTGTGTTTGATGAAGTTCGCCACACTGGTGGCATTAGGGCTTCTGGCTGGTGTGAATGCACCACAAGACTTGAAGTTCTTGCAGCAGGTCTCACAACAGTGCGGCTTCGCAATGTAGGGAAAATCCTTGTGCAGAGCGGGCGGGACGAGGACCTTCCAGATGGAGTTTTGGTTCCACAACAGGCCTCTGAGTAGACGGGAATCGAAAGGAAAGCTGGTGTACCACTCACTTCCACATGGGCAAAACTTCATTATGTCAAACTATAGAAGACAACCAGGCAATTTCTTTACAATTAAATTTTATTAAGTTGAACACACTAGAGAATCACATCCCCAATCTGAAGAAACCAGAGGTGTGGCCTGCCTATTGGTAGTGAACATGATTATAACTGGGTATGGAGAGAAGGGAAGAGACTTGCACAAGTCCTCTGTTCTTTCTAATTTATTAGCATTCCATGTGATACTTTTTGTTTTTTCAGTTGTTTTCCAGGTGGAAGAGAATATGGGGAATTAAAATGTATCTGCCATTTGATGACAGGCCAAACAAATGGACCATTAAACCACACCTCTGTTCTCTACTTTCCATTTGTAGTAAAACTGATAGAAGACAAGGTGGCAGGGAGGGATTTAGATAATTTGCCTACTTACCCAGGGCTCCTACAAGGTGTCTCATACTAGGTACCTCTCTTCTGCATACAGGGTACAAGCTGCGGACTGTTCCACACTGGCCTCCCCACATTTGAATCTCCAGGGAAGGGCCCTCAGTAGGCCCCTCAGTACCTCTGCATCTTGGTCCACCCTCACCTCAGGAATATCTAGCTCTGACTCAGAATCAGGCCAGGAAGTCTTTCTCCTGACCTTGACTTCTGGTCAGCTTAAGGAGCCAGGACCAACAGCCCTCTTCCACTGTGGCTAGGAGAGCACCTTGAGGCTGAAGGGGAGGGATCACGTGGATGATCATGGATGTAAAGCAGGACCTTGGGTTGGTGCTGGGCTCCATGAGGTGTTCCAGTGATGAAAGACTGACAGGAGGGGGTCTCCCACTCATCTTGCAGGGCTGCCATCTGGGACCCCTATCCTCTCTGTCTGAGCAAACATGGGCCTCAGGGTGGAAGCCCCTTCAGCTACAGACCCTCCCTTTGAGCTCAAGTTCCTACAGCAAACTGAAGGGGAGAGGGGCACAAGTGCCACCTGGTCAGGTGCATCTCTTGCAGCTGGGTGCCGGAAAGCAGCAGCTGTCCAGGTCTGCAGGTCTGTGGCTCCACACAACGTCTGTGATTTCAGATGTTATGTGATCTGGATGTTGTGCGAACACCAGATTATGGCCCTGTATGTAATCTGGTGGAGTCTTTGTGCGGAGCTGTAGAAGAAGCACTGAATTGCAAGATTCAAACCCAGCAGTCACTCCTTGTAAACCCTATATAGGGTGGCTATGAGACCGAACCAACTGGGCAGCACTTAACAACAAAAGTAGCAACAATATCATCTGGAGTTCCCACAACATCCACATTACAGAATGCCCTGTTTCACAGACTGTATCACTGGAGAAGGACATTATGTTTGGTAAGGTGGAGGGTCAGAGAAAAAGAGGAAGACTCCCAGCATGATGGATTGGCAAAGTGGCAGTAACAATGGGCTCAAGTGTGGCAGCAATTGTGAGGTTGGCCCAGGACCGGGCAGTGTTTTGTTCTGTTGTACATAGGATCGCTATGAGTTGGTACCAACCCGATGGCACCTAACAACAACAACAACATGGACATTAAGTGATACATGCCTGTATTTGGATTGTCTCCTTGAAGAAATCAACGAAAGGGTTTATCTTGAATGAAGTGCTATAATAGTCCAACTGCAGAAACAGAGTTCTCTTCCCTGGCATCCATAGCTAAATGGCATTGTAAGAAATCTCTTCCTGTGGTTAAGGAGAAATATTTTCACTCCCACGTCTGTCTCCTACCAGAGACTCATTGCATAAACTCACTAAGCAGAGATTGTAAAGTAACGAGCAATTCACACATAACCAACATGGTTTCTAAAGGAAAAATCCACACTAGACAAAACTGATCTTTATAAAATTTGAGTAGGCGAGTTGAGTTATTGATCAAGGGAATGTTTAATGATGGTGGTTAATTTAAGCTTTACGAAAGCTCCTAAAAAACGTAATTATGTGTTGTTTTTTAACTGTCTAGATGGAATTTTAGAAAATTGATACCATGAAACCCATAATTATTGAATGGGAGAGGCTCAGTGTCTCTGTTTAATTTCTTTAAACTATCTAAAAATTAATAAATCTACTTGAAGTTCAGCAACAAAACAGATAACACATTGAACAAAAAGTTACTGCTGCACTTCTTGGCAGTAGCTCTAAACTGGGGACAACAATCTTGCCCAGGGACATTTAGCAATGTCTGGAGAAAACTTGGTTGCCCCAACTGGAGAGGGAGTGTTACTGGCATCCAGTAGGTAGGGGTCAAGGATGTTGCTAAATAGCCTACAATGCATAGGATAGACCCAAATATCAAATATGCAAGGTTGAGAAATCCTGCTTAAAGAAACTCTTAAGTTCACTACATCAGAGGGCTATCTGCAGCTCTGTGATTTTCTGACTCTCCCTCTCTCCCCCACTTCTAGATGGGTCATTTACCTAGAAGCAGAAAGTTGATAAATTCAATGCAGCGAAACCTGTGTTGATGCACAGAGAGGTGTTTACAGTGGGCAATGCTTATGCTTTGCTGTGGAGCTCAGGAAAACAGAAATCATATGTGCAGAGTGGCAAGCTGGAGGAGGACGAAGCTCAGGCAAAGAATACAAATCGATACTTGCTGGCTTCTTTGTTGCTGAGGACCTGCAGCTGCAAACCTGGCTGGGCCTTTTCACCCTGGTTATGAAAGGTATGGAGCGTGGCTGGAAATTCTGGTATGGGAAACTCCCACCATATGGTGGGGATTAAGTCCACAGCTAGCACCTCACAACGCCCCTGCCTCTGCTTTGCCCAGGCTTGGGTGCAGCCTGGGGAGTCACATCAAGGGGAAGCAGAGGGAATGAACACTGGAGGGTAGAAATAAACTGGGATTCCAGTCTCACCAAAGCCTTCTGTCATTGTCCATCTAGCCACCATGCTACTGCTGGTGATTTTTTTTTACAAATGTTGTCCTAAAGTTTCCTTCCCTTTTAGGGCCCTTCCATTTTCAATCACTCACACTGAAATCCAGGGCAGTGACTCAGGCAGGGTGGGTGATGTCAAGGGGAATATTCTTGTCAGAGTCAAGGCTCTCCTCCCTCCACAGGGCTAATTAGGCCCCCACACCGATTCAAACCAGTTGCCGACCAGTTGACTTTGACTTATGGCACCCCACGTGTTGCAGAGCAGAACTGCTCCATAGGATTTTCTTGGCTATAAATCTATCCCCCGCCACACACACACACAAATCTTTTTCTTTTTTCCTCTCTCCTTTTTTTGTACCCCCCTTTCCTTTCCTTTTTTTCATTTGTAGGAGAGTTCCTAATGGTTTGTCCTAATGAGAAACATACATTGTTTCCCTTCTAGTACATGAAAAAAAGGAGCTCTGGTAGTGTAGTGGTTATGAATTGGGCTGCTAACCTCAAGGTCAGCAGCAGTTCGAAACTACCAGCTATTTCACGGGAGAAAGATGAGGCTTTCTGCTCCCGTAAAGATTTACAGCCTCGGAAACCCTGTGCAGGGACACTATGAGTTGGAACTGACTCCACGGCACATAACAACATCATGAAGAAGGAAAAAAAGAAGAGCAATTTCCTTATTTTCACCCCTAGCTTTTCTTTTTTAACTGTCTTCCCTGTCACCCCAGTTAGCACGTATCTCCACTCTACCCAGTGACTAATTCTCTGTTCCCTCCTACTCTTGGCTGTAATCTTTATGGAAGCAGATTGCCAGTCCTTTCTTCTGCAGCAACACTAGGTGGATTCAAACTGTGCCAACCTTAAGGTTAGCAGTAGAGTGCAAACTGTACCAACCAGCGGCCTCAATCAGGTGCTAGTTACCATCGTATCCACCTCCTCAAGTACAGGCAACAGGCAAACCATCAGAGCAAGTTAGAGAGGAAATAAATATACAAGCTAACCTGCAAGGACATAAGGAAACCAATGTGGACTAAGGGGTACACTAAAGTCCAGTATGCCTTGCAAAAGGGCCAGTGACTGACCTTCTCATCAGTGCCTTGTTTTGTATGCTATAGAACCATGAGCTGCTCATGGGTCACAATCCACTCAGCAACAGGCGTTTTTGATCAACCAACTAATCAACCAATGATATCTTCATAGACCATGAAGTTCATGTTTATATAACAGAAGGAATATAGACACTTTATCAAAAATTGGGGGGAGTCCAGTGGCTCTGTAAGCTGAGTACTGGACTGTGGACTAAAAGGTCAGAAGTTTGAGCCCACTAGCCACTAATGTGGGAAAAACATGCGGTTTTCTGCTCCTGCTAAGATTTACAGCTTTAAAAACTCTACACAGGGTTGCTACAAGTCGGAACTGACCAACGGCAATTAACAAGACGAAGAAGCAAGGAGTCCTGGTATTATGTTGTATGATAAGTATTGGACTTCTAGCCACAAGATTGGCAGTTCAAACCCACCAGCTTTGGAAACCCTATACATGGTTACTATGAGCTGGAGTTGACTGGATGGCACTTAACAATAACAAACAAAAGTTATGAGATAAACACAAGAAAAGAAATATTCCTAGTAGGTGGACCACGAACTTTGAATAAACAAATCTGTACTGATCTCTAAATGACCTACCTTTGTGTGGCAAATGAGGGGCTATCAATGGATTGTAAAACAATTTTCAATTTACAAATGAAGCTTATTTCCTTAGCTGATGCCAGGACTAGGCCCAAGAAGGGACAAGCAGACAGGAAATCTGATAACTCAGGTTCTAACTGAATGAAGACCTTTAAGAGGAAAACCAAAATGTTTTCCCTTTCATATAGACCTACTACTGGCACATAGTAGAAATGCATTATTGTAAGTTGAGAAAAACGTTGGAGGATTAATATAAGTGGCCTTCAAAAATTGATGAAAAAATTCCATTTTGCAGCAAACATTTTGAATACGCCCATCCACCCCTATCCCGTGCTGTAAACAATCCTATTCTGAGGACAAAAAATGGAAAATAAGCATTGAAAGGAGCAAATTGCTCATTTGTTGCTATTGTTAAGTGTCATCGAGTTAGTTCTGATCCACAGTGAACCTGAATAGTGTTTATGAGGAAGAGATGGTGAGCCTGAACCGCCGACTGCGAAGTTCAAAATGACTTTGAAGTCCAGCGCATTAACCCACAGCGTCACACCAGGACTCCAAATTGCTCATAGTCATATACAATGTTGTTGTTGTTAAGTACCGTGCAGTCGGTTCCGACTCATAGTGACCCTGCACAGCGTTGTGGGAGAGAATAACATAAGGATAGAGTGAAATAAGATCCCTGAGTTCTGTTTTTCTATTTAGTAGCCAGTATTGTATATGACTATATATATATATTTATTTATAGGCGTTCTGATAGCATAGTGGTTATGAATCAGGCTGCAAACTGCAAGGTCAGCAGTTGGAAACTACCAGCTGCTCCGTGGGAGAAAGATGAGGCTTTCTGCTCCCGTAAAGATTTACAGCCTTGGAAATCATGTACAGGGTCACTATGAG
>NW_006408604.1:12729521-12734485 GCF_000296735.1 Chrysochloris asiatica
AAACGTGGCATCAGGATTGGAGGAAGACTCATTAACAACCTGTGATATGCAGATGATACAACCTTGCTTGCTGAAAGTGAAGAGGACTTAAAATAATGATGAAGATCAAAGGCTACAGCCTTTGGAATGGGTTACATACGCCTCAACATAAAGAAAACAAAAATCCTCACCTCTGGACCAGTAAATAATATGATAAGTGGAGAAAAGATTGAAGTTGTCAAAAACTTCATTTTGCTCAGATCAACCATCAATACTCAAGGAAGCGGCAGTCAAGAAATCAAATGACGTATTGCATTAGGCAAATCTTCTGCATACGACCTTTTAAAGTGTTGAAGAGCAAAGATATCAGTTTGTGGACCAAGGTGCATATGACCCAAGCCATGTGACCCATGCATGTGAAAGTTAGACAGTGAATAAGGAAGACTGTAAAAGAACTGATGCATTTGAACTGTGGAGTTTTGAGAAGATTATTAAAAGTACCATGGACTGCCAAAAGATGCAACTAATCTGTGTTGGAAGAAGTACAGCCAGAATGCTCCTTGGAAGCCACATGGCCAGATTTCGTCTTTCATATTTTAGACATACTTTCAAGAGGGACCAGTCCTTTGAGAAAGATATCATGTTTAGTAAAATGGAGGGTTGCAGAAAAAGAAAATGACCCCCAATGACATGGATTGGCACAGTGGCAGCAGTGATGTGTAGGGCTCAAATGTAGCAACAATTGTGAGGTTGGCACAGGAGCGTGCAGTGTTTTGTTCTGTTGTACATAGGGTCACTCTGCGTTGGTATCAACTCAATGGCACCGAACAACAAGATGCTTTTGGATTCTGGTGTGGCACTATTAGATCAGTAGTGGTCTGCGAACCACAAGGTCGGCAGTTCAAACCCAGCTGCTCCTTGGAAACCCTGTACAGCATTGCTATGAGTCGGAACCAACTCCACAGCACTTAACCACAACAGTAACAAGAAATTTTCTTAACTTTGCTCCCTGTATTCAGATATATTTATTTGCAGTAAAGGTAAATAAATGGCAGTGGTGGTGGTTGGGTGTCATCGAGTTGGTTCCAACTCATTAGCATGGTGACATAGGGTTTCCAAGGCTGTAAATCTTCAAGGGAGCAGAAAGCCTTATCTTCCTCCCATGGAATGGCTGGTGGATTTGAACTGTTGACCTTGTAGCTACAGTCAAATGTATAACCCACTGTACCACCAACCATGTACAAATAACCGCGGTCAAACATATATATATATAAATATATATGTTGTTGTTGTTAAGTGCAGTCGAGTTGGTTCTAACTCAGAGCAACCTTGTATATGGTTTCTAAGGAGCAGCTGACGGGTTTGAACTTCCAACCTTGTGATTCTCATACCACAAGGAGTGACTGGTGAGTTTGAACTGCTGACCTTATGATTCAAACCACCCCACAGCACCACCCCAGGATTCCATGTATACATATGTATTTATGTGTATAGTCCCAGTCTACCTCCCATATCAGTTTAGCCTTTGTGTCTATCCATGCATCTGCTTCTAAATCACTGTTATTGCAGGATTGTGTTTATAAGCACATTTCTGTCTGCTGCTTTTAACTCTTGCATTCCTCCCAGTGCCTTCTTCTACCTCCATCATTCTTGCCAACCTGCCTCTTATGGCATAGATCACCTTCACTTCTTCATCCATGTGTCTACCTTGCATCTTGGCTGTAATTTTATGGAAGCAGACTGTCAATCCTTTATCCCCTGAGCTGAAAGCCAGCTCCTCCCGTAGCCTTTCCTGGTATCTGTAACACGATATCCTACAGTATTAAACAGGGGCCCCATTATGTATGACATTTTTACAGCTAACTGTGCTCAGGTCCTTGGTGACAAACATTGCATCTTACACCTTTCTGAATGCCTCATAGAATGTGCTGCAGCACCTTAAACACAGGAGGGGCCCAAATGCAAAACTCCCAGTGCACCTGAGGAAATGCTATCTGAATGGATAAGAATTTGGCTTTGTTTTTGCATCACATTAGTAATTCCCATGTTACTCTACATAACAGAACCTATTTGTGTGACAGGTGACACCACTTTCATTTAGTTTTGTGCTGTGCACATTTAGAAAGCTTGAAAGAATGAAGTCTTCTTATCTAACAGCTGCTTTATAGAGATTCAAAGGATTTTTATGGCTGTTCAATCATGACAGAACTTTACATTGTACACAGGAAATACCCAATGGATTTGACCTCGAATAAACAGAATCAATTTTACAAGAAACTGCATAGTCCAAAAATAGACCTGAAGCAATGAGGAAGAGAGGCGGGATGTCTCCAATAAAACAGGAATTTGTGAAGCAAAAGACAGAGACTTGTGAAGCATTTTCTTTGGAGGGTTACAGAATCAAGACTGAGTGCTAAATTACAGAAAGGCAGAGCTGGAAGAATCTCTAATACGGTGCTATCATTTTACCCACAAGAAAACCAATGCCCTTCAGTTAAACTAGTTAGCAGATGTTCTTAAAGACTTCTAGACTTTTCAGTACACCTTTAAAGCATTAATAACAGTTTAAGGGGCACTGCCATACTGAAAGAGTTAACACAGCCCCAGATATGATCTGGGTCCCAGATTATTTTCTGTGAATATGCTACCTTCCTAGAGCCTATGCAAGGTCAGGTTCAGCGGCAGAATTCTGGTGTTTTATGCAGGAGACCCAGGTTTGATTCTGTCAGAGGAGGACTGTGTGTTGCTATAATGCTATACAGGTTTCAGCGAGCTTCTAGACCATGATGGACTTGGAAGAAAACCCTGGCAATCTATTTCTGAAAATCAGCCCGTGAAAACCGTGTGGATCGTAATGGTCTGATCTGTACACAGATCAGATGTATGTACACCATGAGTTGAGAGGACCATGGTGGGGACCAACTTGATGGAAGCTAACAACAAACACAGAGCCTAAAGAAACGTATAGACTCTTCTCTCTTTCTGTGAGGTTTTGAGAGTGAGACAGCATTACAGTCCCATTGTACCTCCCACATCTGTTCAGGCTGTGTGTCTATCCATGCATCTACTCATTACTGCAGGATTGTGTTCATAACAGCATCTCTCTGCTGCCTTTAACTCTTGCATCTCTCCCATTGTCTTCCCCTTCCTGCATCATTTTTTGCGAACCTCTCTCTTCATGACTAAACTTTATGCACCAAGTTTCATCATTCATTTGGTACAAGACTCCAAGGAGTGTCTTACTGATGAGATTGTATCATCAAACGATTCTAAAGTTTAGGAATAAGATTTTTAAAAATTGTAATATTTTTAAACCCACTATCGTTGGGCTGATGCCAATGCATAGTGATCCTATTAATACAGTTTCCAAAGCTGTGAATCTTTAAGAAAGCAGATTGTTCCAGTTTTCTCCTGAAGAGCAACTGGTGACTTTGAACTGTTGAGCTGATGGCTAGCAGACCAAAGCTTAATCCACTGTGCCCAGAGATTGATATTTTGAAGCCTACTCTCTCTACAACAACTCTATAAGAGAGCCCTGGTGGTACGGTGGTTTAGGTCGTTCTGAGGGAGAAAGATGTGTCACTCTGCTTCCATCAAGATTACAGCCTTAGAAACCCTGTTGTTGCTGTTAAGTGCATAGAGTTAATTCTGACTCACGGCAATTCTGTACATGGTTTCCAAAGAGTAGCTGGTGGGTTTGCAACCTTGCAGTTAGCAGCCCAGTGTTTATCCTACAGTGCCACATCAGGACTCTTGAGGTAATTCTCTTCTGTCCTATAGGGTTACTGTGAGACAAAATCCACTCAAGAGCATTGAGTTTTGGTTTTCATAAAAGGCAAAACTGACTCCATGATTAAAAAATTCTCTACCTTTTCTCCAGTTCCGAAAGGGTCTGTGGAGAAGAGAGAGTCGCAGAGGAAGCAGCACGTCACACTGCAACACTGGAAGTTTGGATTACGAGGGCAGCACTATGGACAGCAGCCACCAGGGCAGCCAAGCATCTGCAGGCCAGATACCCAACCACCCTTATTTGACCTTAGGCAAAGGTATTCTTGTGTCATTGGGGTTCAGTTTTCCCTTTCACAGAAAATGAATTCAGCAGTATTAGGCTACCTCCCAGAGCTGTCTTGAGAATCATAATTGGTAAAAAGTGTCTGCAAAAAATCAAGTACTGCTTTATACACCATGTCAGAAACAAGCAAGGAAGGTAGTGCCCACAGAGCGTAAGACAGGCCATTTTTATTCTTCACAGCAATAGATGGACATTGTTATGATTATCTAGGTGGGAATTCAGATAGTAAAGAGTTTTGCCTGAGCTCTTTGCTTCCTTATCCTTTCTTTTCACAGTTCATTTTTAAGTTAAAAAAAAAAAAATGTGCTAAAGGAATATGACCACCCCCACATTCATTATCTAACTATATAACCAGCTCACCACTAATCACACTTGATGTAAACTCCACTCATTCCCTGCCTCACTCCTGTGAGATCATTTTAAAGTGAATTCCAGACACATAGCATTTTATCTTTCATGTTTTTTTAAAGTATAAATCATATTCCTTTGCCATTTTATTTCCTTAATTCAGCATTCCTGATGTAAAGGATTTGTAACAGTATAATGGAGACAATATTTGAAGTGCTCTTGAGGCCAGAGAAAAATTAAGAAACACACTATGAAATAAAAAGACCAATCAGTCAAGACAACATTCTTTCTCCAGAGTGAACAAAGAGAGAGAGGGGACAGAGCTTATACAAGTCTTTCCTGAGAACCCAGACTCACAGTGACAGTAAACCAGGTTTAGAGCCTGCCACCTTTCAGTTAGGAACCTAAATGCTTAACCCACTGTGCCACTAGGGCTCCTTCCCCCCTACGTAGTTGTCCTTAGTTCAAAATTGTTGTTGTTGTTGTTGGGTGCCATCGAGTTGGTACCGACTCATAGCGACCTTATGCACAGTAGAACGAAACACTGCCTGATCCTGGGCCAACC
>NW_006408604.1:12734585-12738554 GCF_000296735.1 Chrysochloris asiatica
GGAGAAAGATGAGGCTTTCTGCTCCCGTAAAGATTTACAGCCTTGGAAATCATGTACAGGGTCACTATGAGTCGGAACTGAGTCCATGGCACATAACAACAACAATATGACTATATATATATAATCATATACAATACTGGCTACTAAATAAAAAACAGAACTCAGGGATCTTATTTCACTCTGTCCTTATGTTACTCTCTCCTGCAAACATTGTCAATATCCATAGAGTCAGTTCCAACTCATAGCAATTCTGTATAGGATTTCCAAGGAGTGGCTAGTGGGTTTGACCTACCAACCTTGTGGTTTGCAGTCCAGCGCTCATCCTATAGCACCACACCAGAACAATCTGTTAAACTCTTATTAACAATCCTTCTTGTCCTTTGAAAAACGACACCTTAAAATATAAGCTAATGTTATATTTAAACAAATCTAATATGTGGCTTGTATTTAATTTGTCAACAACTACTGAATTTCCTTTATTGATTATTTCTTAGTTTTACCACATGACCAATACCTAAGCAAACTTTTTGGCAAGTAATTTCCTGATTGTAAGGTTCATTCAATTTCAGCGGTATTTAAAAAAAAGTGAAAAAAGGGAGAACTGATTAAATATGATGGATTTTTAATGACCCTGATAAACTCTTGGATTTACATTTCCAACTGAAATAGAAAAAATATACTGGGCTATATCTTGCTTTGTTCATGAAGTTTGTTTGTATCTGGAATGATCTCCTTTTCTCTATTCTATTCTTCACCATCTCTATTGTAAGCATTCATCAAACTGGTTCTTGTTAAGTTCCCTGCCCAAGGAGACGGATTGCTTTCCAGGGTTTCTTGGCTATAATTAAACCCAAACACAACTTTTATTGTGGATTAAGTGAAAGTTTACAGAGCAGATCATTGGTTTTCTAACCAGCAATTCATACATTTCCTTCCATGTCTTTGACTGCAATCCTCTCAATGTAACATCATTCACTCTGCTTCCTCCCTGGGTTTGTTTCCATCTCTCCTCCTTTCCTAATCCTTCTGAACTTTGTCCTTGGGTAAATGCTGCCTTTTTGAGCTTATCTGGTTGATGATTTTAAGGTGTAGGTACCTCACCAGAGTCAGGTTCCCCTTCCAGACCTATTGTTTAACTGAAAATTGAGCCAGGGGGGTGAGTTAGTTCCAGACCTGAAATGTGACTAGGGTTCCACCAGTTTCTAGCCAACCAGTAAAGATGGTCTTTCTTATGATTTGGATTTTTGTTCTACATTCTCTCCCGCTCTATCAAGGACCTTCTAATGTGATTCCTTTCAGAGCAGTTGGTAGTAGTATCCAGGAACCATCTAGTTGTTTTGATTTTGGTTTTAAGTGTAGTGGAAACTGATGTCTTCATGGTTCATTAGTCCACTGTTTCCATGTGTCTTATTTTCATCACTCCTTTCCCTCCAGGACAGAGACAGACCAATAGTTGTATCTTGTTGCTGTTATTGTTGAAGTGCTATTGAGACACTCCACCTCATAGCAACCCTGTATAGGGTTTCCGAGGAGCAACTGGTAGGTTTGAACCACTGACCTTGCAGTCCAGCACCACATCAAGACCTTAGATGACCCTTTAAGAGCTTTATATACCCCAGTTGCTACTCAAAACATTTTCTTTATGAACAACTGGCCATGGCGTCCTGTCCCCCAAGTCTATGGTTCTAAGCTGCAAGGCCCAGTGACTTCTTCCCTCAAGGTATTTGGTGGTGGGTGGTGTTGTTAGGTGCCATCAAGTTGGTACCGACCCATAGCGACCTGATGCACAGCAGAACGAAACACTGCCCGATCCTAAAGGTATACTATTCCGGGAATGACAAATTGAGGAGGAATGGTGTCCCATTCATTACCAAAAAGGACATATCAATATCTGTCTTGAAGTACAGCACTGTCTGTGATAGGATAATATCCATATACCTATAAGGAAGACTAGTTAATATAACTTATTATTCAAATTTATGCACCAACCACTAAAGCCAGTGAACATGAAATTGAAGAATTCTACCAACTTCTTTAGTCTGAAATTGATCAAGACGTATTGATAATCACAGGTGATTAAAACGCAAAGGTTGAAAACAATAAGGAAGGATCAGTAGTTGGAAAATATGGCCTTGGTGATAGAAAGATGCTGGAGATCACATGATAGAATTTTGCAAGACCAATAACTTCTTCATTACAAATGCCTTTTTTAAAAAAATAAAGTATGACTATACACATGGACCTCACCAGATGGAATACACAGAAATCAAATTGACTACATCTGTGGAAAGAGATGGTGGTGCTCTGTATCATCAGCCAAAACAAGGTCAGGGACAGACTGTGGAATAGACCATCAACTGCTCATACGCAAGCTCAAGCTAAAGCTGAAGAACATTAAAACCAGGTCAGAAAAGCCAACATAGGACTTTGTACATAACCAACCTGAATTTAGAGATCATCTCAAGAACAGATTTGATGCATTAGACACTAAAGACTGAAGACCAGAAGAGTTGTGGGATGACATCAGGAAGAAAGCAAAAGATCACTAGGAAGACAAGAAAGGAAGAAAAGACCAAAATGGATGTAAGAAGAGACATTGAAACGTGTTCTTTAGCATAGAGATACTAGAGCAAAGGGAAGAAATGAGGAGGTAAAAGAGCTAAACAGAAAATTTCAAAAGACAACTCAAGAAGACAAAGTCAAATATTATACTGAACTAGAGGCACCATGTGATCAAGAGCCAATGATACTGAAGGAAGAAGTCCAAGGTGTACTGCTGGCAGGCACTGGCAAACAATAAGGCACTGGAGATTGATGGATTACAAACTGAAATCTTTCAACAAACTGATGAATACAGGAGGCACTCACTCAACTATGCCAAGAAAGTTGAAGACAACTATCTGGCCAACTGACTGGTAGTGATCCGTATTTGTGCCCATTCCAAAGAAAGGTGACCCAACTGAATGTAGAAATCATCACACAATATCATTAATATCCCATGAAAGCAAAATTTTGATAAAGATAATTAAAAAACGGCTGCAACCCTAAATTGACGGAGAACCTCCTCCAGAGGTTCAAGTTGGATTCAGAAGACGATGTAGAACAAGGATATCATTGCTTGTGTTAGATGGATCTTGGCTGAAAGCAGAGAATACCAGAAAGATGTTTACTTGTGCTTTATTGACTATGGAAAGGCTTTCAATTGTGTGGATCATGACGAGCTATGGACAGTGTTGCAGAGAATGAGTATTGGAACACTTAATCGTGCGCATGAGGAACCTGTACATAGACCAAATGATAGTTGTTCGAGAACAAACAAGATGGTGGATCGGGAGTAAGTGCAGTAAAGAGCTCAGCCAGCAGCAACACAGAATACCCAACCAAGCAGGCTCGGGGGAAGGTTGGAAGGCTTACAGCTGGGGAAATTATGGCAGAAGCAAGAAATCCAGTGCTTTCTAGTCTGGGATGCTCAGCTGTTCCAGGAGCCGCTATTTTGGGTGAGACACAGCGGGGGAAGGATCAGAGCGGCCACAGACGCCTGGCAGAACCGCTGAGATAAAGGTGTGGACATTCTTTTCTTTTGGTAGCTGTTAATTGGTTCCTTGCTGTCTGCGCACCTCCATTCTAGTGACTATAGGGGTGCCTGAGCTAGTGGGCACCTCAGCCCCACCCTCAGAGGGTTCTACTCCACATGCGCACAGATCTCCTCGAAATTTAAAGAGACAGTTTACAATGAAAACCAAATGGCCACAGCCGGCCCTGACCTGTTTACCACTAGAAAAAAGGCCTGAACGGGGATTGTGGAGCAGGAAAAGAAGACAAAAAAGGAAATAAACCAAAAATTAAATCCTAAGATACGTCAAAACGGGAAGCCCATTTCCAGATCACATCTACCTGCAGGCAATCAGAAAGCATAAAAAACACCAAAATACATACCCATCTAAGTATTAAGGCCACAGATAACCCCTG
>NW_006408604.1:12752054-12754562 GCF_000296735.1 Chrysochloris asiatica
TGGCCTTGTTTTCCCTGATGATATGGACCTTTTCCATCGTCTCTTTCCACAGATGTAGTCAATTTGATTTCTATGTATTCCATCTGGTGAGGTCCATGTGCATAGTCATCTCTTATGCTGTCTAAAGAAGACATTTGAAATGAACAAATCATTGATTTTGCAGAATTCTATCAAGCATTCTTCAGAATCATTTCTAACACCAAGGCCATATTTTCCAACTACTGATCCTTCCTCTTTGCCTCAACCTTTGCATTCCAATCACCAGTAATGATCAATATATCTTGATTGCCTCTTTGACTGATTTCAGATTGAAGAAGTTGGTAGAATTCTTCTATTTCATCCTCACTGGCTTTAGTGGTTGGTGTGTAAATTTAAATAATAGTGGTGTTAACTGGGCTTCCCTGTAGGTGCATTGATATTATCCTATCACAGACAGCATTGTACCTCATGACTGATCTGGATATGTTCTTTTTGATGATGAACGCAACACAATTCCTTTTCAGTCTGTCATTCCTGGCATAATAAACCATGTGGTTGTCAGATTCAAAATGGCTAATACCAGTCCATTGCAGCTCACTTATGCCTAAGATATCAATGTTCAGGCATTCCATTTCATTTTTGACAACTTCCAGTTTTCCCAGATTCATTCTTTGTACATTCCATGTTCCGATTTTCAATGGATGTTTACAGCTGTTTCCCTTCATTTTGAGTTGTGCCCCATCAGCAAATGAAGGTTCTGTGGGCTTTTCTCCCACGAGCTTAACTCCATTCATGTCCTCATGGTCAACTCTACTTTGAGGAGGCATCTCTTCCCCAGTGCATTTTGAGTGCCTTCCAACCTTAGGGGCTCGTTTTCTGGCCCTGTAACTGACAGTGTTTCTCTGCTATTCATAAGGTTTTCAGTGACTAAATATTCGGAAATAGTTTGTCTCTCTTTCTTCCTAGTCTGTCTTTGTCTGGAAGCTCAACTCAAACCTGCCCACCATGGGTGACTCTGCCGGTTATTTAAAATGCTGGTGGTATAGCCCTCAGAATCACAGTAACTCACAAGCCACCACAGTACGACAGATAGATGAGACAAACTTACAGTCTCCTAAATGATGATGATAAGTTAAATTTCTGTTCTTTAAAGTTACTCGCTGTTATCTGATACAGCAGCACTGGATAACTAACGCAACTTGTAGTACAACTCATCAACCTGCAGGTTGTTGTTGTTAAGTGCCGTCAAGTCAGTTCCGACCCATAGCGACCCTGTGTAGGTTTTCCAAGGAGCAGCTGGTGAGCTTGAACCACCAACTTTGAAGTCTGGTGCATTAACCCACAGTGTCACACCAGGTACTTACTGCCAATTTACTCTTTGCTCTGAAATACAGAGGAACCCTCCCTGGTGGCTGTGGATTAAGCAGAAGGCTGGTGGTTCAAACCTCTAACTGCTCCTCAGGAGATATATGAGGCTGTCTGCTCCTGTAAAGATTTACTGTGTCAGAAACCCTAAGGAATGGTTCTACTTTGTCCTACAGGTTGCTATGAGTTGGAATTGACTAACTGGTTAGTGCTTTTTTTCTTTTTTTTAAATATGAAATGCAAACACCCAAACTTGCAGATAGTAGCCATTTGACCTAGCCTTGATAATAAGAACTCAACTAGAGGAAGATAAAAAACAAAAAACCACAATTTTTGATAAAAGAAATGAGTATAAATTGCTACAATGTGATGAACTTGATTTATACTTAAGGATGTGGTAGCCCAAAATACCAGTTGAGTGGGAAGGAGTCTTCACATCAAATATAAATGCTATCCCCTCTGTATACAGGGTTGATAGGACAGGCAGCTTAGACATTGGCTACCTAAAATGAGGGGGCAATAAAGCCATTAAGTGACTGGCTTACAAGTTCTCTAGAGGGAGTTTAGTTTAAGAGTGTGCGGCGGAAGGTAGAGTTCCCACTGAATAGTTTTCATCTTGTCTAGAGGGGTCTAGTGAAAAGAGATGGGAATAAGATTCTTATGATTCAATAGTAATTGTCATGACTAATTGTGACTGTCACTACTGTAAAGGTAGAAGTTTTGTAACAAAAACAGGTGAGTAGAACAAACAAGATGGCGGAGCAGGTGAAAATGCAGTAAAGAGCCCCGCCAGGAACAACACATAATACCCGACCAAGTAGGCTCAGGGGATAGTCCCCGAACTCTGAACCACATACAAAGGTATATTAAGAAGGTTGGAAGGCTTACAGCTGGGGGAATTTGTGGCAGAAGCAAGAAATCAATTGCTTTCTACTCTGGGATGCTCAGCTGCTCAGGAGCCGCTATCTTGGGTGAGACCAAGCGGGGAAAGGATCGGAGCAGCCACAGACGCCTGGCAGAACCACGGAGATAAAGGTGTGGACATTCTTTTCTTTTGGTGGTGGGGTTCACTGGTTCCTTGCTGTCTGCGCACCTCCATTCTGGTGACTATTGGGGTGCATGAGCGAGGGGATAACCCAGGCCCACCCTTGGAGGATTCTACTA
>NW_006408604.1:12756422-12764537 GCF_000296735.1 Chrysochloris asiatica
GTCCAGTGAAATAGGCCTCATGCAAAGCCTTTAGAGTATAGGACCTTAGGTGGAATCCTGAGTCCCATCCTGAACCTTATGAGATGGGACATTCCCACTACCGAGGACAAGCAGACTGGAAGAGCTACAGTGACAGAAGATACATCTTTATGATGAACCTGACCTATACTCAGAGCGGTAGTTACTCTAAATACCAACAGAGAGGGAAAGAGTCTTCACATCAAGTATCAATGCTATCTCCCCTCTGTACACAGGGTAGATAGGGACGGGCAATTTAGACACTGGCTACCTAAAATGAGGGAGCAGTAAAGGCATGAAGTGACTAGTTTACAAGTTTTCAAGAGGGAGTTTAGTTTAACAGTATAGGGGGAAAGAAAGTCCCCACAGAATAGATGTCATCTTGTCTAGATGGGTCTGGTGAAAAGAGATGGGGATAAGATTCGTAAGATTCAATAGTGAGTAACTTATCGTGACTAATCGCGACTGTCACAATTATAAGGTAGAAGTTTTGTAACAAAAAAAAGGGGAGTGGTTAATCTTACAGTCCAGAAACAGAGGACCGTAGGACCATCAAGAGAGGAACACACAAGCAGCATGCGGGACATGAAGGGGGAGTGGCTGAGGACTCTATATTCATCAACTAAGGAAAGAAGGATGAAGAGCTGGTGGCCAGGAGTAGACTTGCAGAATGTGCCCTTTGGAGATGTAAATTATTATATATGCCTGAGTGGTTTTTTAAAAAGCTAAAGTGGATAGAAAGGAATACTGTTAACTGATGGTACATGGAGGAGGGATTATAATCAATGTAATGAAACAAGGTATATGATTTGTTGAATGTAAAACTGATGATACACCCTGTAAACTTTCACTCAATCCACAATAATAAACCTTAAAAAAAAACACACACAAAAAAACAGGTGAGTAGTTAATCTTACAGTTCAGAAACAGAGGACCTTAGGACCATCAAGAGATACGACCATGAGCGGAATGTGGGACCCTATCCAGAGAAGCAGCGACACCAGAGACAGAGGCAGAGATGATGAGATAGAGGAAGCAGCTGAGGACTCTGGATTCACATAAAGAGAAGGACTGGGTGCTGGCTGCCTGGAGGCAGGCTTGCAGAATGTGCCCTTTGGTTGTTTATAAATTATTATGTATTTCTGAATTTTTGTGTTGTTGTTGTTAAGTGCCGTCGAGTCGGTTCCGACCCATAGCGACCCTGTACAGGATTTCTGAGGGTGTAAATCCTTACGGGAGTAGAAAGCCTCATCTTTCTCCCGCGGAGCGGCTGGTAGTTTCGAACCGCTGACCTTAAGGTTCGCAGCCCGATTTGTAAACAAACAACAACAAAAGAGGGAATGGAAGCAAATACTGTTGAATGATGATGCATGGAGGAGACTGTAATCACTGCAATGAAATGACAGTGTAAAGCCGATATTCTCCCATGTAAACTCTCAGTTCACAATAAAAACTTAAAAAAAAAAAGAAATAAAGAAACGCAGTAGGGGGACACAGGCCAACACATTTCTGTAGGCTGAGAAAATGTTGATAAAGTAGGTGTACCTGATGCTCTGTCTGTACTAGCCCTGCCCTACCCTCCAGCCCACCTTTCTCTGTACTGGATTCTGTTCCTGCTGTCTCCTCAGTGTGGCAAGCCCTGTACCACTGCTGAAAACATAATCTCCTTCAGCTGCAGTCTACCTCCCCTGCACAGCCTTCCTCAGTTCCTCCTGTCAAAATGCACCTTCTGTCTGTTCTGCTTCAACAGCACTGTATTATCTTGGCACACAGTGGGTGCTCAATGGATGCTCGCACAGTAAACCAATGGGAAATGGCCTCACTTCATTCTGTTTTATATCTTCATTAGTGCTTTTCACATCTGTCTTTCCTACCAAATTTTCAGGACCTTGAGCTAAGGGATTGTGTGTTCACTTAGCTCTGTATTGTCTACTTCCTAATGCATTGTTAGGTGCATAGTAGGTGCTCAACAAATGTTAACATAAGAAGATGCTGGAAGAAAAGAGCTAACCCTTACCAAGTGGTAGGAGGATTAAGCCTTCTGGAAGGATGGCTTCATGCAAATTATGAGCAGACCAGCAAAAATAAAATGCATAGATTTGTTCACTCATTTCATTTCTTGCAAATTGAGGCTCCTCATCACAAAAGGAAGTGTCTGGGAGTGGTTTCTTCTGGCCAAATGACCCAGCAACACCTGCCTCAAACACTATTAGCCTGTTTTCTCCTCTGACCTCCTTCCAAGGTGAAGACTTCATTGAGTTACTGACCATAGGATGGAATTACAGGCCTGAATCTCAGACAAAGGTTCTTTATGCTGTGCCTGGTCATTAATTAGCTGCTGGGAACTTCAGGATGAGGCCATTAACATGCTCATAAACCTTTTATTTTAAATGTTTTCACTTAGCCATGATTCTGATGTGACTCTCCTTGTCAGCTGGACATAGGACATTTGTTTCTTAACATTTCAGAGGCTCATTAACTACTCCATCCTAGCGGCTCATTAACCATCCCATTAGGGATTTCGTATCATCCAGGCAGAAGCCTCTATGTGCCCTCACAGAGCCTGTGAGGGCCCCTAATTGGGAACGGTGTGAGGCTAGCTTGTGAGGCTCTACAGAGAGAGCACCAGGAGCCTGGGTGGCACCAGTAGTTTGCAATCAAAACCACCCAGTGGCTCCACAGAAGAAAGATCTAGTGATCTGCTTCTATAAAGATCACAGCCAACAGACCCCTATGGAGCACATTTCTATGCTGTAGCACCTGGGGTCACCGTGAGTTGAAGGCTGACTGAAAGGCAGCGCAACAACAATGCGGACAGAGAGAGTGGGGTCTTGTCCCCTGGTGCTGAGGTGGCGCTGAGAAGGGCGTGCACTCACCTGCTATTCTCCCAATGGGCATGGCGTGCTCCTCAGGCGGGGAGACGGAGACCATGAAGTGGTTCATGTAGGCCAGGTCTTCCCGGTGAGAGAGGTTGATGGGTTTCCCTTCCCTATGCATCCCATCCTCGGAGAGCCTGGACTGTTTAAAATCCACGGAGTGTCGGGGGTTCAGGATCAGGGGGTGCATGATGGGACTGGGCATCAGCTGGATGACACGTGTGCTCTCCTGCCGGGGGCTGGATGGCTTCTGGTGTGACTCCGAGGACGGTGGGCAGTGATTATTCTCCATGGGAGACACGGACAGAGGGTATGACTCCTGGTGGTTGTTCTCCTGGTGGAGCCTCGGTCCCTGGGCCCGCTCGGCTGGTGAGAGGCGGCGGATCATGTTGTCCAGGGGGGACCGGAGGGGACGTTGCTCAGGGTCGGGAGAAGGCCGGTGATTTGTGGTGATGGGTGACCTGGACCGGTGCAACAGTTCAATGGTAGGTGGGTTGTGGTGTACATTATCCACAGATGGTCTCGGGGTTCTCTGGACACAATTATCTGTAGATGAGGGAAAGACAATCACAGACCCTGTGAATTCATGGAAAGTGACTTAGCTGTGGTTCTACATACAGCAAACAATGGTGCATATGGAAATACAGAGTAGGACCTTTCTTCCCAGATTCAGTGCATCTTTTTCACTGCTTAAAAATGTTCAAGTGCTCATACTTAAAATTCTTTCCCTACCACAACACAAGCTAAGAATGTCCACAAACAATTCATTAGTCACCTACTAAGAGTCCGGATATGGTGCTGTGGGTTAATGCGCTGGACTGCAAAGTTAGTTTGAACCTCAAGGTCGGTGATTCAAGCTTACCAGCTGCTCCTCGGAAATCCTATATAGGGTTGCTATGGGTTGGAACCAACTTGACAACAAGAAGAATAACAGTGGCTTCTAGGAGACCTGTTGTGGCACTGCAGGATAATGCATTGGGGACTGCAAGTCCAAACTCACCAGCTGCTCTCTGGAAACCCTATACAGGATTGCTATGCATTGGCATCGACTCGATGGTATTTAACAACAACAACAACAACAAGTGGCTTATAGGACTTCTGGTGTGGCACTGTAGGATCAGCACTGAAGTTAGAACCACAAGGTCTGCAGTTCAAACACTCCTTGGAAACCGTACACAGGGTCGCTATGAGTCAGAACCGACTCAACAGCAGCACTTAACAACAGTGGCTTATAAAGGCAATGAAGCCCAACTTTCATTGTTTTGTCTTTTACTCACTTGATTCTTCTCTGTGACTTTCAGAGTTACAGACTTACATTTTTCACAACCAAATTTGTATATTTACTACCTTCAAGACTTGTTGCTATTAATGATAACAGTAATGATAATGCTGATAAAGCAATGGCTATATGCTATGCACTGGATAGCACTGATTAGAACTCAGAAAACATCTTAGCACTAAGTAACACCACTACTACTATTTTACCAGTAATGAAACTGGAGCACGAAGAATTAACATCCGTATTCAGGGTCAAAGTCGAGTTAGGGGTTTAGGATGCAGGCTCCTGTCAGATTTCAGAGTCTATATGTCACTATGCTGCCACGCTGTTATGTAGAAACTCAGGACATGTCAAATATGCTTTAAGCATGAACAGTATCCCTAGGGTATAGGGCTTGAAAGAGTATTCGTTGTTATTGTTAAGTGCCATGGAGTCAGTTCTGACTTATAGTGATCCTGTATAAGGCTTCTGAGGAGTGGCTGGTGGATTTGAACTGCAGATCTTATGGTCAGTAGTCCAGTGCTTACCCTATCTATAGTGCCACACCAGCACTCCATGTCAAAACCTGCTCTAAGCATGAATAGTAGCCCTAGTTTACAGAATGATAATCTGATTGTACCTGAAAGAACATCTAGCAGCACATGATTCCTACATTCCCAGACATGCTGAATACTCAGACAAGTAGGTGTCCTAAGACGAACGATGGACAACCCCAACAATTCTTCTACCCTTGACACTTGGAACTTTCAAGCTGATGACATCTGAGCAAAGACACCATCAGAAGTATACACAGCTCAGCAACAGAAATAGCTCTGGGGCTGGGGGACCAACGTATATTTCAGGAGTTCCTGCTAAGGCTCTAAGGGATAGAAAATGGAACTTTCTATAGCGTTCCATAAGGAAGTCTATACGAACCAGGCTGATGATCTCACAGTCAGCAGTTCGAAACTACCAGCTGTTCCGTGGGAGAAAGATGAGGCTTTCTGCTCCTGTAAAGATTTACAGCCTTGGAAACCCTATGCAGAGTTGCGATGAGTCGGCACCGACTCCACAGCACATAACAACAATGACAACAACATAGGGTTCCATACATTGGTTCCCAGAACTATCTCACCAAAAGAATGAGCATGATTGCTATCACTGTTCTGGTCAAAAACTTATTATAACCATGGCTCTACAAAAAGCAAGCCAAAGAGATCGCCTTTGCCCATTAAGATTATAGTTACATGAATAACATTAAAATGGGACCTGGGAATCTGATAAGCTCAGTAAACAGAGCCGAGTGATGGTTTCTTAATATTTTTATAGGAAAATGGACAGTTCCTTTTTTAAAAATAATTGCACTAGATATTAGGAGCTCTGGTAGCGTAGTGGTTACGAATCAGGCTGCGAACCTCATGGTCAGCAGTTCGAAACTACCAGCTGTTCCGCGGGAGAAAGCTGAGGCTTTCTGTTCCCGTAAAGATTTACAGCCTTGGAAACGTTGTACAGGGTCGCTATGAGTCGGAACCGACTCCACGGTACATAACAACAACAACAGTACTAGATATTACCTATCAGTGAGGACAGTGAACAAAAGAAAAGTTGCTCATGATCATTCAAACATCATCTGCTGGAAGGCATGTGGTTATTATACAACCTGCTGCCATGAACTCAAAAGTACTCAGTCACTGGAGTAGTTACCAAGAAAAAACTTGTTTTTGAGGAGCAGCTGGTAGGCTTGAACTGCCAATCTTGTGATTCGCAGTCTAGTGTTGATCCTACAGCTCCATACCATGATGTCCTTAATAAATTATAGTCTATCTAAACAATGCTGTACTATGCAACTGTAAAAAGGAATAGGCATATCATAATATTCTTAGGACTGGTATCTAGACTCTAATTCTAGATAAGGAAAACAAGGGAGAGAACGTATTTGTAATTGTTGTTAAGTGGTCGAATCAGTTCCGACCCATAGAGTTTTCAAGGAGCAGTTGGTGAGCTTGAACCACCAACCTTACAGTTCAAATTAACTCTGCAGTCTAACACATTAACCCACAGCACCACGAATACTATTTGTTGAAGAAAAAGGCAGATTTCTTAGTTTTAGTGATGTCAGAATGGCCTGTATTGGACTAACTCTCCCACAGATAGCAACTACGGAGTCTGGAGAAAATACATGAAGGGGGGGAAAAAAAAAAAAAAAGGATTTGGAGGCAATTGAACATGACCCAAAGCAGGCAAAAACAGAAAGAAGGGTACGGAATACATTTACAACATTTCCACTGAGGGTACCTCCCCAGTCTATGCACTGTGGGGCAGCTAGAAAATGAACAGAAAGTTGTTTGATATGTCAGAAGCTAGCGTATGGAGCTGTCAAAACCACAGAAAATTGAGATGACAAATCCCATAAAGGAAGGTATCTCTCTCAAGAGGCTAGCCACCAAATTGGCATGAATTCCCTCAAATCCTTGCCTGATCCCTGAATAGCACATTTACAAGTGCAGAGCAGTTAATTATTTATTATGACCCTTCTAGTCAAATTTCTCCATTTTGTGATATACTGTAAATCTTAGCCTCTATACCTGTGATCAGGGACCTGTTTTGAAATGAGTTGCTAAGGAGTAAGAGATTATGGTGGGGCTAAGGATTAAGGATGCCCCACCTTAGTAGAGGGTGTGACTCAAGTCACCACCCTTAGTTCCCCTTGGGGTTCTGATCCTACTCCAGTTTATAAGCCTGCTTTGGAAAAACTTGCTTTCTTGCCCTGGATCTTGCATGGCTCATGACATCTGACCTCCAGTTAGTGGGACTTTCGGCCCATCACCTGACCTGATTCACCAGCTCCTACAGCCTTGTGTAAAATCAGTCTGTCATCTGACCTGCCGATTGGGTTCTTCAGCTCCTGAGTCTATGTGGGTGAGAAGATGCTTCCTGAACCTGAACTCTGAACTACAGATTTGGGACTTGTCAGCTTCCACAGTTTCATGAGCCATTGCAGCGTGTTGCAGAACCCTGGGACTGAACCCTGGGACTGAACCCTGGGACTTGAGGGAAGGGAGGAGTGGTGATTGGTATCCGGGACTATGAAGGGGTATAACGTTGGAAAAGCCTAACAGTTGGTCTATCTCTAACCTCCAACTCACAGAGACCAGCCTGGTACTGACTGTTCTTAAAGAAATTATTCATGCAGCAGGGGAGACACTTAGGAACTCAGTGAAAAGCAACAGCTGTGTGGCTGAAAGTGAGCAGAAAGCTCAGCTGCTGGCCACCTGCAGTAGAGAGAGAGTTCAAAATGTAAGACCCATCAGGTATGAAGGACCCTATAGTCACCTCAAGCTTCCCATTACCCCCCCAAAGGCTATCCTCCAAACTAAGATCTTTGTCTGGGGATTTAAAGCAAAACTTCAGCAGCATTAAAAAAAACAAAACAAAAAAAACTCTCAAAAAATCCAAAGTGACTGGCTAGTAATTGAACTGCCTGCTAGAATAAAAGACAACACTTCAATGAAAAGAACTAGATGATGTCCAGCTACCACCGCTGACTATGCTGATCAAGGACACAATAGAAAGTCCAGGATGAAGTGGGAGAAACATTCCAATTCCTGAAAAAGCCAGACCTACTGTACCAAAAGAGACTAGCAGGACCACTGGTACTATTGCTCTTTAAGATAGCCTTTGAACTTGCAGCTCAAGCTGTTTCTGCTCTCAGCCAAATAGTAGATTGGCTTATAAAATAAATACTATCACCCATGATTAATGTGTTCCGATAACAATCAACTATGTGAGATCAAATAGTCAACATTTACCCAAAAGCAAAGATAAATAAGTATGAGGGGAAGGGAAACAAGATCAATGGAAACAGAACAAACAGAATGGAAATAATGAGAATGTTGATACATGGTGAAAATTATAACGAATGTTACTGAAAAATCTGTACAAAAATTGTTCAATGGGAACTTA
>NW_006408604.1:12764877-12767392 GCF_000296735.1 Chrysochloris asiatica
AAACCTAGAAGAAATGGACACATTTTTAGAAAAACACTACCTACCTAAACTAACACAGAGGAAGTAGAAAACTTGAACAGACCTATAACAAAAGAAGAAATTGATCAGGTCATTAAAAAACTCCCAAGCAAAAAGTATGGACCTAGATGGCTTTACTGGTGAATTCTACCAAACATTCAGAGGAGAAGAGCTGACACTAATTCTACTCAAACTATTCCAGAACATAGAAAAGACTGGGAAACTCATGAGTGCATTGTATGAGGTGAACATAATATTCCTATCAAAACCACGCAAAGACACTAAAAGAGAAAATTTTAGATCAATATCCTTCATGATGGGAGCATGGTAGCTCCATAGGATTAGCAATGGACTTTGAACCAGAAGGTCAGCAGTTTAAGCCCTCAGCAGCTCCAGCAAAAAGACTTAAACCCTCGGAAGCCCTACAAAGGATCGCTTTGAGTTGAAACCGACTCCACGCCAGACAGTTAACAACAACAACATCCTTTGTGGCACTGGACTGCTAACCACAAGGTCAGCAATTAAAACCCACCAGTCACTCTTCAGAAACCCCCGTACAGGGTTATTATGATTCAAAATAAACTTGATGGAACTTACCAACACAACAATATCCCTTGTGAACATAGATAAAATGAATATACTTCACTGCATAAATATAAAAAAAGAAAGAGAACCACATGATCATATCAATTGATACAAAAAAGGCATTTAACAAAATTCAATGCTCATTCCTGATAAAAACACTCAACAAAATAGAAACAGAAGGGAAGTTCCTCAACGTAATTAAGGGCATATATACAAATCCAACAGCCAACATTACTCTCAATGGGGAGAAACAGAACAAATTCCCTTTGTAAACAGGAACCAGACAAGGATGTCCTTTATCACCATTCTGCTTTAATATTGTGCTGCAAGTCTTAGACAGAGCTATAAGGCAAGAAAGGGAAATTAAAGGCATCGAAATTGGCAAAGGACTGCTGGAGTGGTGCTGTAGGATTAGCATTAGGCTGCAAACCACAAGGTTAGCAGAGTTCAAACCCACAAGTTGCTCTTTGGAAACCTATTCAGGGTTGCTATGTATTGGAACCAATTTGACGGCACTTAAAACCAGCAAAATTGGCAAAGAAAAAGTAAAACTCTTTCTATTTACAGGTGGTATGATCCTATATAAAGAACCCCCCAGAAATTCAGCAAGAAAATTATTGGAACACTGAAAGAATCAGCAAAGTTTTAGGGTGCAAGATCAACATACAAAAATCAGTCAGTGAGTAGTATCCAATCTGTCTGGGCGGGGCCGATGAAAGGAGATGGAGATAGGACTCTTGTGGTACAACAGTGAATAACTGCTATCAGGACTGGCTGTGAGGGTTGGAAATGTAAAGGTAGACATTTTGTAGCAAAAAGAGGGGAGTGGTTGACTTTGCAGTCCAGGAACCGAGGTCATCAAGGAGATCATCAAGGGAGAAGAACCCTACCCAGAGAAACAATGATGCCAGAGATGGAGGCAGAGACGATGAACAGAGCAGCTGGGAACTCTACACTCAGCAAGGGAGAGGCGCTGTGTACTGATGACCAGGGGGGCAGGCTTGCGGGGGATACCCTTTGGTTGGTTGATAATGCATGGAGGGGATTGTAACCATGGAAATGAAACAATATACGATAGGATGAATGTAAATCTATTGTTCTCCCATGTAAACTAACACATAATTCACAATGAAACATTTTTTAAAAAATCAGTCAGATATCTTTATAAAGGGAGTTCTGAAAAGGAAATCTGGAAAACAATATCATTTCCAATAGCCACTCAAGATGAAATGGTGGTGGTGGTATGTGCTGGCGAGTCAGTTTCCAAGGCTATACCTCTTTATGGGAGCAGAAAGCCTCATCTTTATGCTGTGGAACAGCTGGTTGATTAAAACTGCTGACCTTGCAATTTGTAGCCCAGTAGTGGTTGCGAATCAGGCTGCGAACCCCAAGGTCAGCAGTTCGAAACTACCAGCTGTTCCACGGGAGAAAGATGAGGCTTTCTGCTCCTCTAAAGATTTACAGCCTCGGAAACCCTGTACAGGGTCGCTATGAGTTGGAACCGAGTCCACGGCACATAACAACAACACTACCAAAGCTCCTTAAAAGGTTAAATTGTTGTAGTTAAGTGCTGTAGGGTCGATTCTGGCCTATAGCAACCATGTATAGGGTTTCCGAGGAGCAGCTGGTGAGCTTGAACTGCCGACCTTGCAGTTCAACTGCAGACCTTTGCAGTCTGGCGCATTAACTCACAGTTCCACACCAGGACTCCAAATACTTAGGAATAAATATAACCAGAGAAACAAAAGACCTGTGCAAGAGAAAACAAACAAGGTGGAGGATTGGGTGGAAGTGCACTAAGGAGTTCCGTCAGCAACAACACAGAATACAGAACCAAGCAGGCTCAGGGGATGGTCCCAGAACTCTGAACCACATATAAAGGAATATTTAGAAGGTTGGAAGGCTTACAGCT
>NW_006408604.1:12770552-12815529 GCF_000296735.1 Chrysochloris asiatica
TGTATTTTAAAAAGCTAAAGTGGATAGAGAGAAATACAGTTAACTGATGGTACATAGAAGGGATTATAATCAATGTAATGAAACAAGGTATATGATTTGTTGAATGTAAAATTGATGATGTACCCTGTAAACTTGCACGTAATCCACACTAAAAACCTTAAATAGTAAAATTAAAAAAAAAAAAAAAAGACTTATGCAAAGAAAACTACCTATACAAAACCCTACTACGAGAAAACAAAATTGTGTATGTTGTTGTTGTTAGGTGCCCTCAAGTTGGTTTTGACTCATAATGACCCAATGCATAACAGAATGAAACATACCTGGTCCTGTACCAACCTACCTCACAATTATTGTGTCATCTTCACCCTCGCTGCTGCCCCTGCTGTCAATCTATCTCTTTGTGGTTCTTCCTCTTTTTTTGCTGACCCTCTACTTTATCAAGCATGATGTCCTTCTAAAGGGACTGGCCACTCCTAATAATATGTCCAAAGTATGAGAGAAGAATTCTCGCAATCCTGGCTTCTAAGGCGCATTCTGACTGCTTCTTCCAACACAGATTTGTCTGTTCTATTGGCAGTCCATGGTACTTTCAATATTCTTCTCCAATAACATAATAGAAATGAACTGATTCTACTATGGTCTTCCTTATGCACTGTCCAACTTTCATAAGCATATGAAGCGATTGAAAATACCATGGCTTAGGTCAGATATACCTTAGTTCCAAAGCAGAAATATTTCCTCTTGAACAGATTTGTGTGTGTGTGTGTGTGTGTGAAACTTTTTATTGTGAATTGGGTGAAGTTTACAAGGGAAGATCATCAGGTTTGCATTCAGAAAATTATTAACTTAGTTTCATCTCAATGACTGCAATTCTCTCCTTGTAAAATCAGTTATCCCATTTCCTCCCTGTGGTTATTTCCAATCCACCCTCCTTCCCATTCCTTCTCAACTTTATCCTTAAGTAAATGTTGTCCTCTTGATCCTGAATGATTGAGCATCCCTTGGTGAGCATACCTTACTAATGCTGTTGCCACTATATACTTATCTACTGCTTGATTGAAAATTGGACCAGGAGGGTGAGTTCAATTCTAAACTTGAAGGGTCGCTGAAGGCCTTAGTCTTGAGTTTTTCTGGTCTCTTTCTGACCAGTAAGCCCTTTTTTTTTTTTTTCCTTTTTATATAATTTTGAGTTCTGTTCCACATTGTCTCCTTCTAAATATGATCTCTTTCAAAATAGTTGGTAGTAGCAGCCGGGCACCATGCAGTTCATCTGATTTCAGGGATGTGGAAACTGACGACATTTACATGCTCTGACATTTACATGCTCCAGTAGTCCACTGACCAAGGTGATTCCAAGCATCTTCAATTTGCATCAATCTTTTTTCTTCTGCACATGGAGAAACCAATAGTGGCTACTCATGTTCTTTTAAGATCCCAGTGGCTTCTCACCAAAATAGGATGTAAAAAACTATCTTTGTGGACTATGTTATTGCTCTTGAACATTTTAAAGAAACCAAATGTAAGAAGAATATGCCATGCTCATGGAGAAGGCTTGAAACTGTGAAAATGTCAACACTACCCAAAGCAATCTACAGATATAATACATTCCAAATAGACATTCCAACATTATTCTGTAAAGAGATGGAAAAACTGATAACTAACTTTAGATGGAAAGGAAAGAAACCCTCCAATAAGCAAACCATTACTTTAAAAGAAGAACAAAGTTGGAGGTCTCTTACTTCCTGACCTCACAATCTATTATTATACAGCCACAGTAGTGAAAACAGCCTGGAACTGGTACAACAAAAGATGTAGTTCAATAGTACAGAATTAAGAACCTAGGGGTAAACCCATCCACATATAATCAACTGATATTTGACAAGGGACCACAACACATTAAATGGGGAAGAGATAGTCTCATTAACAAATGGTGTCTGTAAAACTGGAAACAAGGAAACAAGACCCGAATTACATTCCGTACATACATACATACATACACACACACACACACACACACAGAGAAATTCAGTGTAAATTAAAGGTCTACATGTAAAACCCAGAATTATAAAGATCATCAATGAAAAATTAGGGACAAACGTAGGGCCAAAAATACACTATCAAACATAACTAAAACACACACAAACAGCAGAAGACAAAATAAATGATTAGGACCTCCTATAAATTACACAGTTTTTTCACCAAAAGAATAAAGAGAGTGCCCACAGACTGGGAAAATTTGCTTTGCAATGACATATCAGACACGGGACTAATCTTTAAAACTTATAGAAAACTACAGCCTTCTACAAGAAAAGACACATCCCAATTAAAAATGGACAGAGGACATGAACAATCACTTCACCAAAAAAGCCATTCAGGCAAACATCAGAAGCAATGCTCACAATCATTAACCACTGTTGTTGCTGCTTAGTGCTGCCGAGTCAGTTTCACCTCATAGTGACCCTATATAGGGTTTCTGAGGAGCAGTTAGTGGGTTTGAACTGCTGCCCTTGTGGTTAACAATCAGTGCTTATTCTACTGCACCACGCATTAGCCATTTGTTGTTATTGTTGTTAAGTGACGAGTCAGTTCCGACCTATAACAACCCTGTATAGGGTTTTCTTGGAGCCTCTGGGGGCCTGAACCACTGACCTTGCGGTTCAAACCCACTTTGCAGTCCAGTGCATTAACCCATAGAACGATTAGAGAGACGTAAATAAAAACAACAATGAGATCTCATCTTACTCCAACAAAGTTTAAATTAAACTAATAACAAAGTTAAAAAAATCAGAAAACAACAAATGCTGGCAAGGGTGTGGAGAGACTGGGACCCTCCTACATTGCTGGTGGGACCGAAAAATAATGCAGCCACTGTGGAAAATGGTATGGTTCTTCCTCAGAAAGTTGGAAACAGCAATACCCTATGACCCAGCAATCCCTCTACTTGGTATATAATCCCAAGACATAAGAGCCATGACATGAGTAGATTTATGCACATCCATGTTCACTGGAGCACTATCAACAGTAGCATAAAGATGGAGACAGCTCAAATGCCCATGAATGGAAGAATGGATAAACCAATTTTGGTAGATACACACAAAGGAGTACTACAAAATATTAATAACAATGAATCTTCAAAACACCTTATAACATGGATGAACCTGGAGAGGCGTTACAGTGAGTGAAATAAGTCAATCACAAAAGGACAATTATTGTATGAGAATATTATCATAAAAACTAAAGAAAAGGTTTTCATGATAAAAGAAACATTTTTTGATGGTTGGGAGGGAAGGGAGACTTAGTTATTGGCTAGTAGGTAGACACATGTTAACTTGGGTGATAGGGAGGGCAATATATAACATGAAGGAGGTTGGCATAGAAAAGGTGAAGACAGGTGAAGATGAAGTAATGCAAGGGTTAAAGAAGTTACAGTTAAATATATACAACCCTGAAACAACAGTGTTCAATGGGTAAATACATGGACAGATACACAGATGAAAGGGCATGGTATGGAGAGAGGGAGTATGCTTACAGGTATGGTATGTTAAGTGTTGTAGAGTAGATTCGGACTCATAGCAACCCTGTATAGGGTTTCCTAGGAGCAGCTGGTGGGTTTGAACTGCTGAACCTGAAGTTCAAACTGACTTTGCAGTCCAGAGCATTATCCTATAGTGCCACACCAGGACTTCTTATATGCCCACAGGCAAATAAGGGTTTGAAGGAGGGTATCTGTACATAGGTATTTACTACTGCTGCAAACACACCTATGAATGTGGTGTACCATTTGTTGTTGTTGTTAGGCCATTAAGTCAGTACTGACTCATAGCGACCTTACGCACAACAGAACGAAACACTGCCCGGTCCTGGGCCAACCTCACTATTGTTGCCATGCTTGAGCCCACTGATGCTGCCACTTTGCCAGTCCATCTCGCTGAGGGTCTTCCTCTTTTTCTCTGACCCTCCACCTTACCAAACATGATGTTCTTCTTGATAATATGCCCAAAGTATGAGAGACGAAGTTTGGCCATCTTGGCCTCCAAGAAGCACTCTGGCTGCACTTCTTCCAACACAGATCTGTTGGTTCTTTTGGCAGCCCATGGCACTTCTGGTATCTTTGGTCTTCAACACTTTAAAAGGTCTTGTGCAACAGATTTGCCTAATGTTAACATTGTTTGATTACTTGACTGCTGCTTCCATGAGTGTTAATAGTTGATCCAAGAAGAATGAAGTCCTTGACAACTTCAATCTTTTCTTCATTGATAAGAATGTTGTTTATTTGTCCAGTGGTGACGGGTTTTTTTTTTTTCCACTACATTGAGATGCAATCAATATCGAAGGCTGTGCTCTTTGATCTTCATGGACCAAGAGGCAGTTGTTTGAACAGAACTTGGGAACACTGAATGGTTTAAATTTAAGAAAGGTGTGCGACAGGGTTGTATTCTTTCATCATACTTATTCAACCTCTATGCTCACCAAATAATCCGAGAAGCTGGGTTCTATGAAGAAAAACGTGGCATCAGGATTGGAGGAAGACATTAACAATCTGCAATATGCAGATGATACAACCTTGCCTGCTGAAAGTGAAGAGAACTTAAAATACTTACTGATGTGGTATAGCATACAGGGGGCAAAATGGAGAAAATTTCTTAGACATTATCAAATACATAGAGGCAAAGTGTTGCTGGCCTGAGGGCCCAATACTATAGTCTGAGGGGAGCCATGGCCAACTGACATAACTTAGTCCCCAAAGACAATGTTCTACATCCTTCTTTGGTATAGCAACTGGGATCCTAAAAGCTCTTAAAAGATCCGAAAAGCTCAAAAACAGCCATTTAAGGTGAAACTTTTGATTTCTCCCTGTGCAGAAGAAAGAAGAGTGGTGAAAACTGAAGATGTTTGGAATCCATTAGTCCAATGAACTAATGGAACATGTGAACACCAGTCTCTAAGACTCTGAGACTAGAAAAACTAGATGGTCCCCGGCAGCCACAAACAACTACTCTGAAGGGGATCATGTTAGAAGGTCCTACATACAAGCAAGGGACAACGGAGAACAAAACACAAAATTATTTAAAAAGACAACAGTCTTACTGGTAATAAAGAGACTGGAGGAACTAGTGACTATGACCTTGACGATCCCTCATGACTGGAACTGAATTCATCCATGTGGCCCATTTTTTTGCAAATTGGTAAAACAGATACATAGGGAGGCCAATACTAGTCAGGTATGCCAGCAAACTCTTTGCCTAGGCAATGGTCAAAAGAGCAACATTTTCCTAAGAAATTGTTCTTTTTCCTAAGAAAATGATCCAAAAGATCACTCAAGATCAAAAGATCAACATTTTCCTAAGAACAAAGTTGAGAAGGGTTGGGAAGGAGGCTGGAATGGAAATAAGGCCCATAGGAAGGAAGTGGGATAACTGTTGTTACATGGAAGGGATTGCAAAGTGGATGATTTGTTGAATGTAAACCTGATGATGTGCTCTGTAAACCTTCACTCAATTCACAATACAAAGTTCCAAAGAAAAAGAGACTAGATGTTGTACGATTGGTTTAAAAAAAAAAAAAAAAAATTCACCACTTCAGAAGTAAAGAACATGATTTAGAGTCTCAACAATTATTATCAATAATGTCCGCTGTGGTGGTGGTTGTGTACCATGGTATCTGTCACAATTCATAGTGACCCTGTATAGGGCTTCAGAGGCTGTAAATTTTTACGGAAGCAGAAAGCCTCATCTTTCTCCTGAGAAGCAGCTGGTGCATTTGAACTATTTGCCTTGAGGTTCGCTGCCCAACACGCAGCCACTAAGCTACCAGGTTAGTCAATAAAATTTATCTAGACATGCAGAGAAACAGAAAAATGTGTTCAATATTATGAGGAAAGGCAGTAAACAAACACAGACCCTAAGATAATCTAGATGTTGAAATGAACAGACAAGAACTTTAAATACAGTGTTAAACTAAGTATGTACTTAAAGGAAATGATGATTGTAATGGCTCATAATGGATGGGGAATCTCAAAAGAGAAATGGAAATCTTAATGAAGAATAAAATCAAAGTGTGAATACTAAAAAGCTCAATATTCAAAACAAAAGATCCACTGGATGAACTTAATGGAAGATTTGCGACAGCAGAAGAAAGGGTTAGTAAATTTGAAATTTAAAAATACATAATAAGTTAACAAAGGAATACATATTTAATGGTGTAATGAACATGCAATTGGAGTCCAAGAAAAAGAACAATGAATGCAGAAAAAATAGGACAAATTGTCCCCAAATTTAGTAAAAACTAAATAAATGAATACAAAATAATATTTTGAATCCCTTGAAGACCCAAGAAACTCAGCAACCCCAAGCTTACAACTATATCCAGTAGGAATATCACAAATTGTCTTAAAACCAACCAGAAAATAAATGTCACATACATACAGAAGCAATGATACAAACGCAGGCTAACTGCTTTAAAAAAAACAAACCCAAAGGTTTTTTTTTTTTTTTTCATTGTTTAAATTACAATGAAATACTATACATATTTCATTGATCATATTACAATGCAATACAATCTTTAAAGCACTGAAGGGAAAAAAGTAAATTCTATGCCTAAGACCCACCTATACACTGCCTACAAGAAATGTACTTTAAATATAAAGATACATACAGGTTGAAAGTAAAAGAGTAGAAATAGATATATCCTGCAAATACTAAACATAAGAAAACCAGTGTGGCTATATCATCAAAGTAATGATCATCAATGACTGCCAACATCAAGAAGAGACAACCCAGGAATCACTGCCTTTTCATGAAGGATATACCTCATTACTTATGAAGTATTCTTGCCAAAACAGACCCTGAATCTGATCAAGTCTCTAACTACAGATTTGCAGGAAATATAGGGATCAGAAGACCATATTAACTAATAACAAAAAGATGCAATCAACACAACTCAGATTGTGAGAAACTCTATAGGATAACCAACCTGGCTTCCTCAAAAAGTAATTTGCAAGACAGAGGGGAGACAGTAGGGGATGGTGTGTGTGTGTAGGTGAGACATGGAATTGTTGTTATGTGACGTGGAGTCGGTTCTGACTCATAGTGACCCTGCATAGGGTTTCTGAGGCTGTAAATCTTTACCGGAGCAGAAAGCCTCATCTTTCGCCCCTGGAACAGCTGGTTGTTTCGAATTGCTGATCGTGAGATTAGCAGTCCGATTCGTAAGGGTGACCTATAAATTGAAAGACTTACAAGACACCAACCAATTACACTGTAATAGATAGATCAGTGTTTGAGTCAACCAACTCTGAGTCAAACAATATAATATATATAACTGAAAAAATGAGAACACTAATAAAATATTTCTTGATATTGAGGACTATTAGTTTTATAGGTCATGTGATAGTTCTGTGATTAAAATTTTACAGAAAGTACTTCCTGGTGTGGTATTGCGGGGTAATATGCTGGACAGCAAGGTCAGGTTGAGCTGCAAGATCGGAGGTTCAAACCCACCAGCTGCTCTTTCAGAACCCCTATACAGGGTCACTATGAGTCGGAACTTACTCAATAGCACTTAACAACGCCACTTATCTAGTCAGACATATATTTACGTATTTACAGATAAAATGATGGATCTAGGATTTGCTTTAAAATCATATGGGATGGTGACGTAGTATAGGTGGGGGCACACATGAATGAAAAGTTAGTGAAGGAGTCATGATGTTTTGGTGTATGATGTTGTTGTTAGGGGACGCCAAGTTGGTTTTGACTCAAAACGACCCTGTACAGGGTTTCTGAGGAGCAGGTTTCTAAGGTAGGTTTAAACCACTAACCCTGTATTTAGTAAGCAGTCCAGTGCTTATCCTATAGTATAAATCTCTTTATTTTTGTACAAGTTTGATTTTCCACTAATACAGTTTTTGTTTTTTTTGTTTTTTTAAATCAATTTGCAAGGATACAGTTTGGAACGGCACAAACTAACTTCCTTCACTTCAACTTAAATGCAAATAAATGCTTACAAGGTATTCATTGGATAAATGCAGTTGTTTAACATCAAGTGCTGAGATTATTAATATGATGAGCAGTCACTTGGGGGATGAAGCCAATTTTCTTTTCATACCTAATATGGAAATCAATTCTGCTGCCCATAAAAACAAATTTATCTTTTGTCTACAGTTCATTTCTTATTTGCCACAGAATATGAAACAAGATCATTGCAAACCACTATATGGCAGTTCCAAGCTGAACTTCCATATATTGTCTTTTAAGTATCACTTATAGAGTATCTCTCTAAAGTTTTCAAATACTTGAGGATGGTGAAGATCATGCATTAAAAAATCCTATTTCCTGAATCCATTTCCCATCTTGCAAATTTCAAAAGAGGCACAGGCGTTGGCAAGTCATTGGGTTACCTGCAGACTGTCTTTGATGTCTTGGACTTCAAGGTTCAGAGTGTGGGTGTGCACTCAGGGCAAGCTTTAGGAAGTCTGGGAGGACTATGAGAGGAAGAACTTTCATGCCAAGGGTAAAAGAGGAACTGATGTAATGTCCTGGAGAGATTTCACTCTCTGTTCCTGCCTAGATCTTTGGGAACAATGAAGAAGGGAGAGACAGTGCTCTGGATAATCCAACTCCAATTTTACTTTTGACTCAGGATCCGGGCAGGAACTAGACTTGAAGGAGCTTGATTGATTTATTTCTCTGCAGATACACTCAAACAGGAAGTACTTGATTAAGTTGATACCATTAATGGTAGAGAACTAGATTGAGGGTATTTAATTCCAGGCTCCTGGTGGTCTGGGCACAGCCACTGCCAAGGCTGAGAGACCTGCAATGAGACCTTCCAAGCTTTATTTCAGTTTGCAAAGGCTGCGCCCACATACGAAGTGGGCTATGACGTTCCTACCCTGCTGTCTCTGTTATTATAAGTTGGCAGCAGAGTATGGAAACTTAGGAGACCAGAGCCGGCAGGCAGAGAAGCTCCGGACACAGGAAATGCACCGAGAGGACAGTGGGTACATTAAATCCCCCAGATGTAGGAGTCTTCTGTCTAAAACAAGAAGATTTTTTTGGTCTGGCCTTGATGTCTGGGTTTGTTCTTGGTGAGCTGCCCAGCTGGAAAACTGGAAAATTATCCACGTTGCCCTTGTTTTGAAGGTCTTGATATGGGCGGGAAACGCACAAGGAAGAGGGAGGGAAAGCCAAACAGAATTAGTCACTGTGGGTATGGAAGGAAGGGAGGAAAGACCTAGGACTGGTAGGGAGCTTCCATTCTGGTTGAAAGCGTTTTTGATTCCAAGGCTTTTTCTTTGTAGACCTGTTTTAGACACAAATAATCCCTTCTCCTCATTACCAAAGAGTTCAACATAAATTAGGGCTGTAAGTATGACGATGCAAAAAAAAAAATCCACCCCCCATCTTCTTTCCTCTTACTTATTCATTTAAAAGGAGCTCTGGTAGAGTAGTGGTTACGAATCGGGCTGCGAACCTTAAGGTCAGCGGTTCGAAACTACCAGCTGCTCCGCGGGAGAAAGACGAGGCTTTCTACTCCCGTAAAGATTTACACCCTCGGAAACCCTGTACAGGGTCGCTATGGGTCGGAACCGACTCGACGGCACTTAACAACAACAACAACTCATTTAAAAAGTTTCTTATCTTAAAATTCATAAAAATCTGATTGAATTTAATCAGGTTATAGATAATGAATAATTAGCAAATCTTAAAAAAAAAAAAAAAAAAAAGAATGCCTTTGGAGAAAGTCGTGGTTTTTGACTAGAAACTTTCAGAAGACTAGGATCAAGTTTGTAGCTCACACATCTAGACTGCATCCCCACCATCAGGCCTCTGGAAGGCCAAGGATGATGTCACTCAGGAGATGGAAAGCAACAGCCCCAGTAGGTAATTTACTCATCAGCCTCAATCCACCTTGTTCCACAGTCTTCAGAGAACTACTCCCCAGAACAATTTGGGAGGCAAAGATTAGCAGGAGGTAAGAACAACATAAAGAGCTACTTAAAGGTTAAAGGCTCTGGATCTTGAGGCGGAATTCAAAATAAACACCAGATACACACACACTCCGTTCCCGAGAGGTTCGCCTTCTGCTTGGCTCTGAGAGGTTCCTCGAACACTCATCTCAACAGTGCTAGTGTTAACTGGGTTCCTTCGTAGGGCCTGAGAGGAAAACTACCCTAGTCTGGAGCTTGTGATTCACACACATTTACGGTCATAAACAAACAGTAAACCTTAAGTAAGCTCCTAGAATTGTATAATCATTTGGTGAGAGGGAATAAAAGAAACTAAGCGGTGATGCAGGGCTCTGAAGTTTGACCTTCATCAGGTGAGCAGGACCATCTCCCAACAAGACCTGGTAATTAGGGACTCACTACAAAGAGTGAGGCTTCCTAAGGATGACCATTTTCTCCTCCTCAAAGAAGCCCAAAAGAAAGGAATTAAGACATCAAGGGATTAGATTTCAAATGAGCCAATTAGATGTGGTGGTGGTTGTACAGATGTGAATCATTTATAGGAACTGGGATAAGGGTGGCCCAAAGATAAGGTCTGCAATGTGGAAAGAGCAAGGTAACATAACCCGTTGCCGTAGGGTGCTAGACTCATGGCAACTTCATGTGTGGCACAGTAGAACTGCTCCATAGGATTTTCCTGGTGTGGCGCTGTAGGATCAGCACTGGACTGCTACCCACGAAGTTGGTGGTTCAAACTCACCAGCGGCTCCATAGAAACCCTATTGTTGTCAAGTGCCGTCGAGTCGATTCCGACCCATAGCAACCCTGTATAGGGTTTCCAAGGAGCAGCTGGTGAGCTTGAACCGCCGACCTTGCAGTTCAAACGGCTTTGCAGCCTGGCGCATTAACCCACAGCGCCACACCACGACTCCTGGAAACCCTATATAGGGTCGTTTTGTGTCCGAACGGACTCAACGGCACTTAACAACAACATTACTCCCTGCTTTGTATGTAGCTCTGCTACCTACCTTTCTACAATTGAATTCTTCCAGTTTGCCAGCAAAACTGGTAGTCTGTTTGTTGTTATGTGCCGTGGAGTCGGTTATCAGCACTCTAATGCAAGGATCCTCTGCAGAGCGGAAGTGCAGGGTCTCTCTTCCGCTTCAGATCTGAGCGCATGCGCAGAGTCAATACATCAGCGACTTCTGCCTGGCCCTGCACTCAATTTAGAAGGGAGGAGTGTACTTAAGGAACATCTGGAGGAGTGTATTTAAGGAACAGCTGGACCTCCGTTTATAGACAGAGGTGGTTCAGAGGGCAGGGAGACACAGGAAGAAGTAAGAATCCAGGAAATCTAAGGGTATAAAGGCTCAGGAGCCCTCTATTCGGGGTGCCCTGCGGTATTTTAGTCTTGAGACTTGGGGTTGCTCCTAGTTGGTCGGTTCAGGCAGTTAAATCTAGTAAAGCAGGACAAGGACCTGAAGGTTGGGTGATGTCAAAAGCAGATATCCAAGTGGGCTCAAACTCCCAACCTTTGGGCTAGTAGTCCAGTGCTTAATCATTTGTCCTACCCAGGGATCATAAGATGGGTGGAGGTGAAATTCAGCTGCTGCAGTCTGCTTGTCTCAAATATATCATATGATATTTTACTAAGGGTAAGCGAGCTTTTGAGAAATCCCTGGCTAATCTGGAGCATTAATCGTGACTATCAGGGATCTCTGACTGTAAAACTTCTAGTTTAGGTGCACGAAGAAACCCTAGTGCTAAGAACAGCCCACAAGGCACTGGAGAAGTTGAAGGAGGCAGTGAGGGCAAGTGGATCATCTCTAATGTTGGCTGACTGCTTAGATGAACGGAAAAAAAAAAGGCTCAGGAGAACCCAGGGACCCCATATGTTGCATCGAGGACAAGGGTCAGAGGGCAAAAGGTAATGCTGTCCTAAAGCCTGAATTACAGGAGGCCAAACAGGAAGAAGAGGTTTTGGAAAGGCAGAAAGGACCTCAGCTGAGTGGAAGGAGGCCAGCTAGATAAGAGAAAGGTGTTAATTGGTGCCCCAGGGGCTACTTTACCCAGGAAAACAGGAAGTTCAGATGTGGGCCTGTTCTTCCCCCAAAGGGACCTCTCATTACTTCTTGTAGGATTCCAGAATCACCAATTGAAAGGGGCATAAAAAAGGTTAATCTTACAATTCTTAAATGTGAGAGAAATCAAGAGATTGATAGAGAGGTTCCAAAGGGGTTATCTATTCAACAAATATTCATGGAGGCCATACCCTGTGTGTGAAGTCCTGGTATGGATAAGCACTCAACCACAAGGTCAGTTTGAACCACAAAGTTCAAATTAATTCTCCGCTCCTCAGAAACCTATACAGGGTTTCTATGGGTCAGAACCAACTCAACGGCACTTAACAACAACCCGGTGTGTGGCACTAAAGGCTAAGCACTGGACTGCCAACCAGAAGGTTGGTGGCTCAAGTCCACGCAGTCACTTCTGATGTTTGCCCAAGTGCATGCAGTTCCAATAATGTGAACGGGTAAGAAGGCTGGAGGAAAAATAAAATCAAGCCAATCACATAATGGTAATTGATATTGAAGGGCCAAAAGACCCCAACCAGAAAAATTCCTCTATAAAAGAGTCAGTTTCCCTTCCCAAAAGAAATTTCTTCCCACATACCCGAACCCACTCTAACCACCAAACTGGCGCCAGTAAATGTTAGAACCCTCCCTAAAAGCCAAAATTCTGACGCCAGCAACCTTCCCCAGATAAGAGCCAATCAGCTTGAAAGTTGAATGTTAGGCTTCCCCTGACCACCTATAAAAAGGCCTGCATGCCTGCTTTCTGGGTCACCATCAATCCAGATGGTAAACTCACTGCATGCAGTGTTATCCTGAGATCAATAAAAGCTGCTGCTCATTGCATACGCGAGGAGAGTCATCTGTGGGGGACACAAATTTGGGCACAACAACATCAAACAATGATAATGATGAACAACATTGTGTGCTTGCTATCGGGTAAGTAAGGAGCTCTGGTTGTGTAGTGGTTACGAATCAGGCTGCAAACCTCAGGGACAGCAGTTCAAAACTACCAGCTGTCCCGCAAGAGAAAGATGAGGCGTTATGCTCCCGTAAAGATTTACAGCCTCGGAAACCCTGTACAGGATCGCTGAGTTGGAACCGACTCCACGGCACATAACAACAATACGGTAAGTACTGTTGTGAGGGTATTTCCCATATTAACACACTTCTTTCTTATATCAACCCTATGTGATAAGATAAAACAAAACAAACGCCACTAAGACCAAGTAGAACTACCCCTCGCGTAGTGGTTATGAATCAAGTTGCAAACCTTAAAGGTCAGCAGTTCAAAACTACCAGTTGTTCCACGAGAAAGATGAGGCTTTCTGCTCCTGTAAAGATTTACAGCCTCAGAAACCCTGTACTGGGTCACTATGATTCGGAACAGACTCCACGGCACATAACAACAACGTTTACCCTGTACAGGGTTGCTATGAGTCAGAACTGACTTGAAGGCACTTAACGTTTATGGAAGCAGACTGCCAAATTCTCTCCCATTCAAGGAGCTCTGGTAGTGTACTGGTTACGAACTGGGCTGCTAACCTAAAGGTCGGTAGTTCGAAACTACCAGCTGTTCCGCAGGAGAAAGATGAGGTTTTCTGCTCCCATTTAGATTTACAGCCTCGGAAACCCTGTGCAGGGTCACTATGAGTCAGAACCGACTCCATGGTACTTAACAACAAGTGGGTAGTAGGTTTGAACCACTGACCCCATACAGGGTTTCTGAGGAATGGCTCGTGAGTTTGAATCACTGACCTTGCAGTTCAAACTGACCTTACGGTCGAGTATTTCCAGTACAGTGCCTCGTGAGGGGTTGCCAATCTTTATGGAAACAGACTGCCACATCCTATTTCCATGGAGTGGCTGGTGGGTTGGAACCACCAAAGTAACAGCCAAGCTAATTGGTTAGCAGCCAAGTGCTTGACCACTGTGCCATCAGGGCTCCCCCTATGTGATAGGTACTATTACATTCCATCTTTGATGGAAACTGAGACACAATGATGTCAAGTAACTTGTCTAAAGATACACAGCTGGTAAACTGGGGGAAGTGGAAGAGGGTTGGGATTTGAACCCAAGTGGTACAGCTCTGGAGCGTACATACTCAACCATTACACCTACTGTCCCTGTCAAGTATCACATGAGCAGCATGTATAACAAAGATGTCAAACTCTAGTCAATGGCTTCCTTGACATTTCAGCCATCAACAGCATTCAAGCAAGACTAGAGAGTCTGAATAGTTTTTTTTTTTTTACAATAACCTGTAATAGGATGTAGCTTGAACTGCAGAAAGATTCAGTGCCTGAGTGTCACAAACAGTTAATTAAGCGCTGGACAGTTAAGCTGAAGGGACGGCAGTTCTGCTTCTGAACGGTCACAGACTCCAAAACCCTGTGGAACGCACAGGCGGTTGTCATGAGTCAGAATTACCTTGACTGCCACTAAAAACAACCAGCACCCTGGTGCAGACTCAGCAGCCATAATGGGGAGCTGGCTTTCACCAAGGCAGGTGAGAAACCCGATTGTGATGCAGACACCACTTTCCTCACAAGCTGGGAATTTTCATCATGCCAAGTCCCATTTAACTTGAGGGGTCTATGAGCTATCTGTGCCAATGCAGTCCAGCTTAGCCTGTGTTTTTAATAAAATGAACTGAGGATATACTTTGGAGTTCTCAAAAGTTATCTTTGATAGCAGCCATTTAAGATACAAATATTGGTCTCTCCCCGTCTGGAAGAAAGAAGAGTGAAGAAAATCAAAGACACAGGGAAACAATTAGTGTGAAGGACTAATGGACCATATGACCATCAGCCTCGGCTACCTTGAGGTCAGAACTCGATGGTGTCAGACTGTAACTACTGGTAACTCTGATTGGGACCCCAGAAGGTCCTGAACAGAATGGGAGACAAATGTAGAACAAAATTCAAAATCATAAAAAAAGACCTGACTTACTAGACTGAGAGAGATTGGTGGAGCCTGAGACTATGTCCCTTCAACTCCCTTCAAACCTGGAACAAAACCCACCCCTGGAGATCACCGTGCAGCCAAGCCACAGGTCTATAAAGTGAACAGTAATACCCGTGAGAAACATACGCCTCAGAATAGTCAACCACAGGAGACCAAAAGGGCAACATTTGTCCAAAATCAAAGCTCAGAAGTCAGAGACAGGCAGGAAAGAAGGATGAATGGAAACGGGGACCCCAAAGAGGAAGCAGGAAGAATACTGTCACCCTGAGGGAATTGCAGCTCATGTTATGAAACGAGGTAAGTATAACTTACTGAGTGGGAAACTAATTTGCTCTGTAAACTTTCACCTAAACCACAATAAAAATAAGTATAAAATTAAGAAAATACGGAATAAGTTATTATTGACTTTTTCCTTGAAGTTCCAAATTCTGTGAAGTGGAAAAAATTTAAGCAGTAGTGTTAGGGTCTGCCACACTGCACCCCAGCTAGGTGACTTGAAATGCCCCTCCGCATAGCTCTACAACTTTTCCACTGTAACTCTTTTACTCATCTTCTAATCATTTCCCCCATTTACACAGAACCCCCTCACCCCCCCCATAAATTAGAATGCTATTTTGGTGGATGTATCCATGTTGTAAGGAGCTCTGGTAGTGTAGTGGTTTACTAATCAGGCTGCTAATCTCAAGGTTGGCTGTTCAAAACTACCAGCTGTTCTGCTCCCATAAAGATTTGCAGCCTCGGAAACCCTGTGCAGGGTCACTAAGAGTCGGAACTGACTCCATGGTACTTAACAACAACAACAACATCCATGTTGTGGAGTTCCTGGGTGGTGCAACTACTTAACCTAATTGACTGCTAACCATAAAGAGGGTCAAGTCCACCCAAGGACACCTCAGAAGAAAGGCTTGGCTATCTACTTCTAAAAACCAGCCACTTAAAAGACTATGTTGTTGTTGTTGTTAAGTGCCGTCAAGTCGGTTTACAGTTTGACTCTGACACACACGGCGCTGCCTTGAGTTGGAATCGACTTCATGACAACTGGTTGATTGTTTATCTATGCTGTAGTGGAACGAACTTCTTGTTGTTAAGTGCTGTCGAGTCTGTTCTGACTCAGAGACTCTGTACAGGATTTCCAAGGAGCAGCTTGGTAGGTTTGAACTGCCGACCCTGTGGTTTGCAGTCCAGTGCTTATCCGACAGTGCCACATAAATTTAGGCACTGGAATCAACAGGATCTGAGTTTAAGTGTTCACTGCTACTTAGTAGGTGTATGATTTGGAGGTTTATTACTTTTCTGCTCAGAGCCTAGGTTTTCTCATCTATTAACTGAGGATAATAATATTACCTTCTTAACAGGAAGACTGTAAAGGTTAAATGATTTAAACATTTACATGTTTAGACCAGGCACTTAACAAGGATCCAATAAATGTTGGCTATTATTCTGCTATTATAAAACAGGTTACCATACCTCATCTTCTTTAATTATCTCATTAAACTTGGATAAGAATTCCCTCCTCCAAAGCCCTCTTTGGCACTTGTGTTTGTTGGGGGAAGGGTAACATTCCCTTCAATAAAACAATTATATAAATAAATACATGCCACTCCCTCACACCTCCTACAGAGCAATGCTTTCTCTTTATATCTGTGTCATTGTCTTGTGCAAGTTCTAAGAATTGAGATCAGCACTGCAGGACGGGGCAGTGATTTGTTCTGTGTTGCACAGGGTCTCTGTGAGTCGGAAACTGGCTCTATGGCACCTAACAACAACTGTCTAGTGAAGAAGCAATGGGATGGGATGGGGTGGATAAAAAGCTGAGATTATAGGATGGTTCACCATCCAAGGGGTGGTAGAATAAGAGCGTCTGAGAGACACAGACCTTGTTTCTAGACCTTGTTCCTAAGACTAGGCTTAAAGTCTAGTCTTAAAGGGGCTCAGCAGAGCTTTTGCCCGAAAGCATACTTTACACTTTTAGTCATTTCCCCCATTTTCAGGGTGCCTGCACAAAACACACTCACAATAGTGTTCTTTTGGTGGGCACATCCACGTTGTGGTGTCCCTGGGTGGTGCAGATGATTGATGTGCTTAGCTGCTAATCCTATATTTGGAGGATCAAGTCCACCTAGGTGCACCATGGAAGAGAAGCGTGGCAATTTACTTCTGAAGAAATCAGTGATTGAAAACGCTCCAAAGTGCAAATCTACCCTGACACACATGGGGTCCACAGGAGTCTGACTCAACTGGATGGCAATACTGTTTTTAAACCACTGAGACCCAAGGCAGAAAAATCTCAGAAGCATTCATCCTTGATGACCATCCTGCATTAGCACAGATAGCTGCAGGCAGTTGTGACCCTGACTTGAACTGGTGACCCAGAAGTTTAAAAGCCCACTTGGTGCTGTTCTAGATTCTTAGAGCTGAAGGGCAACATACAGATGACCATCTGGACCAGTAGTTTTTTCACTGTGTTCTAACCACGGGGCTTCAGGAATAAGTCACTGGCAATATAAGTAGTCTGGAAGCCAACATACTCTTACATGACACCGTATCACTGGTGTTGCACTGTGGGTAAATGTGCTGGACTGCAAGGTTGGTTTGAACAGCAAGGCCGGCAGTTCAAGCTCACCAGAAACCCTATACAGGATCGCTAAGGGTTGGAACTGACTAGATGGCACTTAACAACAATAATGGAGAAGAAGGAAAAGCCTCTCTGTTAGCATAGTGGATTACGAGCTAAGCTCCTAACCACAGGTCAGCAGTTCAAATCTACCACTTGATTCTTGGAAGAAAGATGAGGCTTTCTGTTCCTATAAACATTTAAAGTCTTGGAAACCCTATACAGGCTCACTATGAGTTGGAACCGATTGATTCCACGGCACATAACCACCACCACTAGGTGGTGGTGGATGGATGTATAGAATGTGTACAGATCCCTTCATGTCGCTGCTTGGTCCCTTGGCCACCAATGGCATCTTATATCCGAGAGTCTGGAGGTAGGCAGCCTCTTCACTTCACAGATGCATTTTACAGCTCTTCTCCTTTGATACCAAAAATGAAACCAGCATCCATTAACTCATAGTAACCCATGTATGTCTGAGTAGAATTGTGCGCACAGAGTTTTCAATGGCTGATTTTTTAGAAATAGATCATTAAGACTTTCCTCTCAGGTACCTCTGGGTGAACTTGAATCTTCAAGTTACCGGCAGTCTTAAGCATTTGAACCATGCAGGAATTCTCCTCTTCTTTGATGTTGTAGTTGTTAAGTGCCATCAAGTCAATTCCAACCCATAGCGACCCATCCAACCACGGACCTTGCAGTTCAACGACTTTGCAGTCTGACGCATTAGCCCACAGCGCCACAAGGAACTCTGGTGGCACAGTGGTTAAGTGCTCTGCTGCTATGCAAGAGAGGTCAGTGTTTTGAACCTACCAGTACTCTGTGGGAGAAGGATGTGACAGTCTGCTTCCATAAAGATTCATAGCCTTGGAAACCCAGTGGGGCATCTGTTCTGCCCTAAGGACAAGCTATTAGTTGGAAATAATAATGACCTTTGGTGTTTGCTTGTTTGTTTTCTGGATAAAAGGCTATACTTCCCTTGCTGCACTCTCTTGTTTATCTGAGAGCACCACTGTGTTTGAACAGACCAGGCAACAGGGCACATGCTCTGAGATCTCGCTGTAAGGAATGGTTTCTGAGAACACACTACTTTCAAGAGCTGGGACTGAAGCACTGCTAACTGGTCCACAGGGCAATGAAGCCCTTGACCTTGGCCTCATTAGCTCCATTTTCTTACCTACTGAGCTTACTGCCACCCACGTGATAGCACTTGAGCGCTCGGCTCATTACAGCCTATGCGGCGGCACATCTGTATTTACTGGGTTTGAGAGTAGCATTGAGCATAAGCCAGCTCTCTCTATTGATGAGCTCCTGCAAATGAGAATAACAACACACCTACTACTTATGAGTCAAATCAGGCCAAGGGGAAAGGAGGGAGGATTTGTGATGAGTTGAGCCGGGCGAACCTCCGATTAGGAATAAAAAGGGGAATAGAAATTCCAAACAAAATAAATAATAATAATGAGAGAAAGTAGAGGGTGAAAAAAACCGACCATCATACACCCTTTGTATCAGAGGAGCCAGGCTAGGTAATACAATTCTTGCCTTCATGTCAAGCTTCAGTAAACCCACCTCCTCTTCTTTGGAGTGGCTGTTGGCTATTATGCAAGCCGGAAATGTACATGGCAGGAAGAGCTAAAGAATGTAGAAATCGAGGTGGGGGTGGGGGACAGCTGCTAAATTTAGCAAGGGTGAAGCTAGGGGAAGAAAGAATGAGAGAAGCAGGCAGAGAGCTTGCAAGAAATGCTCCTTTATTCTCCATCACGGAAGTCAGGGTACCTGCTGTGAAACACTTGGCACAAAGAGGAGATGTCAGGCTCTCTTTTGTGAAGTGATAATTAAGAAAACGAAAGCCTTCTCATTTTTTAATTTGCCAACAACTAAACGAAAATATTAGCCCCTTTCTTGGGGATGATCAATCAATTTAAGGAAATACCCCAGGGGATCTGAGCTTTAGCTCTGGGCAATCTGATCCTCAGGAAACACGTGTGTGAAAAAGTACAGAGTATCTATTGCATGTCCCTGAGTCCATGGTCTAGCCAACTCTGCCAGGAAGATGCAGTAACGATCCTCAGAAGGCAAGGCTCATCACAGAATACTACTATATCCTCAGATGCTCACTGAGCAAGAGTTTTATACCCAATTTCTGTATCCAGACATGGAACTACATCCAGGGCCACAATTTAATCCTGGTCTTTTGTTCTGTTTTTGAGTAGTTATTTTTTGAGTATTGTGAATAACAACAAGAGCAGTAAGGGCTGAACTGGGATATTTGAAATCCGCACTGATACCAAGAACACTGTAGTCAACCTCCTTTGGGGCACGAAGTAGAAATCCTGACTTAACACAGAATTCACAGGGCTTGGAGTATTCTGCCTATTTTATTCTCTTTAATTGGAGTGAGTATATGAATTCACAGGTACCACCCATAAATAATTAACATTTGCTATTGTTAAGGAGCTCTGGTAGCGTAGTGGTTATGAATCGGGCTGTGAACCGAAAGGTCAGCAGTTTGAAACTACCAGCTGTTCCGCGGGAGACAGATGAGGCTTTCTGCTTCCGTAAAGATTTACAGCCTCGGAAACCCTGTACAGGGTCGCTATGAGTCGGAACTGACTTGACAGCACTTAATAACAACAACATTGTTAAATGCTGTCAAGTTGGATCCAACTCATAGTGACCCTAAGAAGGGTTTTCAAGGAGCGCTGGTGGGTTTGAACTGCTGACCTTGTGGTTAATAGTCTAGTGTTTATCCTATAGTATCACACCAGAACCACAATTAACAATTAGCGTTCTCCTTTTGGGGAGTCTCTGAGTGCAGCAAACGACTAGAAGCTTGACTATTAGCAGAAAGGTTTGTGGTTTTAACCAACTTAGACATGCCTTGGAAGTCCAAAACCAAAACTAAAGCCAGTGCCATTTAACTGATTCTGACTTATAGCGACTCTACAGGACACAGTAGAACATCCCCATAGGGTTTCCAGGGCTTGAATCCTTACAGAAGCAGATTGTCACATGTTTGTCTTGCAAGGTGGCTGGAACTTTTGGTTAACAGTTGAGTACTCTAACCACAGCATCACCAGAACTTTCCCTGACAATCTGCATCTGAAAGGTCACAGTTGTGAAAACTCTATGGAGCAGGTCTACTGTGTATACAGGGGGTCGCCATTACTTGGAATAGGCTCAATGGCAACTTACACCTATCACTGGAACACAAACCAATCCCTGTAAAGGCTATAGTGTTAAAAATCTGAGGTACATCCAGTGGTTTGTAATACATCCAGTGGTTTGTAATGCAAAATACAAAATGTCTTGTGATACACATCAAGACATTATTATTACTACCCATCCCTCAGAAACCCTGTACAGGGTCACTACGATTCAAAACCAACTCGATGGCACTTAACAACAACAAAACTGTATCATTATGTTAAAGATATTTTAGTGTACCTGGAAGTGCTTCGTTTATTAGTTGTAGTACTGTGGAATAATGCACTGGACCAAAAGGTGGATTTGAACTGCAAGGTCGGCAGTTCAAATTCACCAGCTGTATCTCGGAAATCCTATAAAGGGTTGCTATGAGTTGGAACTGACTCGAAAGCACTTAATAGCAACATGCATAGAAAGGAATCCCGGTGTGGCACTGTAGGATACACACTGGACTGTGAACCACAAGGTCAGTGGTTCAAACCCACCAGCTGGTCCTCAGAAACCTTGTACAGGGTTGTTATGATTGTTATGAGTCAGAATCAGCTCGATGGCCCTTAACAACAACAACATATATACATAAAAAGGAGTCCTGATGTGGTGTTACATGATAAGCACTAGACCACAAGATCAGTTTGAACAGCACGGTTGGCAGATCAAACTCACCAGCTGCTTCTTGGAATTCCTATATAGGGTTGCTATGAGTCAGAACCAACCAACAGAACTTAACAAAAACAACAACAACATGCAAAGAAAGGTACACTATGTACTAAGCCAAACATTTGACTAACAAATATGAACCTTGACCAACTATTTTGACTTATGTGGAAATTTAACTTAAAGGCAGATTTAGGAAGGGAACTCTGTTGCAATCCAGCACTCTGCGTATTTAAAATCTTTCATAATAAAAGTTGGGGTATTAGGCTTATCAAACAATTACTGGACCTCAAGGAACCCTCCAGAACCACCTCTTTTATGAAGCTGATCCTATTCCCTGTACTGGGTTACAGCCTCAACTTCCGCTGCCTCTCTGTGGTGCCCTAATTCATTATGCTTCTATACTTGCGTGGACTCCTGGTGCGGTGCGGTAGGATCAGCACTGGACTGTGAACCATAACGTTGACAGCACAAACCCACCAGCTGGTCTTTGGAAATGCTATACAGAGTCACTATGAGTTGGAACAGACTTGACGTAGCAACAATATAGACTTAGGTGTTTATCTATATCAAGTCTTCACTTAGATTATGAGTTTCAGAGAATGGGGAGTAGTATATCTTATTCATTTTGGCCTCCCCCCCCCCCCCCCCAAGTGCCTTCTATATATGGTGAGTACTCAGTAAATGTTTGCTTAATGAAACATGAATTACATGAATAATAACAACTTATTAAGTTAGCAATTCAACCTCTTGGATTTGTGTAAATGGCAGGCAAGAAAACAGAAGCCTCCTCAGGTACCTTCCTCATGGTTCTGGTGCAGGATGACTTCTGGCTGTGTGTGTATAGAGTTTCCAGGGTGGAAGAATGGTGAAAAGAGAATCCGAGGTTTCCTCTGCTTCAGAATATGCTGAAGGAGTTCATAGAGTACATCACCTGGAAAGAAGAAGAAAAAAGGAACTTGAGAAATGGCAACACTGTATTCAACAACTACTTACTGAACATCTATTTAGGAAATGCCTGGCATAGTGCTGAGGATACAATGGTGACCAAAATCGGCATGCTGCCTACTCTCCTGGAATTTGAAACTCAAAAGATCAGAGCTCACTCAAAAAATGTGATCTTTCCATCAAGCCTTTTTGATTATGAAAGAAATATTCCTTAACTGTAGACATTTGGAAAAAAACAATACCAGAAAGGAAACAAAACCACTACAACCCCATCACTAAGAGAGAGAAGCCCAGTTAGTGTTATCTATAGTTCGGAGTCCTGGTGTGGTGATGTGGGCTAATGTGTCAGACTGCAAAGCCATTTGAACTGCAAAGTTTGTGGTTCAAGCTCACCAGCTGCTCCTCAGAAACCCTATACAGGGTCACTAGAGGTTGGAACCAATTCGAAGGCACTTCACAACAATAGCAATAGTTCTACAAGTACAATTGGAATCAGCTTTGAATAGTTAAGTAGCTCCTGTTTTCCACTCCACATTAGATTCTGAAGATTTCCTCACATTACTGACCGGCTTCAGTAACTGCATAATAAAAGCCCATCACAGGGATGTACTAGACGTCACTGTAAATTGAAATGGTCTCAACGTTTGCTATTATTTTTTGCGGACAATATTCTTGTGGAAAATACCCACATATTACCTTTGCTTGCATTTCTGATTATTCAAAGAGGAATTACGGAGTCATTAAGTATGAAAATATATAATGTTCCACAGGGAACTCAAGGAGCCCTGGTGGTACAGTGAGTTAAGCACTGGCCTGCTAATGGAAGACAGATGAGGCAGTCTGCTTCCTTAAAGATTGGCAGCCTTGAGAACCGTGAGGGACAATTCTGTTCTGTCCAATTGAGTAGCTACGAGTTGAGGCAGTGGGTTTGTTTTTTTTTTTTGTTTATTGACAACTCACAGGTCCTTCAAAGAAATCTTACCCGCAGAGAAGCACATGTTTTTGTTACCCATCCCAATCCCCAAAGTATAAGTATGAAGAAAAACTCGGGGGTGGGTGTCTACTACCACCAAGAAAGAAGAGCCGGGGGTGGAATGCATCCTTTGGACCTGGGGGTCCCTGCACGCAAAACTAGATCCAGAGAAGGACTGATGTCAAGACACTTGGAGATCATCAAGGAATGCTGGGCCTACAAATGCCGGAAGGAGTCAAGAAACTTTCCTCAAAGCTGGTCCTCGGATTCTGGACTTCTAGTCTCCTAAACTCTGACAGAATACATTTTTTGTTTGTGAAAGCCAAAAAAGAAAAAAGCCAACAGCCTGGTCAGAAATGCTAACTATTGAAGAAGCCCAGTAAGGAGCCAGCAGGTTCTGGGAAGCTTCCCTCTCAAAATACATACAGGCATTTCTCCAAGATTTGCAATCTCTGGAAAATCATCTTTAGGTGATTAGCAGAGGGTGGTGGGGTCCTCGGTTCTGATCATATATTTGGTATTGGAAATATCCACTGAGTACTTAATTAGCAAAATAAAACAACAAAACCCCCAAAGTCTGTCATGGTCTTGTCCCACCCCTTTGGCTGAGATCCAAATTCAAAATGCAGGTGGGTGGGTTTCTTAGGAGTGAGTGAATAATCCTTAAATACCACAAGTTTCTGACTGTCCCCCACGCCCTCCCCACCCCCCCCAATAGGCAGTCAACAATTCCACCACACAATGGGTTTTTATCACTAATTTTAGCCATTTTTAAGATACTTTAACAACTTAATTTAACTGCATATTCTGGGCTCTAGATACTGTTTTCTGTTTTTTCTTTTAAACTCAGCATGAACCTAAGAAATGCTCCACATTAATTTCTTCTTTCTGGAAACCTCCACTCCTCCACCTCCATCCACAGATCCCACCCACAGTTCCACAGATCCCCTGTTCACATGATTCTTGAGAGAACCTTACGAGTTTGCTTTGAGTTTGCTCTGGCCTCTCCTTTCGAATTGCGACTGGAATCTACCCTCCGCCTCTACGAGAGGGCTTCAAAAAATTCGTGGGAAAAAAATCCCATTATCTTTCCATTTCATTTCTTCCCATGTACTTTTGGAAGCTCCCTTGTATTTACTTCTATGATTAAATAAAGCAAGACTTAAAAAAGCTGAAGACACAATATCACTTGAGCATTTTGTTCAAGGGAGATGGGCAGTAAGACACAGAGGTGTTGTGCACTGGGCTTTTAGAAATGTGAAGTACAGCACAGACCCACGGCACACATGGTGGGTACCATTTCAGAATCAGGAAGGGCGTCAGCACTCACGGACTCTAAACCGACTAGTAGTCATGGTGATGTAACCTCTGATGAAAAGCAGATAGGGAGCCTGAAATACAGTCCTATTTTAATCTTCCACAAAAATAAGACCCCAGTCAACACTTTGTTTCTTTTGGATTACTGTAAAGTCGTTCTGAACTTTTCCTAATTTACATGGCTGCACACTTGTTGGGTTTTTAATCCTGTGGCTTTGATTGATGATTTATTTTTGGTAGTATGCAGAACAGAAAATAAAAACATTTTAAAATGTGTTCCTGATGATTCCTACTACTGAAAAAAATTAGCGTATCCATTTTGGAAGGGGAGGCTAAGAAATACAAATTTAGTGTCTGTGAGGGTGTTCAACTGTGTTCATTTAGAAGGCAAGTGGACGTGTGGTGAAGGGCAGTGAATGCAGAGGCGGCTGCCCGACTGGAACCTCCAGTACCACAGCTCCACAAGACCTAAAGCAAATCTGCGAATGTCTCTGCAAATGCAAATAACAACATGGGCCTCAAATGAGGTAAAAGCTGGGGAGCATCAAGAACACACTCTTCACAAGACATGCTCCTGGGTCTGGAGAAGCTTGGTGGTGTAGGCGAGTGGGAAGTTGTCCAGGCACTGGGCATGTTCTTGTCTTTCCATGTCTTCATCTCTCTCCCTCAAACAGAAAGTCAGGCAACCCAGCAGAAGGGTTAAGAGTCTGTGCTCAGGAGTCAGACTGCTGCCACCTTAACTTCACTAGGCCTGTTTCCTCATCTCTAAAGTGGCCCTGTCAATAGTGTACCTCCTAGGAGTACTGTGAGGATTCAATGAGGTGGGTAATCTGTGTTGGAAATTTACCCCGTGTCCGGCAGACAGTAATAGCTCCGTCAACACTAGCTGTTGCCATCACCAGCAGCAGCACTACTGCTATTCCCATTACGGTTGATATTGTTGAAGTCGTTTAGCACCATCCTAAGGACGTCTCGGATGGAGCATAAAGGAGTGGTGGTGGTACTGGGTTCCGCCCCCAGAAAGGGTGAAGACAGTTTATTGAGGCTGTTTTCCCACCCCATATCTGGATAGCTCACCCAGCCTGGACTGGCCTACACTTCCCAGGTCTTTTGTGCTGGCTCTTTGGCTCTCACCCCAGCTAGCAAAGGGAGCTGGGCCATGAAGGTTCCTCTCCTATAGTGCCAGGTGGGAAGGGGCAAATCAAGCCCGACTCAGCCAGTCCCTTAGCTAAACCAGAAACCTTTCATGATAACAGGTAAGATAACATAAACACCACATGTGAGGGCCTGCTAGTGGGTGGAGCATGGGCCCAAAGCTGATGCTACTAGGCCAGGGGAAAATGCTAATTCTAAGATCTTAGACTATGGCTGAGTTGGTGGAATCCATGCTGATGTGTTTTGTAAGCAGCCATGGGGCATAGTTAGGGTATGTGACTGCCTCACACAAACACATCACTACTATGTGAAAAACCACTTACTGTGTATGCCCTATATATGTCTGTCAGTAACAGAGTAAAACCTGTGAAAGCCGGAACCCATTTAAGGCAGAAACCAGTCAGAGAAGGAAAACTCCAATATTTTCTACTAAAATGAGTGATAGAAAAGTGGCAAAGACAGCAAGCCCCCTGTCAGAGGTGGGAAACTTGCATGAGCTAGGAAAACAAAGGCAGTGGAGTCTGGCTCTCACAAGTGCACTGTAGTAGGCATATGATCAACATAATAGTTTGGGATCTCACATCTGGAGAAGATCCTACAGGCCTTTTAGATTGACTTAAATTTCTGCTCAGTAAATGTCTCCTGTCTCTCTCACCCCATCATGAAAGGGCTTTGGCTAAGCATCTGAATGATAGGCATCTTTCCACAGCATAAACAGTGCTCCCCATAAACTGCCACCATGTCTGCCAGTGGAGGCTTGGGTGTTACTATTATGCCGGATGGGCTTTGGCAGAGTTTCCAGACTAAGATGATCTAAGAAGAAAGCACTGGAGATCTGCTTCTGAAAATCATCCAAGGAAAACTGTATGGATCATAATGGACCAATAGGAACCAACTGTGGGGATGGCATAGGACTAGGCATCATTTTTGTTTTATTGTGCATGGCTGTGGTTATGTGCCGTGGAGTCGGTTCCGACTCATCGGGACCCTGTACAGGGTTTCCGAGGCTGTAAATCTTTATGGGAGAAGAATGCCTCATCTTTCTCCCGCGGAACAGCTGGTAGTTTCGAACTGCTGACCTTGAGGTTTGCAGCCCAATTCGTAACCACTACACTGTTGGGTATAGGATGTCATGAACTGAGGCTGACTAGATGGTAGCTGGGAGTGTGGTGGCTCCATACAATAAGCACTGGAATGTGAACCTCAAGGTCTAAGGTTCGAGCCTGCCAACTGCTCCACTAGAGAAAGAGGAAGCTTTCTGCTCTCAGAAAGATTTAAAGCCTCAGAAACTCTAAATAGAGTCACTAAGAGTTGGAAGTGACTTGACAGCACTTCCCAAAATGAACAAGATGATATCCAACAACACCAGTTGATAGAAAGTTCTTTCTTGGGGCTGGAATCTGACCTCCTGTGTAACCCCATGTGTCTTGGTTCTTAGTCTTGGCCTCTGGAGCAACATAGAAGATGTGTCTTGTCTACAACAGTTTTCTAAATAAATGAAGTGGGCACTCTTACCCTCCTTAATCTTCACTCTCCCCTAAGTCCTCAAACACCCAACGTCTTCTCCTCTTGGTGCATTCTTAAGATCTTTGTGTATGCACCTTCATAATCAGTTATTTTTATTGGCCTATTAAAAATAAAGCACATGAGCAGCCATACCACTATATGCCTAACTTAACTAATAACCAGTGGATTGAATTCAAAAGACAATTAAAAAAAAAAATTCTTGACCCATTTGATTCTTCATAAATCTCCTCCGTCTTCCCTGAAAAGAAACACCTAACCCTTTCTGTAATGGCAACAAAATACAGGTTTATTGGTCAAGGGACAATAACTTCTGATGTTCTCTCTACTAAGTCCTTGCATTCATACATAGTTCATATGGCGGTGATATATGCACATGCCGCTGTGGCTGTGCCACAAAGCTAGTGAGCTTCAGGGCTCCCATTTGCACTACTCTTTGGGAAGGGCCCATGCAATAGTTGTATTTATAATTTTATATTCTCTTTCATAAAGGGATTCTTCTAAATTATAAGGTCCCTGGGACTCAAGGGGAATACATGAGCAGGCATGTAGTCTGGATGTGACCACGTTGGTCACCGATAAGGGAAGAGGGGGTAAAAACAGCAATGAAGTTGGGATCTGAGTCCGACCACATTCAAAAGACTCCTGTGAACCAGGGTGGAGACCAGTATGGCAAGACCTGGGGGCTCCTGGGCCCAGAGGCAGTGACATGGCCACAGAGGACTAGAGCGGAGAGTGAAATGTTCAGCTGAAATGAAGTGAGGGGAGATGCACAAGAACACCCATACTTGGAGACAGTACCCTCTTGACCTGGCTTCAATGGCTGGATGATCAGAACCCAACTAGAAGAAAAAAGAAGAGGGAATAAAAATAAAAAAAGAGTAACCTGCTACAATTTGATGAACTTTACGTGTACTTATGGAGTGGTAGCTCAAAAAAGGGAACAAATCTTTACAGCGAGGATCACTCCCACTCCCTTGGTACACAGGCTTGACAGGGATGGGCAACTTGGACATTGGGTACCCAAAATGGGGGTGGGGGGGAGGGAGATGGCTATGAAGGCAGGAAGTGACTGGCTTACAAGCTTTCAAGAGGGAGCCTAGTTCCAGATGGGACAGGGGTAGGTAGAATCTCCACTGAATGATTTCCAATCTGTTGGGACTAGGCTGGTGAAAGGAAATGGGGATAAAACTCTTGTGGTACAACAGTGAATCACTGCCATCAGGACTGACTGTGAGGGTCAGAAATGTAGAGGTAGATGTTTTTTTGACAAAAGCAGGGGAGTGATTGATTTTGCAGCCCAGAAGTAAAGGTCCCTGGGACCAGCAAGTGAAAAGAGCGGAGAGTGTGATCCTACCCAGAGAGGCAGTGACGCCAGAGATGGAGACAAAGACACGGACAGATGGAGCAGCTGGGGACACTGGACTCAGGGAGGGAGAGGGGCTGTATGCTGACAGCCAGGGGGACAGGCCTGTGGGGTGTATCCTTTGGTTATTTGATGTTGCATGGAGGGGATTATAATCATTGCAATGAAATGAAATATGATAGGATGAATGTAAAATTGATGTTCTCCCATGTAAACCCACATAATTCACAACAAAAACTTAAAAAAAAAATGATAAGGCCCCACAAAATCTAGACAGGCCCCTGGATATGCACACACATACATAAATACATAGAGTTTTCTATTGGTGATCTTGATATGAAAAACCAGGTACCTTCTTTGAGGACCCTGTGTTATTTTATTTTGCAGTTGGTGTTACACTATTAGAAGACAGAGTGTACAGAATTGCTGCAAGTTGCTATATCAATCTTTGTTTCAAAAAGTCACATTCATAGTGTTTCCCCCAATTGAAATAATTTTATGTGGACATTTCCCTGTTCCAGTGTAGCTCAGTTATGTCTCTAACAATCCCTCTCTCTAATCCATAATTGTATATTCAACATCCTTCTATAGGGTTCTTCCCTTTAGCAGCTTTAAGTTTTTCCAGCCTACTCAGACTCACATCAAGCACACACACACACATTTTCTTGTCCTCACTGTCCTCTCCAGGTACTGTTTCTGTTTCTCGCCTCCCCATCAGAGTCAAACTTTTCTCAGGAGCTAGAGCTGATTCATCTCCACAGTGCCACCCTCTACTTCTCAGGTCCCTTCATTCTGGCTTCTGCTACAACCTGCTGTTGTCAAATCCAAGGGGATTTACCTCACCTGGCAGGAATACAACCATCACTTCTCTCTCCTCCTAGGACATTCTGTTGCTTCAGAAATTCTTTCCCGGTCTTCCAAATCTTTCTGGTTTTCCTCCTTATCCAACATCAATTATTAAGGCCCCCCCAGGGCTCTCACTGTTCTCTCTTCCTGGGCAATAGTAACTACCCTATGTTGTTGTTGTTAAGTGCCTTGAGAAACTTCTGACTCACAGCAACCCTGTACAGGGTTTCCGAGGAGCAGCTGGTGAGCTTGAACCATCGACCTTGCAGTTCAAACTGACCTTGAAGTCCAGTGTATTAACCCAGAGTGCCACACCAGGACTCCTTAGAGCATCTATTAATTTATCTACTCCAGCCAAGTTCTTCTGAGCTCCAGAACTATATTCAGGTATCTTCTAGGTACTTCTACTTGGATTTCATATAGGCCCTATACATTTAATGCATCTAAAACAGAAATCTTTACAAACCTGATGGTGTCCCCAGGCCATCAGATGATGAAACTGGGAATATTCCTTCACTCCTCTCTCCCTCTTACCCAACATTTACTTGACTACCAAGACCTGTAGACTCCGTCTTCTACATATTTCCAAATCACTTCCTTCTCTCTGTGGACCTGCTTTAGCTCAAGTCACACGACTGCACCTAGCTTCCAGCTAAAGCACTTACTTACTCTACATCCACTTTCAGTTCTGCACTATGTCAGGGCAATCCTTGGCTTAAAATCTTGACTGGCTTCTACCTGTCCTTAAAATAACACTTGAATCCTGAACATGATCTACAAAGCCATGCATAATCTAGTGGATAAATAGCAAATGAATGATAGATTGAATGGTTCTAAAGCTACAATAAATTCCATTTTATTTACATTCATTCCCTGTGTTTGTTTTCTTTAAGTGCTGATTTCAACTCATAGAGACCCTCTATAGAGTTTCCAAGGAGCATCTGGTGAGCCTTGTGGTTCAACAAGCTGGCCTTATGGTCAAATGCTTAGCCTACAGTGCCACACCAGTGTTATACTGGGTGTGGCTGGGGTGTTTCCAGGTGTTTACTACTAAAAATAGAATTGTTATGGACACCTTTTCCCCCTCGATTGGATTGTTTCCTGGGAATAGCTTCTGCAAAACAGAATTATCAGTGAAAGGGTGTGATTAGTTTGAAAGTTCTTATTATACACTGCTTATTTTCTAGAAGGCTACACTCAGAGTATGCAGTCATCTACAATGCTACCCACAGTCTTTCCCGTGGGGCTTTACGACTGTTAACTCCTCTAGATTCAGTAGGCTTAAAGTAGAACCTTAACATTATTTAAATTTGCTTTTTTTCAGGTGAGTATTTACTATGTAGGCATACATTCTTAAATCTGCAGACAGTTCCTGTTTTTATTCAGTGATTTTCGTTTCCTTCTGATAGATTCTTGGGTGGGAGGGAAGCATTGTGTGTGGAAAACACTTCTTAGATTTGTTAGAAAATTCTATTGGGTGCTCTGACCATGATGGGCTCAGGATGAAGCCCTAGGTTTCAGACTCCAGTTTTATATTAAATTCAACAAAGAACACAATACTGCAGTCACAGGTCTAGGGGGATCCCATTGGTGGCTGTAACAGGCCCATTTGTGTAATGCGCTGCTTGGCTTATTAACTCTACCCGATCCTATTTTCTAAGCATTCCATTCAATCCATTTTTGCAGGCTGATTGAATTACAAACCTTTTAAATGTAATATCAAGTGCTGTTTGTGTCCATAAAAAAAGAACAACATAAAACAGTCTTTTACTTATGAACGAATATTTAAATTTGTAGCGTAATATCAATTTCTTAGACATAAAGACCCTTTTGAAAAGAAGGGGGCAAGTGGTGGAGAAATTTGAATATTATTTTTTAAAATAAACCAATTTAAAAAAGCAGATACAGTAAGATAATTGCTCTTAGCTGGGTATGGAATATATGGTAAAATAAACCAAATAGTAAGTTCGTGAGAAAATATTGTGAAGTGATAAGCATATGCTTATGTTATTAAACATGACTTTGTATGACATAGGATATATGAAATGCTAAGTAATTAAGATTGAATTAGTAAATGTCCCCATAGTTGATTAATGCAACCTTTTCTGCTCCTGCAAGGATTTATATCCTCAGAAACCCTATACAGGGTTGTTATGCGCCTGGATCGACCTGATGGCACTTAACAACCACCACCACCATCACCACCACCAGCACCACATACACACTGTGCTTTGTTCAGTGATGCAATGGGAGAAGAAAGCCCAAATACTGGGTGCCCTCAATCAAGGCTCATGCCTGGTGCACCCTGCGACACTTCAAAGCTACAAAACTCCTTCTTGCCTGTTGCAACCTCTTATACTTCAAAGCTACAAACTCCCATACTCTGAGACTTAATTCTAAAACAGTCCATTGACACAGACATTTCAATCTAGCAAATCTTCTACTACTGTTGATCCAAATAACTATAAAGACACATATTTTCAGTTTAGCCTTGAAAGACATTTTGCTATATTAGAAGAATAAGCAAAGTATATTTCCAAAGACAAAGGTTTTAGTGTGTTGGAAGAAATAATTTTCAGAATCAGGCTGTAGTATAAGAAAAGGTTAATTTACTTAATAAATCCTCTGTATGTTTTTGCTGAATTGAATGGAAGAAACTTGAAAATGTGTTGTGTGGTTTTATAAATCATTGAGAGACAGTAAACATGAGTTTCGTGGATAATAACTTATATTTTCTTTGTTCACATAAAGAATGGGTACCAAAATCTATTCCATCCCAACATTATACAATGAATAACTCGAGTTAATATAAATGATAACTCCTCTGTTCTTTGTTAATAAATTTTCTCAGACTCTAAGTAACCAAGTACACCTCTGAAATTAAATGACTCTAGAAATCCTTGATGAGGAAACTGTTTACTATTCAAGGACTAACTAAAATGATCTTGTCTCCCACTGCCATTGAGTAGATTCTGACTCATAGCAACGGAACAGGACAGAACAGAGCTGCCTCTTAGGGTGTCCGAGACCGCAAATCTTTAGAGCAGCAGACCTCCTCATCTTTCTCCTGTGCAGTAGCTAAGGGGTTTGAACCACTCACCTTGAGGTCAGCAGCCCAACTCTGAACCCGCTGCTCCACCAAGTTTCCTTTTATCTTGTCTAGGTGATGTTTTTATAAAATTGGGATCACTTTATATTTGTTCTTTATCTTAACAGATGTTGTTAATTTATTGTCTTGTTTTCCTCAGATTGGGAGAATATTAGAAAAAAAAAATATTCCATTTATCTTCAATCTTAAAATCCTCTGTTTTACATCAGCACTGGACTTTGAACCACAAGGTCGACAGTTCAAACCCACTAGCTGCTCCTTAGAAACTCTATACAGGGTTGCTATGAGCCAGAACCAACTTGAGGATGGCATTTAACACCTTAACACAATCCAAAGGTTCCCTACTTTATTGGTTCAGAGTGGAGAACCCTCGTCCTGGAAGCAGAAGAAGTATGTGTAATTGGTTAAACTGGTCAAAGAATGTGGAATATAAAGATGCTACTTTATTTGGGGAGTCCTGATGTGGTGCTGTGGGTAAATGTGCTGGACTGCAAGGTCGGTTTGAACTGAAAAGTCGGCAGTTCAAGCTCACTAGTCACTTCTTAGAAACCGTATACAGGGTCGCTATGAGGCAGAACTGACTCAATAGCCCTTAACAACAACAACAACAACAATGACAACTGTATTTGGTGTAAGACCGTGCAATGTTTCGCTCCCTTGTACAAAGGGCTGCTATGATTCGGGTCTGACTTGACATCACCTAATAATAACTGTATTTGGTTAGGGGCAGAGGTTGAATTCTCACTTCCATGTAGGAGGTTGGGGTTTGATTCCCAGCAAATACAACCCATGCATAGTCACTACCTGTCACTCAGTGGAGGCTTGTATGTTGCTATGTTGGTGAAGAGGTTTCAGTGGCGCTTTCAGGCTAAGAGGTACTAGCAAAAAAGGCCTGGTGATCTACTAGACTCAGTGATAGCTAAGAACAACAACTGTAACAACAGTAACTAGTATTTCAGGTTATTATAATTCACTGAATCCAGTTTTCTCCTTTCCACACTTGTGATGAGTTATATTAAGGAATGTCATTCCCGTACAGAGAACATACCTCTAGGGGTAGCCAGGTAGGAAACAAGGCTGGATGAAAAGTATAAGCATCCATTTATAATGACGGGGCAACTAGATATCTTTGTAGGTTTTTTTGTCCAGCGTCCAGTGAGAAGCTCCTGCTGATTCATCTTGGGTATCAAAAAAGATGCAAGGAAAGACAGTGGGGAAAAACTGGGTGATGTGTAAGTGGCCAAAGGAGATGAAAGCAATTGTTCACTGCCTCCAGGATGTGAGGTTGAAATGTTCACCAGAGGCTTAAAATGGCTTTTGTAGTTGAAGTGCTGAATTGTTAAGAGTTGAAGGGAACTTGGTGAAAACCCCATTTTGTAGATGAGGAAAATAAGATCAAATAATGTGATGCGATTTTTGGAAGGGCATCAGGGGTTCTAATACTATCCAACTGCTAAAGCAGAAAGTCTTCGTCACAGGGAATGTCACACCTGACAAATGACAAATATTTCCTAGCTATGTTTTGTCTCTGCTTAAGGAGAATGCCAGCAGCTCCGACATAACCTCCATCACTTCTCTTTGCCTTCCTAGTTCTGTCCTCTAAACTCTCTTTGGTGTGGCTTTCCCCCACCCCCAGGGTCCCTCCCCGCTATCCCAACTGGCAGGTAAAGAAGCTCTGGCTCCAAGGAGGTGGGGGTGGGGGTTGAAGCTGAGGCTTTCTGCTCCTGTAAAGATTTACAGTTCTGGAAACCCTACACAGGGCGGCCATGAGTCAGAACAGAGTTGATGGCACACCACCAATAAAAACACTTTAAAGTTCTGTTCATAAATTTCTGGTGGAGGTCTTCATTAAACCAGCTACAATACACATTTATTGTCCCAGATCATAAATACCAGCTTGATGGGATGAAACTACTCTCTATTATGTTAGTCCCAGCTCAGGTTTGGTCCTTGTTTAAGATTCCCGACTGCCTAAGAGAACAAGTCTTCTTGAATGTCCTGAGATCACTGAAGGTCCCACTACTTTCAAATCAGCTCCCCATTTTAGCTCATCACTTTATGCCTGAAAGGCTGTGTTTCTGGTCTCATCATTGGCTCACATCAGGACTGTAACAACAGCACTCAACTAGCTTTCTGGCCTTTATTGAGCCCAGAAATCCACACTATGCAAAAGTCAGTTTTCAAGGGAATACTCCAATCAGAGCCTTCGCTTCAATCATTCTCCTGATCAAAACCTACAAAGTCAAATCCAACATTCTTAACCTGAGGTACTTTCAATCTGGGTCATAATTCAGACAATGTTGTTGTTGTTGTGTGCCGTGGAGTCGGTTCCAACTCATAGCCACACTGTACAGGGTTTCCGAGGCTGTAAATCTTTACGTGAGCAGAAAGCCTCATCTTTCTCCCGCGGAACAGCTGGTAGTTTCGAACCGCTGACCTTGAGGTTCACAGCCCGATTCGTAACCACTGCGCTACCAGAGCTCCTATTCAGACAATAGTTGTTATTAAGTACACTTGAGTCTGTTCCAATTCATAGTGACCCTGTACGACAGAAGCAGACAGTGCTGCATCTTCACCATCCTTATCACTGTGACTATGTTTAAGCCCACGGTTGCTGCCATTGTGTCACACTCCATCTTGTTGACCTGACTAGTAACTGGACAGGACACAATCTGCCATCTTGGAAGCTTCTGGATGCAGAAAAGAAAAGAAGCACACTGAAAAGGAGTCTAGTGTATGTACTACAGAACAGAACACGTCTTCCTGAATGTCCCTAAAGGAACTCTGACCACTACTTCCAAACTACAGGGTTTCCAAGGAGCAGCTGGTAGGTTTGAACTGCTGACCTTTTAGCAGTCTAGTGCTTATCCTACAGCACCATACCAGGATTCATAAAGATTGTTGTTGTTGTTGGTAAGTGCCATCGAGTCGGTTCTGACCCATAGCAACTCTGTGTAGGATTGGCTGGTGGGTTTGAACCGCCAACCTTGTGGTTAAAACCGACCTTTCAGTCTAGTGCTTATCCTACAGCACCATACCATGACCCATAAGATTGCAACCTAGAAAATCCTATGGGGCAGTTTTACTACTTTGTTGTATGGGGTTGCCTTGAGTCAGAATTGACTCAACGATGGCTAACAACAACAATGCTGTTCCAATAACCCATAAAGCATGCCCCCACACCTACTGAATTCACCTGATCCTTTGTGTTCCAACTGACTTCATTTCTCCTCACCTGAGATCCAACCTATTCTGCTCTCTTACAGTCATTATAATTCTGCCTCTCTAACTAATCAGGAACTTCCTCCAGGGCAGGACCCGCCCAACCTGGCAAAGACCTGACAAAGTACAAGAACTACCAACAGGCTTCCTTTATCTTTGCCCCAGCTTTGAGCAGAGAACCTAGTTTCATAAGTAAAGTTGGGAGGTCACACAGGAGAGAAAGAAATCCAGGATAAAAAACAGCACCTGAGGTAAAATGAGGAGGGCCTTGACAAAGCCTCTGGGAGGGAAGCTTGCCCAGGGCCTAAGTCAAATCAAGTCAAAACACATCCTGATGTTTTCCATTGTTGGCTTAACATGAATGGTTTCACTGAACACTGAAGAGTTGGGTTTTTTTTCTCTCTCCAGATAGCAATTTTGCCTCTGTGAAAATACTATCTTTTAGTTTCCACTGTCACAGAAAAGGAAATTATTCTGCAATAAATGAAAAGGAATTATTTAAGGGAGTCTCAATTAATTTAAAGGAGCTCTGGTAGTGTAGTGGTTACAAGTTGGGCTGATAATCTCAAGATCAGCAGTTTGAAACTACCAACTGTTCCATGGGAAAAAGATGAGGCTTTGTGTTCCTGTAGAGACTTACAGCCTCAGAAACCCTATACAGGGTTGCTATGAGTTCCAGGTGATTTCCTTTGGAACCGACTCCACGGCACATTAGCAACCAATTTGTTTAGGTTGATTTTAAAGTTTTCATATTCTGAAACTGTTTTTAAAAATCAGTGATTTGAGGTAGAAATGTTTCGGATATATTTGTACACCTTATAAAAACCTTAAACATTATCATTTTCAAAGAGAGAAACTTTCAAGTTTCAGTAACACCTACACTTTTTTTTTTTTTAGGAAAACTTCCGTTTTAGCATGTCCCCACATAAAACGGTCTGCTGCAGTTGGGAAAAAGCAGGGGAGACACAGTTCTATATCTATATCCTTATCTCATCTCCTGCAATGGGGGACATTTCCTCATGACGGTTAGGTTATTAACTTCTGGCAGGCCTCCAAGAGTAAATAAGGGTTGAACATTTTCAGGACAGTGCCAAGATCTTATGCAAGTTCTTTGCCCTTTGTCAGGGAAAAGAGGGACTATGCCAGACAAGTGACATCAAAGCTGGGAGCCGCAATGAGATTTGATAGGATGAAGTCCTTCTGGTACTTCCATAACTTTGCCTCCCAGGAGGCATAAACCTGAGACAAAAGCTTCCCCTTGACCTATGAAGCTCCCAGGTACCTATCTTCAAATGTCCATAAGGTTTAGGAAATGAAATTAAGAAGCATACTTGAAGTCTTACCCATGTCAGCAACACACTTTGCAGGTACAAACGCGTGCTGCTGAATTAAGACTTCTACATCTTACAAACACACCAGTTGATGGTGAGTTGTCTCTGACTCATGGCGACCCCATCTGTGTCATAGTAGAACCACACTGATTAAGGTTTTCAATGGCTGGCTTTTGGGAAGTAGACTGGTACATCGAACTTCTATCCTTTCAGTTAGCAGCCAAACACAACCACTTGTACGACTCAGGGATTTAGGGGGTTTTTATTCTATGAAATTTTACTAGCTAGTTCAATGTGCCTGAGGAAACTTCCACTTGGAATTTTTCAGTATTTCTACAAGCTTCAAGATCTATTACTTCAAAAGGACAGTATTTCCAAAGGAAATCACCTGAAGCTCTTTGAGTTTATTCCTCAGCTTACCTCGGCTATTAAGATCTCCACATTTCCCAGTCCTCATATCTAGTTCCCTCATTTCTACTTTCCTTTTACCTCAACCATACAGCTCTTCCTTGTCTTTGTTGCTGACTAGTTCACACCCCATTCTCCCTCTCTGTTGCTGTTAAGTGCTCAGGGCGACCCTGTCTAGGGTTTCCAAAGAGCAGCTGCTGGATTTGAGTTTCTGATTTTGCAGTGAACAGTCCAGTGCCGACCCTACAGCACCACACCAGGACTCCACATTTCCTCTCAGGGATCTCTTTTTGCTTTCAGAATCAAGGATAGGGGAGTGGTAGAGAAAGAACAACATTTTCTTCTTTATTTGGTGGTAAAACTATTATTTCTAAAGTTTCAATGTCTGTAGGTCATAAGAGGTCACTTCAAACCACAAAGGTTTCCATTTGACCTGGAAGCTCTTCCTCTCCTTTCCTTAAACTGGCTTGAGTTGGTGGATCTTTCTACTTCTAAACTGCCGCTGTCCGATGCTCAGGGTGACCTACTGTGGAGATTACTTGGGTGTCCCTGAGTGTGGTAGTCAGAACCAACCACAGGCTGACAGATTTTCCAAGCTGAGCACATGCCAAGAGTCCAGATTCTCACCTGAATGTGGAGATCGATAGCGAAAGTCCTCTTTGGTCAGCAGCAGGAGAGCTTTGCCATTCATCTCAAACGTGTTGCTGTCAATTGGCCTTAAAGAAAACTCATTTTCAGCCCACTTGAGCCACTGGGCTACGTCATCCCTGCTCCAGTAAATTGGCTGCAAGCCTGTTGGAGAAAGAGCAAGGCAAGAAGAAAGAAAGGGAAAAATGGTCTTGTCAGTTAGACGGTTGGAATAAAGGGAAAAAGATTTCTGAATAGTTTAGCACATTGAGTCTCCATGTCTGAAGAGCCCTTATGTTCAACTATGGTGGTGGTTATGTGCTGTGGAGTCGATTCCGACTCATAGCGACCCGGTACAGGGTTTCCGAGGCTGTAAATCTTTAAGGGAGCAAAAAGCCTCATCTTTTTCCCATGGAACAGCTGGTAGTTTCGAACTGCTGACCTTGCGGTTCACAGCCCAGTTCGTAACCACTACGTTATCAGAGCTCCTATGTTCAACTGGGTCCTAGGTTAAAACTGAATCCTAAGAAGTGCCAATGTGTGCTGTCAGAATAACTTTTTATTTACAGGGAAAATGAGACACAATCCTCTTTTACATTGTTTAGAGTTGGTAGGTCTTAGAGGTTTGCCCTTCCTTGCCCATCCCCAGGGGCTGTCACGATTCCAGTTCTGTCCTAAGGGTACAAATCATTCAAGGAGATTCAAGTCACAACAAATCTCAGCTGGCTTGAAAGGACCTTAGCATCAGACACTGATATGATTGTAGCCCAGAGTCCATCTGAAGTGAGACAGTCCCAGAGCTAGGATTAACCTCCCAGAGCAGCTAAGTAATCAAGTGTTATTTCAGAAAATGCAATTCACTTAGCCATCAGGCAAACCTCTGGGAATGAGAGGGTCTTTTTTTTTTTTTTAATGTTTTGTTGTGAATTATGTGATAGTTTACAACGAGAGGGTCTTTTGCTGATGTTTGAACCTCCTGGTGTGGATAGTACTCGGACTCTAAGTAGGACCAGAAGTAAGCTAGAGAGCAAACTGGAGTGGAGAGTGAAAAGATAGACCAGGCCACATCTCTGGAACCCATGAGCCTATATATTTACTTTATTTTGCTGCTGTGGGAAACTTTTGATGGAGGACAGAACAGTGTTTCTCGGGACCTCTCAGGATATCTAAGAAATAAAATCTATTTTCGTAATAATGTTAAGATGCCATTTGCCTTTTCCAATTTCATTCTTCCATGCATGTATAGTGGAATTTTCTAGAAGCTAGATGATGTGTGACACTGTAACAGACAGAATGCAGAAGCAAATCTAACAATTCTGTCATCTTCTATTGTGCTAGACAGAACGCAATTTATGCCATTCTCTCAATAATAATAAAAATATATATATTTGCAAATATGCATTTATGTTAATATATACTAGGATTGGAGTCCTGGTGTGGCACTATGGGTTAATGTGCCAGACTGTAAAGCTGTTTGAACTGCAAGGTCGGCGGTTCAAGCTCAACCAGCTGCTCCTTGGAAACCCTATACAGGGTTGCTATGGGTAGGAATCGACTCGATGGCACTTAATAACAACAACAATACTAGGATTATTCTTTTTCAACAAATTGGTATTTTTAAATTCTCAGTTTTAATTCCCAATATTGTAAATATTTGTAGATATAGCCCACATAAGTAAAAGCATTTTAGGGTTTTCAATAATTTTTTAAGAATATAAAGGCGTCTGAGACCCAAAATTTTGAGAACTATTGGAGTCCTGGTGTGGTGCTGTGGGTTAGTCAATGTGCTGGACTATTAGGTTGGTTTGAACCACAAGGTCGGTGGTTCAAGCTCACCAGCTGCTCCTCGGAAAGCCTATACAGGATTGCTATGTATCGGAACCGACTTGACTGCATTTGCAACAACTGGGCCAGAAGTTCGATGCTCACTGAGCATCATTCTCTAAAATTGTATTGTGCATTTTGATAGCTCCAGTAGAACACAAAAGGAGCTCTAGTAGTGTTACAAATCGGGCTGGGAACCTCAAGGTCAGCAGTTCGAAACTACCAGCTGTTCCATGGGAGAAGGATAAGGTTTTCTGTTACCGTAAAAATTTATAGCCTTGGAAGTCCTCTACAGGGTCGCTATGAGCCGGAATGGACTCCCCAGCACATAACAACCAACCACCACCCAAACACAGCACAATGAAATCAGTATTTGCTCAGAGGAGTTTCCATCTCTCAATGCTACATAAATTTGCTAAGGAGATCCCATGAGTGTGTTATAAAAATGTCCCTCAGTTTGATCCTGAAAAGAATCACTCTTGACCCTTAAACCAGTGTGCTAGATGGGCTGCTGGTCTTCTCTGTAGGAGTAGAGAGCCAAGGGCTCAGATCCCCTTGGAGAATGTCCAGACACTGGGCATGCGTGCTGGCTCTCGTAACAGTGGTATCTTTGCAAAGTGTTGTCATTTTGAAGATTGGTAGATGGCTTCCTCTAACCCCATGAAATCCCTTCACAGATAGTCTGTTGTATCAAACACCAAAAACCCAAACCCACTGCCAAATTCTGACTCATCGCAGCTTTACAGGACAGAGGAGAACTGTTCTGTAGGATTTCCGAGGTTATAAACCTTGACAAGAACTGACAGTCTCATCTTTCTCCTGTAGAATGGCTGGTGGGTTCAAACTGCTGACTTGAGGTTAGCAACCTAACGCTTTACCCACAATGCCCCTAGTGCATCTTGTATGGCCATCAATGAAGACCTATTTAAAAACCCATTGTCATTTAAGTTGATTCTAACTTATAGCAACCCTATATACACTTTCCGAGACTGTAAATCTTTATGGGAGTGGAAAGCCTCATCTTTTTCCCGAAGATTGATTGGGTGGTGGGTTTGAACTGCTGACCTCCTGGTTAGCAGTCCAGTGCTTATCCTACAGCACCATCAGGGCTCCTTATACATTTCAGGCAATGAAATAACTAAAGTGAGCCGTTAGGAATTTTTTGTTGGTTTTCAAATTGTATGACAATTTTCTTTTTCACACACACACACACACACACACACAAAAAGTGGTATTATAAAAAAATCATTTGTAGTATGTTACTGCTCTATGGTCATTTTAGTAAAAGAAAGCCACAAAATGAGTCAAGATTAAGCTTTAGACCCCTGACTGGGCCTATTAAAAATGGTCCATGGACATAGGAGGTACCTCAATTCTTTCCAATCACCTAGAAGCGCATGTCCAGAATCACAGTGAGCTGAGAGTTGGGGAGTGTAGTGACCCAGCAAAACCTCAATGTTTGAACTGGGAAAAAGGCCTTGACGTTTACTTCCTGCTGCCAATGGTGTCTTCTTTCAACAAGACCAACATGGCGATTTGATATTATGGACTTTTACCTTTCCCTCCTTCACAAGTGGTTCATGATTACAGCCAGCCACTAAGTACAACCATGGGGTTCCAGGCAAGCTCAGACTAGGAAAGTATGTGGTTGAGAGAGGGCCCCAGAGCAGAAGGCAGTTAGAAGCAGGATAAAGTATGAAGTGGCTTATTGCTTACAACTGATTTAAGCGTCAAAGTAAATACAGAACCGAATCCCACTTGGGAAGGGAAATGAGAGTGAAATGCTGAAGTTCCTGAGGAGGACACATTGCCACCGGAGGCGGGTCAGAAGGGGGTGGGGGCACAAGTAGTAATTTGAGGTTCTTTATATTCTATGGAAGAAAATACTCATGAGTAATCTTTTCCCTAAATACAAGTAGAGTCACTCACTCTAAACAGTTCTGCCAGTTAAGCACACACAAGTTTTTCTTTTCACTTCCCATTAATCTCTCTCACAGCGCGCCCACTGAAGCAGCCAGGGCCAGAGTTTGGAAATCCCCTCACCAGGACGAGAGGCAAATGCTCCACGTTCCTCTGCAGGAGGGACCCAGAGAGTTACTTACAGTCATTCCAGGGAAGACTACAGCAACCCTTAGAGTTATGCAAAAGTGTGCCTGACAGAGTCAGTTACCTGCTAAAGACCACTGACTAAATTTACCAGACTCTCTCTTCTTCTGTTAAGATGGAAGGAGACTTGATAAACTTTGGCGTTTAAATTCTTACTGCTATGTCCTTTTAAATTCAGGAGAATAAAAAGATTGTGGTGTATGGTGTGCTTTGCAATTCTAATTGAGAGAAAATAATTCTTTTTCCCCAAACTATGGGATCCTAAAGGCTTGGGCATTGTATCATCTAAACTGGAATAGTATCTGATACCTCAAGGCAACTCTGGTCTATTTACTGGCTGCCATAAAGTCAATTAGGACTCATGAGAACCGCATGTATGTCAGAGGAGAACTGTGCTCCTTAGAGTTCACAACGGCTGATGTTTTTTCTTAGAAGATCGCCAGACCTTTCTTCTGTGGTACCTCTGGGTGGGCACAAACCTCCAATACTTTGGTTAGCAGCCTGGTGAGTTGACCATTTACACAACCCAGGACTTTTAAACTAACTTAATAGCAATTTATTAATAAGCACATGTACATTTTCAACATTTCCTAGAGATAAAGATTTGGTGAACTGAATACTCCTCTATATAAGTCTTGCATTATCCTTAGCATTTTATCAAGATTAGTACATTTAACTATGTGCTCACACCAACCCTTTAAAAAAGAGCTTCAGATTAAACTGTGACTCAGTGCACTTAAGAGACCTGGCCAAGGTTACAGGGCAATAGTAAAAAGACGAGTTGAGATTTGAACTCAAGCAGTCTGCTCCATGGTCTGTGTTCTTCGGCATCATTCTATTTTGATCATTCAATTCTTATACAATACCGTTCTCAGTCAGCTTCAGAATGAAGATGTACTTTCATCATTTTCTCGAGATAAAGACTTGGTGAACTGAATACTCCTCTCTATAAAACTTGATTCTTGACACTTTCCCAAGTTATAAATAGGCTAAAAATATAGCGAAAGCAAAACAAAACAAAACAAAACATAAAAACCCTGGAGATTCCTGGAGAAATAGTTTTATTAAGAGGAGTGGAGGGGGCACAGGTGAGACTATGCAATGAATGCATGCAGGAACAAAGAGCTACCTCACAGGCCACTTGAGTATTGCTCTAAAGGAGTCCCTGACATGGCTCATAGTTCACAGCTGCTTCTGTGATAGAAGCTGCCAGATGAGAGACGGACACCATTATAAACACATTCTGTACATAGCTTGTTTTACAGTCATCTCCTGTCTGTATCTAAGACTCAACAAAGCCAGAGAACACAGATGTTAATGATTATTAGAGGAAAAGGAGACAAATCATTATTCTACACCTATATTTTGCTAATCCCTGTGCACTTAGCAAGCCTGTGAAAGCCACATTAAGACTGCCATTTTCAGTACCAATGAATTTCAGAGACTATCTGAGAAGCATTTTGTACAGAGTAGAGGAACTGCTATGATTACGAGTTACTAAGAATTCAACTGCACTTTTTTTCTCAAGTGGAACAAGTTGAGTTCATGGGGTCATGCCCTGGAATGACACAACCAGGTCCTTAAAACTTCCTCCAATATTTCTTCAATTCCATGTTTCAGGGGACAGCCACATTAAGCCATATGTTGTTATCCTCACTTTTGATTTTCTGAGATGTGCTTAAACCAATGATGAAAACTATTCAGTGAGTCAGAAACCAGCATCTTTCTCCCATCCCAGATCTGTCCTTAATCAACATGTGATTCTGGGCAGGCCATTCTGCTTCTCCTGGGCTCAGTGCCTGCGTCTGTAAAATGAGAAGCTTAGCGTAAGCGCGCTGTTCTCTTCACTTTTCAGTTTAATACCATCAAGGTGCTCCTATTTAATTTGAATCCTAACAACCAGAGACTACAAATAGCCAGGATCCTTTCTCTGCAGAACTACTTAATGCTTACAGAGACGACCATGAGATTTTGTAACTTCCTGAAGGATCTTCTGAACCATGAAAGACAAGTTTAATTCCTTTAAGTAGTGTATTGCTTAAGAATGCTTTATTAGATTCTAATCATTGGAAAAATTAGAAGCCAGTTTTTGACACAAGAAACCTAACAGTTTGCATCTGTGTAGCACTTTAGAGTTTAAAAGATGCCTTCACATGTGCTGTTATTAGGTGGTATCAGGTTGGTTCTTACTCATAGCAACTTGATGTACGACAGAAACGAATGAAACACAGCCGAGTCTCGTGCTCTTCTTACAGCTGTTGCTACCTTTGGATCCATTGATGCGGCCACTGTATTAATCCATCTCGTTGAGGGTCTTCCTCTTATTCGCTGACCTGCTACTTTATCAAGCATGATGTCCTTTGCCAGGGACTGGTCCCTCTGATAACATGTCCAAAGTTGTTGTTATTAGGTGCCATAGAGTCCGTACCGACTCATAGTGACCCTGTGCACAACGGAACGAAATGCTGCCTGGTCCTGGGCCAACCTCACTATTGTTGCCACGCTCGAGCCTACTGATGCTGCCACTTTGCCAATCCATCTTTGCTGAGGGTCTTCCTCTTTTTCTCTGACCCTCCACACTACCAAACCATGATATTCTCTTCCAGTGACTGGTCCCTCCTGACAATATGTCCGAAGTATGAGAGAGGAAGTCTGGCCATCCTGGCCTCCAAGGATCACTCTGGCTGCACATCTTCCAACACAGGTCTGTTGGTTCTTTTGGCAGCCCATGGCACTTTCAATATTCTCCTCCAAC